>NW_008328607.1:1557914-1630496 GCF_000622305.1 Nannospalax galili
AAAGACGGAAGGAAGGAAAGAAAAGAAAAGAAAGAAAGAAAAAAGAAATAGCAGAGTGTAATGTACATCATACTGCTAAATTGAAGTGGGGTTGTCCTCCACCCCCATTTTAGACCCAAGAATTTGTGTTGTGTCCTCCAAGAACATTTATCCAAAGACAGGCTGCTTCCGCAACTCTATGACAGGGAAGAGAGAACAGTAAAACTGCTCATGAGTAAGAAACATTATGTCCTTGAGAATAGCCAGAGGATAGACTATTTTTAGCAGATGTTATTATTGTTTATCTTATGATATAAAAATGTCAACACTTGGGAAGAGACAACAGACGTTTAGCCATGGGGAGCTCATTCATGGAGAGAAACTCCATCAGCAATTCCAGCTGACTGCCTCAGCTTTCCTACTTGGTTTCTGCTGGATGTTGTGACTGCCCAATTTGATGATGTCACCTCTCTGCTGTTATTTGTTCTTTTGTCTGGTAAGGTGGAAGTCTCATCAGAGGGGATCCTGTGCTCAGCCCTGAACTCTTTCTATTGGAACTCCAGCTTGCTCTCTCAATGAAGCTGCCCCAGTCAATTGGATGTTTTGCTCTTTTCTATCTATCATCTATCCCTATCTATCTATCTATCTATCTATCTATCTATCTATCTATCTATCTATCTATCATCTATCATCTATTTATCTATCTCTTGGTATTTATTCTTTGATTTGATGTATACTTAATAAACTCATTTGTTCAAAACCAGAAATATGACTATTGTAAATCATTCTCTGGACTGTAAAGAAAACAAAGTTAGATAATTTAATTTTCCTGTTTCTGGATAGTTTGCTCTTGTGATTCATTTTCAGGGAAGTATAAGTGAGAACGATTGGTGAGGTCCAAAGTTGGAGTCATGGGAAACTCCTCATGGTATTCTTACCAACAAGAAAAAGAAAGAAGGAAAGAAAGGAAGGAAGGAAGAAAGAAAGAGAAAAAAGAAAAGAAAAAGCAAGGACAGAAAATGTTTTTCAGTGGAATCTGGTGGATTTCTGGTTTCTGACTGTCGTTTAACTTACATTTATTAAGCAATCACATCATGTCTGTGACAGAGTGAGCCATAGCTGGGAAAGCCATTTGCCTGTTCCATCATCATTTTTTTCCTTTTTAATATAAATGGGTGAAAAATGAACACCATATATAAAACAGCTTGCCTAATCCTCTTGAACTTTTTGGTTTGTTTGTTTTACTTTATGAAGAAAAGAGGCTCATTTGGGCTTCTTGTTCTGGAGGAGAAAGGCCGGGACACCTGGTGCCTGGAAAGCAGTCTGGTGACTGCCTTCCTAGCAGGACTGGGAGGTAGCTCAGGGCGCAGAGCAAGAGATGGGAAGGGAGCACACATCTGTCCTTGGCTTTCATCTTTCATGAACTTTGATTAAAGGAAATATATTTGGGGAAAAGGTCATCCTGTTTATTTTCTGTAGACTTTTTTTTTTTAACTTGGGAAATAGACATATCAAAGTATAGAGGGCCTGCTTTGAACTGATCAATAACCCCAGTCCAGGTCTCACTATCTCTTTTTAGGTAATTGGGTGAAAGGGTGACAATGGTAATGTAGGTGCACACAACTCTGGCTGCAGAAATTTCCCCATACTATTGGATAATGCAAACTCAAGACAGACAATATACTCCTGGCCATGCAGAGACCTCTGTCAACACAAAACCACTATGTGGTTGGTGTTCACAGAACAAGTCTGGAATTTGTCTCCTCTAAGAGGAATACATGTCCATGTGACTTCAGCCATCAAGTGAGTACTGACCTTGAACAATGGAAAAACACAAAGAAGAGAAACATCCAGCCAGAGGCCGTTATCAGTTTCAACCTGAGCACAGCTTGAACTCGGCCTGCTGCTTCAACTGCCCTTCTGCAGAGGGAGGAACTTTCTGGTTAACTAGTATTTGTTGAGTGTCTGATCTATTTAAAGCTCTTGCTACTTGGGCTAATTATGAGCTAGGTAGACCATATATGGTATGAATTTGGGTGCAAGTTGAATATGTGGCTATGTATTTATCTTTGTGATCCTTAATGATTTTTTTACATAATGCCCATAGTAGACTCTGCACATGGTCTCTCTTTTTTCCCTTTTACCTATAATATTTTAACTTTTAAAAAAACATTTTCATTGAGATATAATTAATATACCAAAACTATACATGTTTAAGGTATATAATATTTTGTTGCTGCTTTGAGACAGAATCTCACTATATTACTTAGGCTGATCTTGAATTCACTATTATCCTGCCCCAGCCTTCCAGGTGTTAGGATTACAGGAGCATGCCACAACTCCAGGCACACGTTATATAATTTGGTGGCAAAATGCATGTACCTATGTAATATATACAGCACTGCCACAATAATGGTAACAAACCACCATCTTCAGTGTGTGTTAGTTAAGAACTCTTATTACTATGAGATCTAACTTCTTAACAAATTTAAGTGTACAACACCATAGTTTTCTGTTTTGTTTTGAGACAGGGTCTCATTAGTTCATTCTGGTATTGAACTCTCTAAGCAGTCAGATGACTTGAAACTAATCCTCCATCTCTACCTCCACCTCCCAAGTGCTAGGATTATAGGCCCATGCCACCATACCTGGTGCAGTGCTGGGTATTGAAGCCAAGGCTTCATGCATATTAGGCAGAAACTTACACTACCAACTGAGATACATCCCCAGCATCAGCTTTCTTTTTTAGACAAGGTCTTGACATTGTAACTCAGGCTGGCTTAGAATTCACTATTTAGCTTTGGCTGGCCCCAAACAGCTCATGGTAATCCTCCTGTCTCAGCCAAGCAAGTAGTGATATTACAGGCATGAACTCAGCTACACTATTGTTGAGGAGAGGCACTATATTATACAACTGTCCTTTAGAATGTCATCATTTTTCATACTGTAAGTTTATACCTGATGAGCAACTCCCCTTTTCTCCTTCCCTGCCCTTCCCACCCTCACAGCCATTCCATTTTCTGCTTCTGTCAGTTTATTTCATTTATTTTAATTTTAATTTTTGGTCTTTTTGAGACAGGGTCTCCCTGTAGCCCCAGCTGTCCTGGAACTCACTTTGTAGACCAGGCTGGCCTTGAACTCACAAAGATCCACCTGCCTCTGCCTCCCGAGTGCTGGGATTAAAGGCGTGCGCCACCACGCCCAGCCCATTTATTTTAATTTTATGAGTGTTTTGCCTGCACATATATTAAGTATACCTGTGTTATGCAATGTCTGTGGAGGCTGGAAGAGAGCATCTGATCCCCTAGAACTGGAGTTATAGTTGTTAGCTGCCATGTGGGTACTGGGAACTGAACCCCGGTCCTCTGCAAGAGCAATTAGTTCTCTTAACCACTGAGCCATCTCTCTAGTCCCAAGTTTGATTATTTCAGATGCCTCATGTAAGTGGCCACATACAGTGCTTGTCTAACTCTAACAGATCATTTCCCTTTGCATCTTGTCTTTCAGATTGTTGTAAATTCTCCCCAACACTATGTAGAGTCATATGTATTCTGTAGCTGCTCCAGTTCACATGAGCAATGATAAAATGTGATTCACTGTGTATATGACTCAGGTCTTCACATTCGTACTGCCTGAGACTATGTATTCCAGGTCACATGAGTAGAAGAAGAGGCATATTTAAGCAGATATCATTCCCTTTGAGGCCTGTCTCCCTAGCTTGGGCATCAATATATTCAATGGTAAGACTGCTGGCTGCTGCTCCTTAACAAAACCTAAAGTGATTCTTAAAACTTCAGACTGTATAAGAAATGGTTGGAGCGACCAAATCCCACAGTAGATTGAATGGTATGCTGAAAGGTATACTTAAGGAACTTATAAACTTGTGAAATGTATTTTATTAGTTTTACATATATAGTGTTACCAGTAGGGAAAACGGGACTCAAACCCGGGTCTTCTAAAAGAGTAACCAGTGTTCTTAACTACTTAGTCAACTCTCCAGCCCCTATTTATTTTACTTTTAAGGAAATTGAGAATTATAAGGAAGATAAGCTGCACTGTTTATATGTTTATGAGTGTTTTGCCTGCAAGTACATATGTGTACCACATGTGTGCAATGCCCACAAAGGCCAGAAGAGGGTGATGGATTCCCTGGAACTAGAGTTACAGATGGTTGTTAGCTACCATGTGGTGCTGGGAACTGAACCAGGGTCCTTTACAAGAGCAGCCAGTGTTCTTAACCACTGAGCCATATCTCTAGCCCAAGATATGTTGCTTTTAAAGTTCTTACTATTAGGATACCAAATCTTTATGCTGAGTCTTCACAAAGGGAAAGGATGCAGCCAGGTAGAGGAACCCTTCCAGTGGTTTTCACGAAGTAGCTCATAATTTTTGTTTGTTTCTTTTCTCTTCCTTTTTACCTGCCAAGGCACCAAGTAGAAATAACTTTGGTGGACAAATCCAACACACTCCAAGTGTTTACGATGGGGTTGGATGAAGGGAAGGTGAAGGTTAGTTCCCAATCCATGTCCCAGAGACATGGCCTGCCTGGATCCAGACCTTCAAGGGGAGATGGTCAGGGGACCCAATGAACATAATAGGCAAGTGGAGCATGGTAAGAGGGGCCATCAGGAAGGGCGTGTAAGAGTCCCATTGCTGCTAGTACACATTGCTACACACTTGCCACACCAAATCCCACAAGTTTATTCTCTTTTAGTTTGAGATACTACAATTCCGAAATGGGGTGGGGGAAAGGGGGGCTGGGAGACAGTCAGAAAAGTGCTTGTCATACATTTATGAGGGCCTGGGGTTGGTTCCCAGTACCCACAGCTATAAGAAGCCAAGCATAGTGGCACATATAATTTCAATGCTGGAGAGGTAGAGACAGGAGAATCTCTGGAACTCACTGGCTAGTCAGTCATCTGGTGAGCCCCAGGTCCCAGTGAAGCAAAACTTGAGGGGATGGCTCCTGGAGAATAATACAAGAGGTCATCCTCTGGCCTCCATATGCATATGCACACATGTACATGCCACTCACTGGGGTGGGTGAGGATAGGGAGGGGGAGAGACTAAAATGGGACTCAGTGGGCTAACCCAATTTGCCAACAGAGGGCTGGGGGAACCTGTTTCTTTGCTTCTCCAGCTTCTAGAAGCTCCCCACATTCTTTGGTCCATGACTCTTCCATCTCCCAAGTCAGCAATAGCAGGTTGAGTTCTTTTTACAGCAAATTAATCTAACATGACTCCATAGGTACATCCCCTTCTTTAACTTTTTGCCTTTCACTTTCACTAACAAGGACATACAATCAAACTGGCCCTTTAGGTAATCCAGGATCATTGCTGTACTTTAAGATCAGCTGATTGGCAACCTTAATTCCATCTGCTATGTAACCCAAATGTAGTGATAGAGTTGGAGATTAGGACATGGGTGCCATTGGGACCATAATTCTGTGACCTGTGGTCAGATGGGTGAGCTGGACACCAGGCTGTGAGCTGGACAGGTAGTGTTTCATTAGAGGGAACAACCTGTGCTGGACTTGTGAAGAGGAGGTTGGAACATCAGAGGAACTGAAAGTTAACTCATAGTGGAGTTCAGAGTGTGAAGAAGGGTACATCAACAAGGAAGGCCTGATCAGACAGCCCTTAGGTTATGTTAAGGATTTAAGGTTTTCTATTTGGTGCAATGGAAGGTTATTAAAGACTTTTAAACATCAAGAAGGCTGGATCTAGATCTCTCTGCTCTGTGGAGATGGGTAGGGGAGGCAAGAGCAGAATGGGGACTAGCTACTATCATGTAACTGCCCTTATTGGACTGCAGTCCACCAAAGGTAGACTGGCTGTATGCTTACCCAAATCCATTTCTTCTCACTAATACAGTTAAACCCTATCTTAAAGGATCCTGTACTTAATAAGTGAGGCTCTGTGACTAGTTCTTCTCAATGGATCCTGTGACCAGAGGTGGAAAAGAAGTATAAAATTTGTCGGGAGCCGCTAATCATTCAGCTGTGTCAGGCTTGTTTACTGAGTGTGTGTTATGCACACCAGTATCTAATCTGCCTTATTAGGAGGAATATGTTTATATGGAGAGCCTCACAACACCTGCAATAGTGGAAGCCTTTGATCTGACCGCTCCCTGACCCTCAGATACAGGTGGGGAAAAACAGCAGTTGTAACTAATTGAGTTCTTCTGTATAAAAAGGCAGAACTGAAATAAATCGGGGCTGCAGTATTCACTGTGAGCCCTCCCAAGCATCTTTTCTGTCTCCTTTCCTTTCTTTCAATCCTCACTCCCCCTTTCAGGTACTGTCCGTTTTGGCCGGCTGACACCGGCAAAAATTTAAATCTACCCACAAAGTTCTGTGTAACCAGGAATGATACAGTTTGGCCTGTTTACCCCTTTTCTTATGACCCAGAATATATTTGAATATATTCAAAATAAACTGCTCCTATACATAGTCTTGTAAAATAACCTATGTAGATTACTAAAAACTCTACAGATAAATCTCAGTATGCATCTTAATTCTCTATGCAAAGGTAGTTTTTCCAATGATTTATTTTTGTGTGCGTGGCTACAAAGCAGAACCAAAAAACAAACCAAGAAACAAGAGAAATCACATAATGTAGGGATAGGACTGCCTGTTAGAGACAATAATTCTGCATATTTATCCAGAAGGACTGGGAATTAACATTGATTACCCAGCACTATTTCCCTCAAGAAAACTTCATTTCAATAGACTTAAATATACTAAACTCTGATGTGAGGGGCTGACCTCAGCCATTTGAAATTATCTGAATGAAAAATTCAGTCTTTCTATTGTAATAGTAAAGGGATAATATTCTCTGCATATTTTATTTTGTTTTGTTTGGTTTTTTGAGACAGGGTCTCCCTGTAGCATCAGGCTGGCCTTGAACTCAGAGATATGCCTGCCTCTGCCTCTTGAAGGTGTGCACCACCAAGCCCGGCACAGGCTGAACTTATTTATTATGTAGCTTTATTGCTCAGCCCAGGTGAGAGCATGTAGAGGTCAGAGACTGATATCAAGTATCTTCTTCAATCACTTCTCCACCTTTTTTTTTGTTTTGTTTTGGTGGGGTTTTTTTTGTTTTTGTTTTTTTTTTTTTTGTCTTTTTGAGACAGGGTCTCCCTGTGGCCTCAGCTGACCTGGACTTACTATGTAGACTGGTCTCAAACTCACAGAGATCCACCTGCCTCTGCCTGCCAAGTACCCAGATGAAAGACTTGGTCTTAAAAAAATAAAATGGAGCTGGGTGTGGCACACCTTTAATCCCAGCACTTGGGAGGCAGAGATGAGTGATCTGTGTGAGTTTGAGGCCAGCCTGGTCTACATAGTGAGTTCCAGGGCAGCTGGGGCTACAGGGAGACCCTGTCTCAAAAAGACCAAAAATAAATAAAAAATAAATAAATAAATAAATAAATAAATAAATAAATAAATAGAGTCTTTCAATGAATCTATAGCTCACCCTTTCAGCTAAACTACCTGGTCAGCAAGCCCCAGGGATCTGCCTGTTCCTGTCCCCAGCACTGGGATTATAGATATACACCACCGCCAGGCTTTTATGTGGCTGCTTGGGATCTGAACTCAGGTTCTGAGCAGTCTCCCCAGTCCAATGAAGTATTGCCAAAGGAACCTCAAGTCAACGATTTCCTTTTTTTTTTTTTTAAATCCTGACAATACTGGGTATTGAGCTTAAGGCCTCATACATGCTATGCAAGAGCTGCACCAACAGCCCCAGACCTGCAAACATCTTTTGTGTGAGCCAGAGAGTGTTTGTATAAAATACTTGCATCGTTCCCAATATTCCAATCTCCCACTGAGCTCTGCAACTTGGAATGTGTTATGTTGGACCTGTGAGTTCCTCCTTTTCTCATTATCTTGCGTGTGTATGTGTGTATGTGTATGTGTTCGATCTATCTATGGTAAACATATCCAGGTGGCAAAATAAAATAAAGACTTCAGCTGGGGCTAGTGGTGCATGTCTTTAATCCCAGCACTCAGGAGGCAGAGGGAGGTGGGTCTCTGTGAGATCAAGCCCAGACTGGTCTACATATTGAGTTCCAGACCACCTGGGGTTACAAGGTCATCCTGTTTCAAAAACCAAAATAATAATAATAATAATAATATTTTACTTCTGTCCAATCCTGGGCACAAGCTTTATTGACTCTCTATCCTTGGTTAATTAATGTCTCAGTTCCTGAAAGTCCTCATTTGCATAATGGAAACAATACCCTACAGAATGTCAAATGAGGTGGTATGTGTTTTAAATTTCTATCACTATTACAGATACTTGGGACAATCAGCTTTAAGGAGAAAAGACTGATTTGGGCTCATGGTTTCGGAGGTTCCAGTTAATGATCAGGCTTTGAGGTCTCCAGTGGTGAGAGCATGTATACAGGAGCAAACTGCCCCACTCATGACAGGGAAGAAAAGAAAGTGCCCTGGCCCCCTCAATGACCTGAAGACTGCATGTTAGACCGACCTCTTAAAATTTCCACCATGTCCCAATAGCACAATCCTGAGGACCTAGCCTTTAACACACGGGTCTGTAGAGGACCGTTGTGAGAATTTTCATGAGGTAGGAGGGTGGAACTAGGCCATGTCTACCCTCCTCCTTCTAAGGTCCCAATGACCAACCACAATTCAGTTCCACCAAAGTTCTCCCTGGGTAACCAACGAGTTTATTAGGCTTATTTACAGAGCTATGTGTGAGGGGTTATGGGCAGGCGTGTGGGTAACCCCATAGCAACCATACTGGAGAGTTTTTATCCAGTGCAGAGGATGGCTTCCCCATAGTGGCATAGATCCAGCTCCCATCTGCTAGTTTTCCCCAGCCTGTGGACTCTACCTCTCCCTGTGCAATTAAGGTAGAATTGCATACAACTGGTTGGGAGGAAGGTCTGAATGAATATTCAAGTGAGGGCCCAATGATCCTCCCCAACCCCTCCTTCTCTGAGGTGAAGTCAACAGTCAACATCCCAGCTGGGATGATGTTTTGCAAGGAGGCTCAGCTGAATTTATGACACAGCCTTTGGTGGTTGTTGGAAGGAGGAGGTTATATCCAGCTGAGATATCTGGTCAGAAGATAGCGCCTGTCTGGCTTAGAGGATAACGTGGTACAACAGGGACATTCCAATCCCAACTAGAGCAGTGTGCGAGAAGCACACTGTGTAAATGTGGATGCTATAGAAATAGCTTCCGAGTTCATCCGACTATATCCTTTGCCAGCTTAAAATTCTTCATTTCCCCCACAGGCCTCAGGGCTAAGGGTGCACCCTGAGACTGGCTTATAAGGATCTGGATCCTGTGATTCCAGCCACAGAAATCCAGGTTCCCATCCTCCTCCCCACTCATCTGCCTCCCAGCCATGTACCCTGAAATCTCACTGTCTTCTTTAATAATGGGACTTTTAGCTTCATTTGCATTTAGGCCTTGTATTAGCATAGTGTCCAGGCCACTATTTGGTACATTATGGTCCCCAGGACTGTAAATCAGTACTACATTCCCGAGGTGGACAACCAGTCATGCTTATGGGGCAACAAACCTTTCCTCTCCCACATCAGGGTTGGCAGTTGTATTATAACTGTACAGTACTGAAGAATAAGAAATACTTTGGGCCAGATGGTGGTGCATGTTTAATCCCAGCACTCAGGAGGTAGAACATGTGGATCTCTGCAAGTTCAAGGCCAGCCTGGTCTACAGAGTGAGTTCCAGCTGGGGACACAGGGAAACCCTAATTCAAAAAGACCCGCCCCCCCCAAAAAGAAAAAAGATAAGTACTTTAGAGTCAGCTAGAATTTACTAACTAAATATGTATTCAAACACATCAGACACTATAGGCATGAAGGTAATGATCCTATATCAAGCAAGTATCTTGGGGTTTTCTGGATGTCTGATATCACACAGCATGAAACCAATTTTAGGGGCAGTCTTTGGCGGTTGTTGCAGGGGAGGAAGTTATATCTGACTAAGATACCTGGTCACTTCTTTTGCGGGGCAAAATGGAGCAATAAGTAGCTACCCCTAAGAATGCCTGGATACCAAGTGTCCCCAGCTGTCCCGGAAATGAGCCAGTGACTTTCTTTGTCATCACATATTACAGCAGTGGCTCTCCGTGACAAGATTTGGCTCCCCAGGAGTCATTTGGCAATGTCTGGACTTTTTGGTGGTCACAGCTGGATGCTCCTAGCATCTAAGGATGCTGCCAAACATCCCACAATGCCCAACATAGCCCTCCGAAATAGAGACTGATCAAAATGGCAGTCGTGCAGAAGTTGGAGAAGTCCCATTGTATAGGAATGCTGCTTTCTGCCTGTGTTTCTTATTTTTGGGTATTCTGTTGAGAACGTGCCTTTGTGAGTCAGTGAGTGGTTGTATAAAAGACCCTCAGCTCCTCCACATGCTGATGCTTCTGTGCTGCACTGCACTGGCTGAGTTCATTCTCTTGCTAATTCCTTCTCACTCTTCAGTCCTCAGTTTAGGGTTCCTCTCCTCTAGCACGGCTCTCCTAATTCCTAAAATGGAGTGAAGCCTGAGGACTTTGCATGTCCAAGCTGCTACCAGAAGTTAAGTGTACTGCAGTAGAAGGAATAGTTTCTTTCTGTCTTCCCTCTGACAGTAAGCCCGTGGGGCAGGGACTCAGCTGAGCACTTGGTATGGTATGTACCTAACAAATATAAGCACATTTGAAATGCCCACAGATTAGGGAGCTGGAAGGGAGGGGAAGACTAGGATGTAGGCTTTGTCAAATAGTCTATCCTCTCCCGACTGACTTCACAACATGTGAGCCCTGTTCAAAGTACACTTGCTTCCTTGGGTTTTCTAACAGGGAAAATGTGTGGGGTAACAGTGCAGAGACTCCCATATGAAGTTTGGTGAGCTATACTTGGAACTCTAGTTTAACACCATGTTACAATCTGCATGGATTTGTTGCTTCTCTGTTGCTAATACCACAATACCACAGACAGGGAGAGTTTTCAAGAAAGAAGATTTACTTAAGCTTATGGTTCTGTAGGTGGAAGGTTGAAGCGCCACATGTTGTGACCACCTTTGTAAAATTCCAAGGAAAAAAGGGGGGCTGGATTTGTGTTAAATATTCTCCAATGCTGATAGACTGATTAGAACTGAAATGTTACATGTCCAGAGTTAAATTATCTTGAGCTATCTTTAGCCCCCTAAATAGCCAATCAATGCCTGCCTCTGCAGTCCACCTAACATTCATTCTTGTAACTATGACATAAATCCTTTTTGGAATGTACAAATAAACCCCTAGGTTCCACCAACCCAAAGACTTATAAATGTCATCAGATAGCATCTGAGGCTTATAACCCAGACCTCCATGCTTTCCTGCAACCTGCCTACCTGAGGCTTCCATCAATGTATTTTTATTTTATTTTTATGCATGTGCATGCTCATGTGTGTGCATGTACAGGCTAGAGGACAACCAAGAGTGTCATCCTCAGGAACGATGTCCACCCTCTTTGAGCCAGTGGTGGCAGGGTAAGGACCATGAGACTTCAGGAAGAGCTCCTGGCCTTACAGGACAGACCACAGCACGGTTCTCTTCATAAGATCAATGAATGCAGTTTATATATTTAGATTCTCCTGCATTTTCTCTCAAAAATCATAAGTACAAAGTCAACTGCACATTTCAGATGGAAACCAGGTAACCTGGTAGCCCCAGCTGTCCTAGAATTCACTCTATGGACCAGGCTGGCCTTGAGCTCACAGCGATCCACCTGCCTCTGCCTCCCGAGTGCTGGGATTAAAGCTGTGTACCACCACACCTGGCCTTATTTTTTTATTTTTAACCTGTCAGATTCTTTAAAGAGTATACTTTCTGTCTTTGCTATTGTATATCACATAAATCACAAGCCCTTGCAGATTGTCTTACATTTAATGACTAATACTAAAAATATTAGCTATGAGTTTAATTTAGCCCATCATTTCTATATTTAATTCTAGGCCTTTCTGGAGTTGTGTAAGCATATAGCTGACGAGATTTGCCAACCGAGATCAACTGAGTGAATGGATGATGAGGAAAGAATGAGGACACAGACGAGACTGTCTTCTAAAGATGTGACAATGGGGCCAAAACAAGGGAGACACACTGCTCTGTCCCTTTTCTTTCTTTTTTTTTAAAATGGGGTATGATTTTACTTAATTGTAGCAAAACTTAAATTTCAAACAAGCGATGATTAAGTGTACACATTTAAGTTTCTTTAAGAATGCACTGAATTAAGAATCTAAAGAGGAGATATTACATTTATAGCAGATTCTGTTTTAATAAACTGCATGCATGGAGCTTCCTGAAGATAGATAAGCTGCCATGGTTCATAAGGTCTTGAAAATAGACAATTTGGGGCTGGAGAGATGGCTCAGCAGTTAAGAACACTGTTCTTGTAGAAGAGCCGGGTTCAAATCCCAGCACCCACATGGCAGCTAACAACTGTCCATAACTCCAGTTCCAGGGGATCCAACAGCCTCTTCTGTCTTCCACGGGCATTGAATGACATGGGTGCACTTATCTACATGCAGGCAACACACGCATGCACATAAAATAAAAATAATAAAATATTAAAAAAAAAAAGAAAATAGACAATTCATAGCTTCCTAGGAGACTGTTAGTTTCATATGATACAAAGTCAAGTTAATAGATACACTCAAGGCAGAAACATTCCAGCACCAGTTGCTTTAAAAGAAAAGAGAAAACAGCCGGGTGTGGTGGCACATGCCTGTAGTCCCAGCACTTGGGAGGCAGAGGCAGGCAGATCTCTATGAGTTCAAGGCCAGCCTGGTCTACATAGTGAGTTCCAGGACAGCTGGGGCTACAGGGAGACCTGCTTCAAAAAGACAAAAAAAAAAAAAGAAAAAACAAAACGTCATGTCATCTTTACGTGAGTTTATGATAATTTGTGTCTTTGTTTATCTTAAACTATATTAGAAGTAAATATTAATTGGGGGGCATGTCCATATTTTAAATTTTATTTTAATAAATTCTTATTTCCTCTGAAAGCAGTGTCCTTTTTCTTTAGAGGAGCTAACCTGATGGAGCAGCAGGAAGCTGATGTCTAAGCTTTGCAGTTGGAGGATGGTTCCTCTGCCTTCATTCCTGGGTCTCTCCCCTCCCTTGTTGTATCCTTATCCGGCTACATACAGTTATAAACCCATCAAAATTATCATGTATATTTGTTTGTCTATCCCTCTGACTATTAGTCAAGATTGGCTAACTTCTGTAATGGGTGATTTCAAAGTCTCAGTGATTTAACAGGATCAACTCTATTGCTCCCTCTTACCTACATCCGTCTGCATAGCAATGGGGTTCTGCTCCACAGTGCCATTCAGGTCCCAAGATCCTTTCTTATAATGTAGTCATCTTCATACAAGGCATTCAAGATTTCTATAGAAAAAAAGAAGAAAGCCAGGCATGGTGGCGTATGCCTGTAGTTCCAGCACTTGGGAGGTAGAGGCAGGCAGATCTCTGTGAGTTCAAGGCCAGCCTGGTCTACATAGTGAATTCCAGGCCAGCTGGGGCTACAGGGAGACCCTGTCTCAAAAAGACCAAAAAAAAAAAAAAAGTGGAGAAGTGATTGAAGAAGATAGTTGATATCAATCTCTGACCTCCACATGCTCTCACATGGACTGAGCAAGCACACACATGCAACACAGGTACAACACACAGACACTCACACAGACATGTGAGCACAAGTTTGTTATAGAACCACTTACAGGCTCACACACAAAGCTGGTATTGGTGTGTGTGGTGATAGTGGTGGTAAGAATTCAAAGCCAATAATAATAAGTAAGCTGTGTCCATAGGAGCTAGTACTGAATAGTTGGCAGATGTGTTTCTAGATTTACTGCATTGTTATTCTTTTTTCTAACATGGTATGAGCCTCAATCAAATTACTCTTCTTTCATTCACAAGTGGTTTTGAACTCATGGGCAGACATCCTGGTGGGGCTACCCAAGGTGGTTGCCAGGGGTTATCAAACTCAACATGCATTTTATAATGGGCACTGAAATGCTATTTTGTAGATGCTCCAAAATTTTTAGAAATTATTTTTCAAAGGGGTCTTCATACTTGAAAGACTGGAGATTGTCATGTATTAGCACAGGCTGTTGAGGCTGAGGGTGGTGGTAATCTGGGTGTCTATGGCTCTGTAGTGGAGAGGGGAATCCAGTACCTACCTCTATATGCATTCACCACATAGCACAGGGCATGGTGAGGTGAGAGTGGGAGAGAGTCCTACACTTATTTCCTTGACCTGCAGAGGAAAAAGCATTCCACAGACCTTCTCAATGGGTTGGGGATTATATATGGTCAGGATTTTATGGTCAGGATTCAGACGAGACTTTAAATAGTCCAAACTGCCTTGATTTCAGAGACAGGATGTGGACAAAAATCCAGGGACTCATCTGGACTCCAAGTTGGAGAGCAGGAAAAGGGTGTGTGTGATTCCAACCTGGAGCCTAAGATGGAGATGCAGGAGCAAGGAAAGAGGAAAGAGGAGAGAGGAGAGAGGAGAGAGTGGAGGGGAGGGCAGAGAGGGGAGAGGGAGAGAAGGGAGGGGAGGTGAAGCTCTAGTTATGGTACGGGCCAGTTTCTTCTTGAAAGCTCTCTTCCCTCATCTCTGAAACTGGCATTCACTTGGCTTAAATGAACCACTAGATGCAAAGATTCCTGAGGTAGCACTTTGCATCGATAGTTACAAGCTTTCTGCTTGGCCCAATAATCGTCTAGGAATTTACCTGGAAGCTCTACCTCCTCCAATAAAATTACATTTATATGTTCATTATTCCATCTCGTTACAGCAAAATATTGCAAACAACCCATAGGCCATCTATTCTAGTTTTAATTCCTGTGTATTACATTATCAAAACCTTAGCGGCTTTAAGCCTCATCTACTAGTTTACAATTCTGTAAATCAGGAGTCTGGTTTGATGAGGCTGTGTTCTATGCTCACGGCACCATGAGGCTAGATGAAGGTGTTGGCTGGACTGAGCTCTTGTCTAGAGAGTGAAGGAGGGTGGATTAGCTGGCCAGCACTTTCTTGGAGGACCAAGATTGAAGTTTTGTTGTTGGATGTCAGCAGGGGGCACTCGCAGCTCCTCTGGGTCTTGAGACTCCTCCATCATCAACGCCATCAACAGTTCATAAAATTCTTGTGATTTGAATCTCTGATTTCTCCTATTGTGATGAGCCATAGAAAATTCTTTGACTTTCATAGGGATCCTGTGATGAGATAAAGCCTGCTATGGTTTGATAGGCTTTGTCCTCAAACATTCAATGCTGACAGCTTGGTCCCCAGTGTGATAGTCTGAGGTGGTGGAACCTTCAAACCGGGGCATCACAGAGGTAACACACTCATGAAGAGATTCTGTCTCTCAGGAGTGAACAGATCTCAGGAGACTAGATTAGTTCTTAGGCGAAGGGGTCATCACAAAGTGAGTTTGGCTTTCTTTCCTCTGTTTCCTCTACATCCTGTTGTTGGGAGCTATTATTTTATTATTTTAACCACAGCCATTGTGTGTACTGAGCTGTGGCAGGTTGCCTTGACTCTAGAATTTGTGTGTTTTGCACACAAGTATCGAATTGTTCTGCCAAGTCAGGAAGAATGTATTGATATTCTAGGGAGGACAGGTGAATGGTTGAATTCACAACAAGTATTTGACTGTTCCTTTACTCTCAGGAAGAGGTGGGGGAAAAAAGAGTTTTTTGGCGCCAATTCAGCTAAGCAAACGGTGGCTATCTGATGTTCTACTGTATAAAAAGGCTGAGCTAAAATAAACCGGGGCTGCAGTCTCTACTGACAGTCCTCCCAAGTATCTTTCTCTGTTTCTTGTTTTTCTTTCAATCCTCACTCCCTCTTTCAGGTGCTGTTTGTCTTGGCTGGTTGGCACCGACACCCTGTGAGCTCTCTCATGAGCTGTGGTTTGACTTTATATACCATGCCATCTAACATGTGATATAGTCACTGATGACATACTGTTTAGACTTTAGCTACCAGAAAAACATGAGTGAAATAAATCTCTTCTTTATAAAATTACTTCGCATCTGATATTATAGTGATCAAAAATTGTCAGAGAGGCCCACTGGAGTATTTATCATAGGATAGACTTATTTTGGATCTTAATGGCTTATACAAAAGCCTCTCACAGCAGTACCTAGATAAATCTGCATTTGATTTGATTGAGTAGCTGGGAGAAGGAGTGTGAAAACTAGGATCAAGAATCTGGGGCCATTTTAGAATTATCATCCCACAGGAAGATTATTAAATAATCTGGGTCCCAACTGTACTATGGAGAACTATGCTGCTCTAACAAAGGATGAGAGAAGCCTCTAGAAACTCTGGAGTAATTTCCAGAATACATTATATGTTAGTAAGGGAGAAAACCAAAGTGGTATAAAGTGTGTGCTGTATGTCAAGTAAGAAAAGAGGAAATACAAAGCATATTTTGTGGTGTGCCTCCTCTTTAAAAAAAATTATTTTTATGTGTATGAGTGTATCGCTTGCATGTATGTAAACGCACCTCTGTCATGCAATGTCCTCGGAAGTCAGAAGAGGGCTTCAGATCCCCTGGAACTAGAGTAGGATGGTGGTTAACCACCATATGGGTGCTGGGATTCAAACCCTGATCCTCTGCAAGAGCAGCAACCGTTGAGCCGTCTCTGCAACCCCTGTGTGCCTCCTCTTATGTGGCACCCAAGGATTCTTGCCTCCTGGTATTTATGCTTGTATATAATCATTTCCCCTTGAATGTGGGGTAGATGTTGACTTGCTTCTAGCAAACTGAACAAAGCAGGGAGTCACAAAAGACCATGGCTTCTGTTTTGAAGCCCCCTGCCCCTTGAATGGTGCCATGTCATGAACAATTTTATAGACAGGTCCATGATGCAGGAAACTGCTATCTTCAGCTGTTGTGGGTTTAACTGTGTTCCCCAAAGATACATACCTTGTGACCGTACTTAGACATGTGCTTTTTGTCAAGGTGATAAAGTTGGATGTGGTCATACTGGAAATGCCAGTCAGCTTTCTGTGACTATAACAAATACCTAAACAACCAACTTAGAGAAAAGGGATACTTTGGTTTACAATTTTGGAGGCTGTTGTCCTTGACTGACTGGCCCTTTGTTTTCAGGCAAGTTCACAGGCAGCATGTGACAAAGTCACTACCACTCACCTTACAGCCAGGAGAAGATAGAAGAGGAATGGATTGAAATCCTACTACCCGCTTCAAAAACACACCTAAGGACTGAAGGACCACCCATTAGGCCCCACCTTTAAAATTTCTACCACCTCCCAGTGGTGCTAAGCTCTAGATGAAGACGCCATACATGGGCCTTTGGGGGAACATTCTAGACGTTGTAAAGCAAGGTGTTGGATTAGAGTACTTTTACAAAAGAAACTTGGGTGTGGAGACACTCAGTGAGAATACCATCTGAAAGCCCAGACAGAGGTCAGAGAGAGGCAGAGCTGCAGGTGAAAAGAAATGTCACGCCTTGTCAGGCTCTGCAAAGGCCTGGTAGGGGCAAGGAAACCCCTCCCCCCAGCCCCAGAGAGAATACACTCTACGGTCACATTGTGTTCTGATTGATGTGTAGGTTTTGGAATTCTGAGAGAATCAATCCTGTTTGTGGTACTTTGTTACAGCAACCTCAGGAAATGATTCCACCAATCAGTGACCTGCCTGGGCCTGAAACCTGTGAACAGAAAGAATGAGCCTCAAACAGGATCTTCCAAGGTCTTCCAGTAGGGAGTCTTTGTGAACTTGAAAGTGCCCCACC
Organism: Nannospalax galili; assembly: GCF_000622305.1. Lineage (NCBI taxonomy): Eukaryota > Metazoa > Chordata > Mammalia > Rodentia > Spalacidae > Nannospalax > Nannospalax galili. The sequence continues at coordinate 1,575,696 of NW_008328607.1, forward strand.
CTAACATTACTCCTCCCAACCTCCTCCTCGAAACATTCCTCCCTCCCAACACCTCCCTTCCCTCAACAAGCCTTGAGATGATTTCAGCCCCAAGTGACCCTGACTACAGTCTTGTCTTGTAAGCAATTTTCAATGTATTGGAATCAGTACCCAATTCCTCCTGGTTTGATTATGCACAGAAACTGAGTAACTGACCACAGAAACATTTAGCAGTTGTAGTATAACCATAGATAACATACTGAAAATTAACGATGGTGAGTTATTGACAGAAGTGGTTACTGTTAGGGGCAAGGGAGTTGAGTTATGGCAGTAAGAATGGGAATGATAACTCTAAAATTGATGTGAGTAAAAATGATGTCAAAACTGAAAACTGATACTAAACCATATTGAAAAGTACGTTCGGGGGCCCTGAGAGACGGCTCAGAGGTTAAGAGAACTGTGTCTGCCCTTGCAGAGGACCCAAGTTTGGTTCCTAGTGCCCACATGGGTGCTAAAAACTGTCCAACTCTAGTTCCAGGGAATCCAATGCCCTCTTTTGACCTCTGTGGACATTGCATGCATATGATACACTTAATTTGCATGCAAAACACATACACATAAAAATTAAATTAAAAATTTTTTAAAGGCACATTAGGGCCTGAGAGATGGCTCAGCAGGTCAAGGCACTTGCTGCCTAGCCTGATGACCTGAGTTTGAACTCTGGAACCCACATGAGAGAAGAGAACTGACTCTTCAAGTTGTCCTGTGACGTATATTCTCTCTCTCTCTCTCTCTCTCTCTCTCTCTCTCTCTCTCAGTAACTAAGTGTAATGTTTTGATTTTAAAAAGAAAAGCACATTAATTGAAGAATTTTTGGGCACATTCATTTACTGCTCCACATTTAAAGGACATATTATAAAGATTAAAAAACAAAAACAAAAAAAAATGAGCCAGGTGTGGTGGCACATGCCTTTAGTCCCAGCACTTGGGAGGCAGAGGCAGGTGGATCTCTGTGAGTTTGAGGCCAGCCTGGTCTACATAGTGAGTTCCAGGCCTGCTGGGGCTACAGGGAGGGCCTGTCTCTCCCCCCCCCCCAAAAAAAACAAACAAAACCCTGCAAGGAAGTCTGAAACTTCATGGGTGGGTTGCTGGTGGTGCTACCGGTGTGTCACATGGTCATTCTGAGATGCATGGAACCATTCTAGCCTCAGAATAGGCTGCGCTCAGAGCAAGGTCACAGCTGCCTCTGATCAGGACCTTATCTTGGTGGAAAGAGTTAGTCATAGTCAGCCTTAGTTGCAAAATGTGGATGGAGAAAAGGACCTTAGTTGTGTTGAGCCACTTCTGACCCAGGGCAAACAATCACTGTTTCAAGGAGATAAGTCTCAAATGCAGTTATTTCAAGGACTCTGTGACATTGAAAGGTTGCGTGACTGACTGCACAGAACTCCCTACCACATAAAATCAGTTGCTTAGCACACCTATGTGCAGGTGGCTTCTCTCTAGTGTTTTACCTGCTGTGGGTGGATCGCAGTGTATCCAGCAAACTGTACTTCTGCCTTTGGTAAATTCATTCACAGCCCATGTGTCATCAACCTGTTGATACCATTCCTGGTGTAGAATCAATGATTTTGTATAAATGACAGGACTAATACGTCAGTACATGAATTCTGTGAGAATGAGGGTATTCACTACCGTACATGAACCGTGCAATATGGAAAAGAGAAGGCTAGAGTGAACTCTATGGTGTAGGCTTTTGAATTAGAGCTATTACTCCTGATTTAATCATATCTGTGTGTAGAAGGCATACTGTTCATGATGGTTTGTACTGATCATCAACCTGATAGGAACTAGAATCAAGCCTTGGAGAAACCTGTAAGGATCAGCCTCTAGCTTTTGCTTTTGCCTGCTTGCCTTGGATTCTTGCTGGTGAGTGTTGCTGCTACATTCCCTCACTGACATCAGAACCCAGCTTTGTAGTCCTTCCAAGATGGACTGAAGACCAGTGACTCTGAAGGGATCCTCCAGGCCTTGGATTACAGATTGGGACTGCTGAGGTACCCAGTCTCGTGGACTGAGCAGCTAAGGGGTTTTTAGCTCCTCCAGCATGCAGGCAGCCCTTGTCAGACTACCCAGACCATATTATGTAAGCCAGTCTAATAAATATTTTAAAATATTTTATTTATTATTTTTATTTTATGTGTATGAGTGTAATGCCTGCATTACGTGGGTACACCCATGTCATGCACTGCCCGAAGAGGTCAGATGAGGGCATCAGATCCCCTGGAACTGGAGTTACAGTTAGTTGCCATGTGGGTGCTGGGAATTGAACCCAGGTCCTCTGCAAGAGCAGTCAGTGCTGTTAACCACTGAGCAATCTCTTCAGCCCCAATTTTCATTTATTTTTATGTGTATGAGCGTTTGGCCTGCATGTTTGTGTGTCATGTGCATGCAATGTCTGTGGAGTCCAGAAGAGGGCATCAGATTCCCTGGAACTCTGGAGTTAAGGACAGTTGTTAGCCACTACATGGATTGCTGGGAGCCAAGGGTTCTCTGCAAGAGCAGACAGTGCTCTTAAACACTAAGCCATCTCTCTAGCCCCAAGATATTCTTTTTAAAGACATGAATGCTGGCTTAAAAAAATACGGAAAGGGGCTGGAGAGATGGCTCAGCAGGTAAGAACACTGGCTGTTCTTGCAGAAGACCTGGATTTGAATCCCAGCACCAGCATGGCAGCTAACAGCTGTCTGCAACTCCAGTTCCAGGGAATCTGACAGCCTCTTCTGTCCTCCTTGGGCATTGCACGATGCGGGTGCATCTACCTACATCCAGGCAATACACACATACACATAAAATAAAAATAATAAATATCTTTAAAAAATACGGAAAAAGGTGCTAGAATTGCACAATACTATACAACTGTTGTAATAAGTGGTCATTAATGTATGCTATATTCATTGGATAAAGGATTGTTGGGCACAAAATATTCAGTAGGTTTTAGTGTACCCCTGCAGATATTAATCTTCATTGCAGATGGGAACTTTGTTGAGGAGAGAAGAGCTAGATAAAACCTCGAGCAAGTGGTGGACTTTGGTCTCTTAGCCTGGTGAATGGTGATGTCAAACTAGCAGTGTGCACCTTCCCAGTAAAGGGAAGCAATGTGAGTACCCGCCCCCCACCCCGCTCTACCTTCCGCTTTGTAATCTAATCATGAGGAAACAATTCCATAAATCCAGAACGTGATTCAGTGTACAAGACAGTTGATATGGACTGCAAGTATGAGAAGTTATGAAAAATTTAGGAGGATATTGTTCTAAACCAAGTTATGAGAAAAGAGTTCAAATGTATTGGGTTAATTCTCAATAGCTCTTGTATTTATTATGTGTGTGAGTGCATGTATGGATGACATTTTGAGACAGCAAAGGAAATATATAAATAAGGTAGAATATGCGGTATGATTGAGAAGTATTCAATTTCTTGTTTGTGATCTTCCATTTGTTCATGGGTAGGAGGAAGATACAGAAAGAATGCACATGTTGCGAAATGTTAGCATTTGGAGACTGGGTTAAAGGTACGCTGTTCACAGTTTTCGGTCAGTTAGCACATTTTTCAAACTAAAAAGCTCTAGGGTATAAATAGTGCAAATTGACCTCTTTGCGCCGGCGGAGGCTCCAGGTGGCATAAAACCACCCCCGGAAAAGGCTCGTTTTCCACGGTTCCTTCCTGGTGCGTGAAGACCCGCAGGGGCCAATGGGGCCTGGGCGGGGCGTGCCGAAGGGCGGGCCCTGGGCGGAGCTGCACGCGGGCTCCGGCGCGCTCGCGGCTAGGAGGACTTTTCTCGCTGTCGGGCTCCGAAGGCTTTCAGGTCGCCGTACCGGCTGCGAGGAGGTGGGGCGCCGTCGCGGGGTGAGTTCCATCCCACGCGTGGCCCGGGCTGGAAGTGCGATCCGGGAGGCGGCCTCAGAAGAGCCTCCGCGGTCCCGCTTGCTCGAGCTTCGGTGCCCTGGGCTTTGCGGGCACGGCCGGGCTCCGTGGCACGAGGTTCCGGGGGCCGGGCCAAACGCCGGGGGTCGCGTGGGTCTGCGTTGCTGCTGTGGGTGGCGGGGGCTTGCAGTCCCAGCGTGGTCGGGGTGCCCGGCTGCCTGGAGGTGCAGCGGCTGCACCGCTGCGACACTGCGTCCTCCCACCCGGCCGGTGCGTGTCCCTCCCACCTGGACTCGGGTTCAGCCTGTGCAGCCTCGACACCCGCGTGCTTAGTACTCCGGGAAAGGACCCGCCACTCTTTGAGTTGTGGGTGGGGGCCTGGGATGTAGCCCAGTGGTAGAGCCCCTGAGTATGTATAAGGCCCTGGGTTCAGTTCCAGTACAGCTAAATAAATGGATGATAGATGAGCAATTCCCATCTTTTTTTTTAACACACTTTGCTCGTGGAACAAGCTAGGTTGGCTCCCATTGGCAAAACCAGTCAAATGAATTTGCCCGGAAAGTTATGTAGTTCTGCGTTATAGGGACTTTCTGGGTTAATTTCAGGTAAAGCTCTCAGAATAATCAGTATTTCATGAGAATCGTTAAACAATGTTGGAACGCCCCTGCAGATACATCCGGAGATACGTAGTAAAGCGTTGAAAGACGTGAATTTGGGTCCTGGCTTTGCCACTGCCAACCTTTGTTACCATGGGTTCATTAATTCATGTGACATAAGACGACATTTTTTTTTTTTTTTTTTTTTTTTTTTTTTTTTTGTCTTTTTGAGACAGGGTCTCCCTGTAGTCTCAGCTGGCCTGGAACTCACATAGTAGACCAGGCTGGCGTTGAACTCAGAGATCCTTCTGCCTCTGCCTCTCAAGTGCTGAGATAAAGGCATGAGCCACCATGCCTTTAAACAGAATAGAGAATAGGAAAGTTTATGAAAGGGTAATCTAGGAGGAACAAAGATCAGGGCCCAGGAATTTAGAGTGTGAATACAGTTTAAGACTGATGACTGAAAGAATACAAAGTAAAATGAAAATAATTTATTATGGATTAATTATATGAGAAACTTGGAAAGCTTTCAGAAGAAACAGCAGCAAGTACCAATTTTTTTTTTTTTTTTTTTTTTTTTTTTTTAGACAGGGTCTCTAGCCCCAGCTGGCCTGGAACTTGCGACAGAGACCAGCCTGACCTCAAACTCACAGTCTGCCTGTGCCTTCCAAGTACTAGGATTAAAGGCATGTGCCATCCCACCAGCACTTTTTTTTTTTTTTTTTTTTTTTTTTTTTTAGACAGGTAGCCCCAGCTGGCCTGGAACTCACTATGTAGACCAGGCTGGCCTTGAACTCACAGTGATTTGCCTGCCTCTGCCTCCTGAGTGCTGGGAATTTAAGGCATGGGCCACCAGGTCTGGCAACAGTGAATATCTTAAGTGTAGGGAGAATCTTTGAAATTCTTAATTTGTATGGAGGTTTCCATTCAGAATATCTTTTTTGAAAACAAAACGCCTCTCAGGCCTAGAGAGATGACTCAGTGGTTAAGAGCACTGGCTGTTCTTGCAGAGGACCCAGAGTCAGTTCCCAGCATCCACATGGTGGCTCACAACTGTCAACTTTGACAGAAGGAAAAATTGATTAAAAGTAGTGTCAGAGGGCTGGAGAGATGACTGAGTGGTTAAGAGCACTGGCTGCTCTTTCAGAGGATGCAGATTCAGTTCCCAGTACCCACATGGTGGCTCACAAATGTCATGTTTAAAAAAATATATATATTATTTTTATTTTATGTGAATGAGTGTATTGCCTGCATGTATGTGAATGCACCTGTGTTGTGCAATCCTGAGGAGGTCAGAAGAGAACCCCGGTCCTCTGCAAGAGCTGTCAGTACTCTTAACCACTGAGCCATTTCTCCAGCCCCACAACTGTCAGCTTTTACAGAAGTAAAAACTTATTAAAAGTAGTGTCAGAGGGCTGGAGAGATGACTGAGTGGTTAAGAGCACTGGCTGCTCTTCCGGAGGATCCAGATTTGGTTCTCAGCACCCACATGACAACTAACAGCTGTCCTTGACTCCCAACTGCTGGTCATCTGACACCCTCTTCTGGCATCCACAGGTGTTCTATGACATGGGTGTACTTAAATACAATGCAAGTATTCTTCTTGTTTCTCCATTGCTGTGACAAAATACTCTGACCAATACCAATTTGGGGAGGAAAGGGTTTATTTTATCTTATATCTCCTGGGTCACAGTTCATCAGCCAGCTCAAAGTAGGAACTCAGGGCAGGAGCTGGCTCACAGGCCGTGGAGGAACACTGCTTACTGGCTTGCTCCTCTGGCCCCTGCTCAGCTTACTTTCTTAATGCAACACAGGCCCACCTGCCCAGGGGTGGCAACACCCACAGGGCCCTCCCACATCACTCAACAATCAAGAAGATGCCCCACAGACATGGCCATAGGCCAGTTCTATGGAGGCAATTCCCCAATGGAGGCTCCCTCAACCCAGGTGTGTCAAGTTGACACTAAAGCTATCCAGCACAGCTGGCAAAACACTTACACATGAACATAGGTTCTGGAGAGATGGGTCAGTGGTTAAGGAGTGCTGGCTGTTCTTGCAAAAGACCTGGATTTGAACCCTAGTACCCACATGGCAGTTAATAACCATCTGTAACTTCAGTTCCAGGGGATCTGATGCCCTCTTCTGTCCTTTGTGGGCACTGCACAACATGTACATGCAGGCAGGCAGGCAGGCAATACACTCATATACATAAAACATTTTTTTAAAAAGTGGTGACAGAAAACTAGGAAATCAGTGTTATGACATGATGGTATAATGATCGCAATGTATTTATTTTTGAAAAGTTAAAGATAAATTCTAATCCCTTCCCATAAACTTTTGCTGATATTTTGGAGGCTGCTTTGTGTGTGTGTGTGTGTGTGTGTGTGTGTGTGTGTGTACACATGCTAATACACATAGATTTATATATTTAAAGATTTATCTTTATTTTATATGCATGTGTGTATTGCCTGCATGTATGTAAGTGCACCCGTCGTGCAATGCCTACGGAGGACAGAAGATATCATCAAATTCCCGGGAACTGGAGTTTCAGACAGTTGTTAGCTCACCAAATTCCTGGGAACTGGAGTTTCAGACAGTTGTTAGCTGCCCATGTGGGTGCTAGGATTCAAACCTGGTCTTCTGCAAGAACAGTGTTAACTGCTGAGCCATCTCTCCAGCCCCAGATTTATACATTTAATAGCAGAAAAAACCACTTCTAAATGATATGAAGGAAAAGAAGAATCAATTGTAATGTCATTATTGAAAATCACCTGTTTTATTTTTATATTTTATTTATATTTTATGTGTATGAGTGTATTGCCTGCATGTAGGTAGGTGTACCCATGTCTTGCAGTGCTGGCAGAGGTCAGAAGAGGGCATTGGATCCTGTGGAACTAGAGTTGTGGATGGTGGTTAGCCACCATGTGGGTGCTGGGAATCAAACCCAGGTCCTCTGGAAGAGCGCTAGTGCTCTTAACTGCTGAGCTATCTCTCCAGCTCTGAAACTCGGCTACTTTAAATGGATCGTTAGATCCTTTGATACATTGGCCATCATTTATTTAGTTCACTGATTTTTCGTTAAGCATGGATGCTTGGCTGCCCCCTTGCAATGCTCATTCAGTGGTGTGGCCCTTGTGTTTGTACTTTTATGAAGCTCTGTAGTCTGGTAAAGAGCTGCTCAGGAAGTCGGTGTTCCGCACAGGTGCTTGATGCTTCTGTTACTTCTCACAATTCAAAACCAGAAGTACAGTGGGGGTCGGGAATGGGAGCAGCTGTGTAATGATTTCCTTTGGGGATGATGGAAGTTTTGAGGTCCTAGATCAAGAGGTGTTTGAACAACACTGAGTGTACTAAGAGCTACTCCATTATTTTTCTTTTGTTTTTTGTTTTTGTTTGTTTGTTTGAGACAGGGTCTCCATTTATCCCTTGCTGGCTTGGAACTTGCATCTGCCTCGAGTTGTTAGAATTAAAGGTGTGCCCCACCACATGGTACTCAATTGTTTATTTGAAATTGTTAATCTTATCTTATAAAAAGCTTGGGGCTAAAGAACTATGAGAATAAAGGGGAAAAAAATTCTCCAGATACACAGTAAAAAAAAAAAAAACAAACCTTAAGCACAGAAAGAACCCTATGGGGATGGAAGAAAGCCCTTCCAGAAGCAATACACTTGTTAAATGAAAATCCCAGTGCCAGAGATGGGTTTCCCCACTGTGAGCTGTTGGCCTGAGGGGCGCTGAATGTGTCCAAAACAATAAAGGCCATTGCCAATAATGTTGGTTGTACACTGGAAGTGGACAGAGGGACCCTATTGCTGAAGACACTGCTTGATGTGAGCGCAGGAGAGTGAGAAGTCAAGCTTGGACTAAGCTGGAAACACCCTGCCACTGGATGGGTGGTTTTCATCGTACCAAAAGGTGATATGCAGATGACTGGGGGAGAATTGTTCCCTATAATTCTGCTCAACTATGAACCCTGCGTGTTGCACTATCAACATACTAAACAAGTTGTTCTTGCTGGTGCAATAGTGGAGCACCTAGTGTATGTACAACCAGCAAATTTTTGATTGGATATAGTGCCTGCTTCTAGGGATGGAACATGCATCTGGTACTGTAGACCAGACCAACCCCCTGTGGCAGGGGAGAATATAGGTGCCAATGGGAAGCCACTGTAGTTGTTTTGTTAGATGGATGTGATGTACCTGCTAAAGTACTGTCCAAGCATTTGTGTTTATACCCATAGGTTAAGTTATAGCAGCCACTGTTTAGATGTTCTTGCTGTTTGTGGTGTTTTTTTTTTTTTTGGTCTTTTTGAGACAGGGTCTCCCTGTAGCCCCAGCTGTCCTGAAACTCACTATGTAGACCAGGCTGGCCTTGAACTCACAGGGATCTGCCTGCCTCTGCCTCCTGAGTGCTGGGATTAAAGGTGTGCGCCACCACACCCAGCGATGTTTGTGTTTTTACAGTAGATGGGATCCCACTGAAATGGGCCAATAGCCCATGGAAAACTGACAATGCAGAGACCTGAAAGTCCAGTGCCTTGCCACAATAGGAGGACAATCATCCCACACCTACCACCCCCTCCAAGGCTCAGGGACTTTTGCAGAAGAGGTTGGTAGAAAGAATGTAAGAGCTGGAGGAAGGGGTGGAGTGTTAACTGGAAGTGTTACCACTATGCCACTAAGTTACAGTCACACCTCCTGCCCACGCTCATGAAGGAGTCAAGCAGGGAGTCAGTTACACCTCCTACCCAGTCAGTTGACCTTAGCCGCATGTGAAGGAGAGGCTGAGGATATATAAGCTGAGAATGCCAGGAGGCACCTCTCTCACCATTTTGTGTGGCTGTCGGGAAGTCACAGGATCTATACTTGAGTCTGGACTTTCCAGTACATCCGTAAATGGGGGACACCCACTCAATCTGTAAATAACCCCCTCCCCACCCTATGCTCTGTTAAAAAAAGAAAAGAAAAAATGAAAGTGATAGGTGTTTGGATAGATGAGAGTGATCTGACTAGACCACAAGTGGATGGACTTGCACTGGGGAACATCTGGGAACACTGACTTGACATAGTGGGCCTTAACACCCAGCACAGAGTATATGGGTTCCAGTTGGAAGGGCTATGGGAAGGGTCTGGTGGGGATGGGGCTATAGAGATTCAGATTGTTTGAGATATTCTATATGAAATACAACAGAATTTAATAAAAACAAACTTAAAAAAAAAAAAAAGCTTGGGGAGCCGGGGAGGTAGTTGAGTTGGTAAAGTGCTTGCTAGGGCCCGAGTTTGGGAACCAGAACCCATGTGCAAAGTCAGGTGTGGTGAGCTCATGTCCTCCCAGTGCTGGGGAGGTGGAGACAGGTGGGTCATTGTCCAGCCAATCTAACTGAATCGGCAAGTTCTAGGCTAGTGCAAGACCTTGTTTCAGAAAAGGTAGGTAGACCTAAGGAATGGTCTCTGGGGTGTCATCTGGCTTTCACACATGCTCACACATATGCATCCTACCCTTACACATGTACTTGCATCCATGTACATACACACATACACAAAACCTTGAAAAAAATATCATGTGAACACTACATTTGTATATTATGTGCTGGAAAAATTTCTGAATATTTTAAGATTTTTCTCTTAAACTTATCTTGTTTATAAGATGCATCTTGTTAGTAGTACCTTTGCAATTCTGATTAACAGTAGTTGCTCCTTATTTAAAATTAATAAACTATCTTTCATTATCACAATGTCCTTGTGGGCTCTTTAAGATGTCTTCCTCTTAGGATTGTGTACAGCTCAGGTTGTAGCAGAAAGGAGGAGGCACTTGAGTCACTAAGTAATTTATGTAGGACATGTTAGTTCCATTATGTCTGCAAAGCCACTGCCCTGCAATCATTGTTTTGTTTCTTAACTTAGCAGTCAGCAAAACCCAAAAGTAGGTTGAGGTTTACTACTAGACAGCAAATGAATTGTTAGATTTATTGTTGTGTTCTTATAGTCTGTAGCGTACAATGTTAATGATTAATTGTGAGTTTAGTAAGGTTAGGAATTAAACACAGGTATTCAGTGTTTTCAAGGATAATAGTGAGGTGAGAGGAACTTTGGGGAGAGAGCTTGCTTTTTGACAAAAATGTGATGACCTTCAAGTTCTGTGCTTAGGGAGCCTTCTACCCTGCCTGTTTATAACTACATTGAATTTGCTTAATATTAGTAAGTGAGGAATAGCTATTAGATTTAGACAGTAGTTAGTTTCAGTAGTATATCAATTTATGTTTCTTGGGAGTGGGTGGAAGGCCAAATTTACCAGGTGATCACATACAGCTGCAGGATGGCTAGAACATGAATGCAAAGAGCCTGGGCTGTGGCTTGTGAGCATGGCCCTATGTGGGGGGGGAGGAGAAGGCAAGGATTGTTGAGTGCTTTCAACCTGTATACTGTTTAATCCCTCCAATAGGCCTCAAGTAGGCATTGTTTTATGTTAGTGAATAAAAATTTGTGTGCTCCCACACACTTTGATTATAAGACACAGAGAAATCAAGATAGAATTGATTTAGAAATTCCCTCCCTGCTGACTGGTGACAGAAGGTGCTGGGCAGGCTGCTGGCAGAGAAAACTCATCAAAGGTCTCACCCAGCTTGGGAGTTGGAAGTCAGCATATCAGGAGTGCAAGGTCAGCAGTGGCTACATAGCAAGTTTTAAGCCATGTTGAGCAACATGACAGACTGCAATAGTGGCACTACTATTTTGGGGGTAACCAAGTGCTTTGTGATTGGATTTGAAGCCTACTCTAGGAGGGAATATACACCTGGCACTATAAATCTGATCAGAAACCTATGGCTGAGGAGGGCATGGATGGGGGCAGGGGCTGCTCAAGTTAACATGTTTCTCTAAATTTGCATGTTGTCAGTTTGCCTTTTGAATATCAATGTTTGTGCCCATAGACTAGTGTGGCTCTTAGCTGGGGCAGAGAAGCTTCTTTTTACCGGGGCTGACTGTTGATACAGAGACTCCTGTCTGGTCAGAGTACTGACAGTAAGTGACTGATGAGTGCATATCATCTCCTGCCCCCAAGGCCCAGAGAACATCCCAGAAGAGGGGGCAGGATAGGAGCTGGAGGACAGGAAAGAGTATCATGAGACCCTGTCTTACAGATATGACATGGGTGTTGTAATAACGGCAGCTGTGGACACTGCTCTAGACTGAGCCCTCTGGCTTTCCATTATGCGTAGAGGAGGAGTGTATGAGTATATTGCCTGCATGTATGTGAGTGCACCCGTGTCGTGCAATGCCACGGAGGTCAGAAGAGAGCTTCGGATTCCCCTGGTCCAGTTCCAGTTAGTTAAGGACAGTTTGTAGCCGCCATGTTGGTGCTGGGAATTGAACCCGGGTCTTCTTTAAGAGCAGTCAGTGCTCTTAACTGCTGAGCTCTCTCTCTAGCCCCAAGTAAGTTACAGTTTTGAATCTTTTTCCTTTTGTGTCCAGGACAAACCCTGAAGGAGGCGATGTTTGAGTAACTCCAAGGAGAAGGGACTGTGAGAATGTCAGCCCTGAACTGGAAGCCCTTTGTGTATGGAGGGTTGGCCTCCATCACAGCCGAATGTGGTAAGGAGTCTGGCTCTGAAGTCACCTTGCCTGTTGGGTGTGATAGCTGCTGTTTGGTGTTGTGTTGTGTATGCTGTTCTAGTACAGTATGCAGGCTTCTGAAATACTAACCTCCACACTCAGACATGCCTTCTCTGGGTATGTTTTTAAAAGCAGATTAATAATTTTGGCTACTTAGCAGCTTCAGGTTCAAAGTTCAGTGGGGAGAAAGTTGAGTCTGTTGACCAAACAGTTTCATGAATCCCATTTGGATTTTTCTGTCCCCATTTTTCATGCCCTTTTCCCTACTTTGCCACTATTAACCCATTTGGCTACAAAGAGGTTTGGGAAGCTCCAGGCTTTTCGTGGAACCAGACTGACTGTACTCAAGTACTTTCTCATTTTATGTGTCTTCCGTATCCATTGTGGCTTCCTCAGTTGGGTTCCATGTCTGATCACGTTGCTCCTGTGTTTATTCTCTGTTTATCCAGTGCTTGTTGATCAGCTTATGAGCCTCCAGTGCTGAGGTGGATACTCTGCTCAGTTCACTTGCAGGGTACACCAATCACCCCCTCAGTGGTGCTGGTGGGCTTTCTGTGATTGGAGGACTTTCAAAGAACGATTCATCTTGCTGAATGAATTAACCTGGTTTCAGTGAATCATGGTCACTGTTTGAGGGTGGATTCTATATATTTGGCTTGATGGTCTGGTATATTAAGTATCCTTACCTGCCTCATCTGATTGAATTCTAGATTATAAAACATTCCTTTATTCTCATAAGTGAGAATTCTTTCAAAAAGTGAATTTTTACCTTTCTTCAGTTATTGAACCCAATTTTAGCCTTTAACATACATAAAGAATACAGTCATTTGGGGTTGGAAATGGATTTCCTTTTATGTAAATGATTCTGCTTCATCTTGATTCTATAGTATTATAGCCTCCTCAGTTCTTTAATAGAAAAGATGGGGCATTTACCTGAGTGTGTGGTAGTACCTGCCTGTGATGCAGATACTTGGGAGTTGGAAGTAAGCAGGTCAGAAGTTCAAGACCAGTTTGGCTACATAGCAAGATTAAGGCCATATTGAGCAACACAAGACCCTGTCTCAAAAACAAAGACATGTTTATTCATTTTTTGGTTTGTTACTCATTTGGTTCCTTTTTTTCTTTTTAAGTAAAAGATTGCACAACATGTTCCATTTCTTTTTTTCATTTTATATTGTTTGATTTTCTTAAAAGTATATTGTTATTTTGTGCCAGGTGTAGTGGCACTAGCCTTTAGTCCCAGCACTCGGGAGGCAGAGGCAGGAAGATCTGTGTGAGTTTGAGGCCAGCCTGGTCTACATAATGAGTTCCAGGCCAGTTGGAGCTACAGGGAGACCCTTTCTCAAAAAAAAAAAAAAAAAAAAAAAAAAAAAAAAAAAAAAAAAAAAAAAAAAAAATGGTGGTGACTGTCTTTAATTCCAGTACTTGGGAGGCAGAGGCAGGCACATCTCTGTGAGTTCGAGGCCAACCTGGTCTACCTAGTGAGTTCCAGGATAGCTAGAGCTGTCTCAAAAAAAAAAAAAAGTGTGTGTGTGTGTGTGTGTGTGTGTGTGTGCGCGCGCGTGCGCGTGTCTCTTTCTCTCTCTCTATATGTATATATAGTTATTTTTATGTGTATGGTTGCATTGCCTGCACACATGTAAGTGCATCTGTGCTGTGCAGTACCCATAGAGGTCAGAAGAGAGCATCAGATCCCCCGGAACTGGAGTTGCGAATGGTTGTTAGCTGCCATGTGGGTGCTGCGAATAGAACCCGGGTCCTCTGCAAAAGCAGCCAGTGCCCTTAACCACTGAGCCATCTCTCCAGCCCCTATTGTTCAATTTTCTGAGACAGTGTTACTCTGTAACACAGGTTGGCCTCAAACTTCACAGTCTTCCCTCTGTTTCCTAGGTGCAGAATTATACATATGTACTATCATGCCTGGTTGCCAGAGTGTGTGTGTGTGTGTGTGTGTGTGTGTGTGTGTGTGCGCACATGTATAGGTCAGAAGACAACCTTGGGAGTCTTTTTTTTAAGATATGGTTTCCCTGGCCTGGATCTTGCTAAGTCAGCTAGGCTGGCTGGCCAGCCCCAAGAATCTGCCTGTCTTCACTTCCCCAGCTTGTGCCACCACACTCAGCTTTTTTACGTGGATCCTGGGGATCAAATTCAGGTCCTCATGTTTGTGAAGCACTTTACTAACTGAGCTGTCTCCCCAGCCCTGCCCTACCATTTCCTAATGTTTCTTTTTCTTTAAAAATTTAAGGCACATTTCCAATTGATTTAACTAAGACGCGGCTCCAGATTCAAGGCCAGACAAACGATGCCAACTTTCAAGAAATTAGGTATCGAGGGATGTTGCACGCATTGATAAGGATAGGCAGAGAAGAAGGGTTAATGGCGCTGTATTCTGGGTGAGTCCGTGTTTGTGCATTTGTGTTTCACTGTGGACCCTTTCAGGTGGATACTTAACACAGCACCTTCATAAAGAAAAAGTAGGAATTTGAGGGCATTTGAAAAGAGCAGTTAACATGGTAGAGGGTTTTTTTTCTTTGTAAATTTTATGTCCTGTGAGTGTTTTGCCTGCAGATACCTTTGTCATGCAATGCCCACAGAACCCAGAAGAGGGCAGCAGAGTTCCTGTGACCTGGAATTACAAACAGCTGTAAGCTACCCCGAAGGTGCTGGGAAACAAACCCAGGTCCTCTGCAAGAGCAGCCAGTGCCCTTAACTACTGAGCCGTCTTTCCAGTCCCAATTTTTTCACTTTTAATTTCAGCTGTTTTCTAAATATATGTTATATAGCAAATGTTTTGGTAAAATTGTGTTTTTAGTCAAGGGCAAACAACAATGCAAAGTACATTTGTTTAAACTATCCCATTATTCAGTTTTTCACTCTTTGAACAAATAGCCCTTTGGTTATTCTGAATGATTAAGGTTTTACCATGATAAAAGTGATATCATGTGGGTAAGACTTGGAACTGCTTGAATGTGAACAGCCCAAGGCCTCGTCTATACCAATGACTTCTCTTCAGGGAGCAGAATACCCTTGGATGACTTAAATGAAGGACCTTAAGTAAAAGGGATGTCAGGGCATGAGGGAACAAATGAAGGGTAGATATTGAGGTACCTAGAAACTAGCAGAGTAAAAAAATCCTCACCAACTCTGGGCCAAGGAGCCAAGGGCAGGACGCATGGTGCCAGAGCCCAGGTAGGTGGGTCCTTGATGGAGAGGCCAGTTCTCAGGGATGCTTTGGTGATGACCCAGGAAAGGAAGAAATCCCCTATTTCTCCTTTTCCCTCTCCAAGTAGCTGGACTCTTGGAAGTCAGCTGTAAGGGAGTCTGGAGATGTAGTCTGTGAATGTCGACTCATGGTACAGAAGGGTAAGCATGGATCTGGAGGATAGCTGAAAATCAGAGCTTCACACAGTCCTTAATAAACTGTCATCGGTGGATGCTGCAGATGTAGAAATGGAATTATGGTTGTATCTGATGAGTACTAGGGTTTGGTAGAGAGAGAGCATCAGTCAGTCCCATACTGTTGGGGGCAGGGAGGTGGGGACTTTAAGGAGAGCTGCTCCATCCAGGAGCATTGAATCATGCCTCGAAGGATAGAGAAGAATTAGCCAGGTAAAGTTAGAAGGAAGGTGTTGTCATACTGGTAGGCAGCATTAACATCTCCAGAACTGCAAGCATTTATTTCATCATGGATATAGTGAGTTAGTGAGTAGCAAGACATGGAGCTGGAGTGTTAATAAAGGATCAGGACATGGAGAGTCTCATGCCATGCCAAGTGCAGGACCCCACATTGGTGACCCACAGCTCCTCCATGGAACCACTAATCCTCAAAGGCTTTTGATTTTCATTTACCAAGGATATTTCATTCATTCATTCATTCAGAGAGAGATCTCACTATGTTGCCCGGGCTGCCTTGAACTCCTGGCCTCAAATGATTTTCCTCCCTCAGCCTCCTGAGCAACTGAGATTGTAGGTATGTGCCACCATGCTCATCCAAGTCAATATTATAAGAATAAGTGCTTGCACCTAAAAATCAGAGAAAGAAAAGGCAACACCAGGCCTGCATTGATTCACTACGGCAGCAGTAACTGGAGTTGAGGATACTTTTTCTGGTTTATAAAAACTTCTTCACATGTGGCATATGTATATATGTAGTTGAACTGAGGGTGCTCACTCATTCCTGGTATCTATCTGGTGCTTGTAAACATTTGAGTTTGCTACATCTGTGGCAGACAGGCACCTTTGAAGAGTTCTTGGTAGAAAGACTGACATGAGTAGGCTTTCATCAGGAAAATCTCTTAGCCATGGGAAGAGTTAAAAGATAAGAATCCCAAGAGTAGGGGTGCTGTGTGGGAAGCAGAGCTGATGAGCATCAGAGCTGAGGTATTGGTCTTGAAGATGAAGAAGGAGAAGGCAGGCTAGGAAACTATGAAGGCTGATGGGATCAGCAGCGTTGTATGACTTCATTGTCAGGTCCCCATGTAGGAGGGGTAATAAAGTGTTAATAAAGATCAGGAAGAAGAATTAAGGAGGAAACAAAGCTCAGTGGATTTGGCCAGTCTGTAGCTAGAGGTAGAGGCTCTATTCTCTGACATAGGAAACAGAAGAGGAGAGCTAATGCTTGAAGAAGAAAGAGAATGAGTTCAGTGCAGGGCGTTTGATGGGGTGTGTATGTAGGATGTGTAAATTGAGGATCTAGGGAACAACTGGAAGTTGTCTTTTTTTTTTTTTTGGTCTTTCTCCTTGTAACCTCAGCTGGCCTGCAACTCACTCTGTAGATCAGGCTGGCCTCCCTCTCTGCTTCTGCTGGGATTAAAGGCTTGCGCCACCATATCCAACGAAAATTATCTTTAGGTTAGTGTTGGAACATGGATTTAGGAATCACTTGTAAGGATGCCCATGAAGCCTTAGGAGTGGATGACTTCTTGTGGGAGGGGGTGTGGAAAAAAAGAGAGAAGACAGAATCTTGGGAACCTCCAGAGAACATATGTAAGATGCTATGATGTAGAGAAAAGAAATGAAGAAAGGTGATATTGCACCAGGTCAGGGAAGACAGAGCAGTCAGGAGCAAATACTGCAAGGAGGCTATATGAGATGTTACTTGGAAAACATGCACTCGATCCTGACTGGTCACCTTGATGAGGAGGTGGAAGGAGAGCTCAGGCTGTAATTACAGAAGGAAGTGGAAAGTGCAGAAAGAACTGGAGGTCACGGTGGGGGCAGGTAGAATCATGCAACAGGGTGGCTGGGAGGGGTGATACCTAGGATAGAGGAAATTTAGCTTGTGTTTCCTGATTCTGGCTTAAACTTCGAGTATTGTATTGGGAAAACTTTTGTGGAAAGGAAATAACTTGAACAGAGTCTCCAAGGAGGTAGGAGATAGCTGCTCAGCAGCAGTGGAGGAATGACAGGCACCTGCAAGGTGTCATCTCAAGCTAGCTTTCCAGGGTCTTTTGTACTCAGAAAGGAGTGCCCTTGCATTTTAATGTGAATGGCAAATGGACCTCACACATAGGTTAAGGGGCCCTAAGCTTCCACTTAGGGAACTAACTAATTTTTTGTTGGATTATAAATGTTAAGACAATCATTTTAGAGATGGCTCAGCAGTTAAGAGCATAGTTAGGTGCACTCACTGCTCTTGCAGATGACCAGAGTTCAGTTCCCAGGACCCATGTTGGGCGACTCACAGCATCATCCTCTAACTGGGCACCTGCACTCATGTGCACCCCCCCCCACATACACATAATTAAGAAATAAATCTTTTAAAAAAAGAAGAAGAAAGAAAATTGTTTGAATGGCAGTTTGTTGGGCCTCAAGCTTTCACTTAGGGAACTAATAATTATCACTAATTTCAAGACTTGGTTGTTTTTTTTTTTTTGGATGTTGAATGCTAAGATAACCATTTTAGTGGTAGTTTGACTGTGTTTCTGCATGTGATGTGACAGGATTGCCCCTGCGATGCTGCGCCAGGCTTCCTATGGCACCATCAAGATCGGCACTTACCAGAGTTTGAAGCAATTGTTTGTGGAACGCCCGGAAGGTAAGTGGGAATCTTTTCCAACTGGGACAGGAGGTGGGTTGTTGATCTTTCTATTCTAGTGGTTTTGGAGCAGATTCTCCTTATCTGTTTGCTAGTTTTCTACCACTGAGGAGGAGCCTGGGTGCAAAGCTTAAATGAATTGTGCCCATACTGAACTGTGGGGAGCAAACCTTACAAGGAGCTGTGTGTACAAATATTTTAATCATTTGTCTTTTAAGAAAATATAATTTTCAGGGACTGGAGAGATGACTCAGTGGTTAAGAGCACTGGCTGCTCTTGCAGAAAACCCAGGTTCGAATCCTAGCATCCACATGACAGCAAACAACTCCAGTTCCAGGGGATCTGATGCCCTCTTTTGTCCTCTGTGGGCATTGCATGACATGGGTATTCTTACATACATGCAGGCAAAACACTCATACTCGTAAAAAAAAAACAAAAAAAACACAAAAAAAACCAAACTATGTTGTGTTTTTAAAACTTCCTCTGCCAAACAACCCTCCATGCTGTCTCCTAGGAACATGTCTCTTATTTTCCTAACAGCTATGCCTCATTTGAACCATGATGGTGTGAATTGCATACAGCTGAATTGGTATTCTCACTCTGATGGTTTAAATTTACTTTCGGATACCAAAAAATTTTGTTACACAAAATCCTTTCAGCCACCATAATTTTAACTTTTTCCTGACAGTTCCATGCATGTTTTCAAGGTGTTGTGGTCCTACTGGCCTGGCTGGCCCTCCTGCCGTCCCCCTCATTCCCAGCCAGTCACCCTCCTACTTTCCTGTCTGTTTATTTCTGTGGGCCCCTGAGTTTAGTTAGGGTTGTTTGGGTGAGCATGGGTGAGGGGTTGTTCAGTGGGACATGGGCAGCTTATTAGTGGCTATACCACTGAAGAAAATAGCCTTCTCTCTCCCAGCAATTGCCAGTAGCTCCTCAAGGAGGAGCAGCACTGCCTCACAAGCCCCTCCCCCACCCAAGCGGGACGTCACAGCTACTGTGTGTTTATGATTGTAATGGCTTGTTGTGTACAGAGGACAGTTCCTAGTACTCCTCTCTGTCTTCTGACGCTCACATTTTTCTGCCTCCTCTTCCCTTTTATTTCTCTGGGCATTGAAGGGGGTGATATAAATGTCCCTTTTGAGACTGAGTACTCAACAGTCCCACATTCTCATCACTGTGCCAGTTGTGAGTCTCTCTGTTAATCCCCCTGTACAAAAATGTTTCTCTGAGGCTGATTGTTTAGCAAAACAAAAAACAGTAGCAGATCATTTAAATTTTAATTGCTTGATTCGGAGAGCATACATTTCTTTTTTAAAATTATTGTGTATGTGTTTTGCCTGCATGTATGTAAGTATGCCACATGTGTGCAGTACCTGTGGAGACCAGAGAGGGCTTCAGATCCCCTGGAAATGGAGTTAGAGATGATTGTTAGCTATCATATGGGTGCTGGGATCTGAACCTGAGTCCTCTGCAAGGGTAGTCAGTGCTCTTAACCACTGAGGCATCTCTCTGTCCCTGGGCATGCATTTTTTTATCTTCACATGAACAAACAGAGTGTAATGAGTTATACGTTACTGGAGTTGCTCACAGGAAGAACTCTGTATAAAGAATCAATTGCTGTGTCTTTGTTTGCAGACGAAACCCTGCTGATCAATGTCATATGTGGAATTCTATCTGGAGTCATATCCTCAGCTATTGCTAATCCAACCGATGTTTTGAAAGTAAGCTGGGCTAGCTGCATCATAGAGGCACATTCTACACTTTCTTACTGGGAAGAGCATTCAGATAATGAAAATCTGTGCATGTGTGAATATCTAACTTTTAAATAGCCATTAAAGGGATTCTGCACAGATATAGATGGGATTAAGTAATACAGATCATTTTGGAGATAAGGATTTTGGTGATTAAGTAGAAAAAAAATACTCATATATTTGAGTTATTTTTTCATAGAACATCTTTATGTTATTGGTTCTTTAAAAATATAGGGGCTATACAAAATTATACAAATCTAGGCTGTTTTCTTATCTACAAATTTTATGTCAGGAAATACAGATATAAATATGTATGTACAGAAATTAGAAGTAACCAGCTGAACTTGTTGAGCACAGGGATACAGTTCCTGAAATCTTTTTTGGAATAAGGCAGGGGAATAACTAGTAGAAAAATTCTATATGAATTACTTTCTGAACATCCCTAGAGTATTCCCTTTCATCCCTATTATTTAATTAATATTCTGTGCTTTGGACTGTGTGCTTAGCACCCAGATGTCAGAGGAGGACCCAATAGGAGATTCTGACAAGCACTAAAACTGTATGCAGCATGTTGGGTGCCCTGTAGTTAACACGTGTACTATAAACAAGGTGTAGCATGTGTGTGTGTCCCCACTACTATCAACTTACTTTTTTAAAAATAAATTTTACTATTTTTATTTTATGTGTATGAGTGTATATTGCCTGCATGTGTGTAAGTGCACCTGTGTCATGCAGTACCAGCAGAAGTCAGAAGAGGGCGTTGGATCCCCTGGAACTGGAGTTATGAATGGTTTGTTAGCTGCCATGTAGGTGCTTGGAACTGAACCCAGATCCTCTACAAGAGCAGCCAGTGCTCTTAACTGCTGAGCCATCTCAGCACCTATTAACTTTTTTTTTGGTCTTTTTGAGACAGGGTCTCCTTGTAGCCCCAGCTAGCCTAGAACTCTGTGTAGATCAGGCTGGCCTGGAATGCAAAGAGATCTGCCTGTCTCTGCCTCTCAAGTGCTGGCATTAAAGGTGTGCACCACCACGCCTGACCCCCATTAGTTCTTAAATAGGGATAGTGATTTTTGTATTTTGGTTAGTTTTCTCATGTTAGTACGGCAGTAACAAGTCTTTCAGAAGTTAGTGACAATATATTTGCTCCCTTGACAATACAAGGTGCTGATTTTTTAGTGAGAAGTCTCTTCATTTTTAAGAAGACAAAGTGCTCCATTGAACATTTCACTTATGGAATCCAGTCATGGGCTTGTGAGCTGTAGAAGTTCAGTATAACAGTGTATGTAACAGCATCATGTGACAGGCTTATTTGCATACCTTTAGTTTAGTGGACTGGAAATAGTTGTGGCTTAGGGCAATTTAAGAACTATATTTGCCTGTTATTTACTGCAGCCCAGTATACTGGGTAACTTATTAACTGTATTAAATCCTTCTAAAAATTATTTTTGCTGGGCATGGTGGTGCACACCTTTAGTCCCATCACTCTGGAGGCAGGAACAGATGGGTCTCTGTGAGATCGAGGCCAGCCTGGGCGACATAGTGAGCCCCAAGCCGACTGGGGCTACAGGCAGACTGTCTCAAAAAAAAAAGATTTATTTTTTAATTTTTAATTTTTAAATTTTATTCATTATTTTTATTTTATGTGTATGCATGTATTGCCGGCATGTAGGTAAGTGCACCCATGTCGTGTAATGCCTGAGGAGGTCAGAAGAGTCTGTTGGATCCCCTGGGACTGGAGTTATGGACAGTTGTTATCTACCATGTAGGTGCTGGGATTCGAACCCAGGTCTTTTGCAAGGACAACTAGTGTTCTTAACAACGGAGCCATCTCTCCAGCCCCTAAAAGATTTATTTTATGGTACGAATATTTTGTCTATATGTATGTCTGTGTACCACATGCATGCCTGGTACCCACAGAGGTCAGAAGAGAGCGCCAGGTACCCTGAAAAAGGAGTTACAGGTGGTTGTTAGCCACCAGATGGGTGCTGGGAATCCACCCTAGGTCCTCTGCAAGAACAGCCAGTGTTCTTAAACCACTCAGATCTTTCTCCAGCCCTAATTATGTTAAACTGTTGACATTAAAATTACTTTCTTTCCTACTTAGTAACATATAGAGAAATAGGCTGTTACTCTCCTTCCCAAAAGGCTTCTTAAAAATTGAGACTGAAATGAAATGAAATGAAATGAAATGCTGTATATCGGAGTCTGTGGATGCTACTGGGGTCTTCTTAGATTCTGGAGTTCCTGAGAACCAACCTTCATATGCTCTTAGTCTCCTGAGGGTGTGAAAGTAGCACCACAGTCATTTTTGTGCTAGTCTTCTCCAAGCCTAAGCACTTGGTTGATGATTTTCAGAGGTACCTGGTGGCGGGGAAGGTGCCAGTTTCCTTCTCATGTTGATCGTTAAAATGTTGTGTAGATCCGAATGCAGGCGCAGAGCAGCACTGTTCGAGGAGGAATGATAGGCAACTTCATTAACATTTACCAGCAGGAAGGGACAAGAGGACTGTGGAAGGTAAGCCTACTGAGCAGAGCCAACTGGCTGCCTTCTTAGCCCTTTTCCTTTTAAGAGTCTATCTGTCCATGTTCATCACTGTGTTTTAATCTAAGCGCTATAATGGAGTGAGGAGAGAAGGCTGGCATTTTCTGCTTTTGAAGATAACCTCTTTCTTAATTTCCCTGATTATAAAATGAGAATATAAGGAATATGTTGTGATTTTAAAGTGTCTTTCAAATAATGCATATAAAGAGTTTTGTGAAGGTTGAACACTTTCTTGTTTATTTGATGTGTGCTTTTTGTTGTTTAAATCCTTACACAGAATATACCTGGGTCCCAGCTGCACCAGGTGATTGAGCTGTGTGGTTTGGTGACTTAGGTAAAGTCTGTGATTAGGCAAGTGGTGGTGTGGAATGCTGTTTCCTAGTATCTCAGTGACGCATCAGTTCATAGACAGACTCTAAATATCACCCAGGATGATCCCTCAGTGTGACAGGGAAACCAGAGATCTGAGGATGGCTGTCCTAGCCGTGGTCTGGTGCAAGATCATATAGTTGGTGCAGAGTCAGAACTGACGTCAGTGCTTTTGAGTTCTTGCTGGTGGCCTTTGCTGCTCGTCACTACACATTTCTACCCACTAACGGGAATAGGGATTTGGAATAGAATTTCTGTGCGTTTGTATTCTGTGGACAGATATCTAGATCATTTCATTATTAATATTTTTACCTAGGGTGTGTCCCTTACAGCTCAGAGGGCTGCTATTGTTGTCGGTGTGGAGCTTCCAGTCTATGACATCACCAAGAAGCATCTGATACTCTCAGGCCTGATTGGAGACACTGTCTATACCCACTTCCTGTATGTTTATGGATTTTAAAATTAATATTTTAGGTATGCATGAGTTTAGAATGGAAATTTGGTATAAATTTATAGACGTTTTAGAGAGAGTACTTTAATAGCATCATTTACTTATTTGAAAACATTTTAATGCAGGAGTGAAACAGGACAAAATAAAAGTCCTTACCTGTACATCGGTAGCTGTTGTTAACAGATATGTACCTATATTTGCAAATACATCCTGTCTACAAAAGTATAGTACATGTACTTTCATACACAGGTAAGGTAATGTTTGTATTATTTGCCTTTTAAAATCTTACAGTACATTCCAACTATATTTTCATGTCCTTTTTTTTTTTTTTTTTTGGTCTTTTTGAGACACGGTTCCCTTGCAACCCCAGCTGGCCTGGAAGTCACTATGTAGAAGAGGCAGGCCTTGAACTCCCAGAAATCCACCAAGTGCTGGGACTACAGGCATGTGCCACCACACCTGGCTCACATCCATTCTTACAGATTAATTTGTTTTTAGTAACTGCAGATGATCACATTGATTATGTATATCATAGATCATTAATCTATTAGTGACGTGAATGACTTTGTCCTGACAGGACATTTGACCAAGTGTGGACACTGTTTATTACCACTAGAGGGAGCACTACTTACATCTAGTGGGTAGAGAGGAAATGTTGCTGATACTGATTTAACCTTAGTGTGAGCAGGATGACTTACACACCAAAGGCCATGATCAGCCAACATGTGAGGGGTGCTCAGGCTGAGGAACTTCTGAGTTAACTTATACTATTAAAATAAAAACCATGGTCAGGTTATCAGTTTATTTGAGCAGAAGAAAGGTTCATGAGCAGAGTAGCATTCATGATGATAAATGGTTTAGAGAGCTGCATTCCACAGCATGTGCAGTATTTATCAGAGCTGCATCCCATAATGTGTAGGAATATTTATCAGAGCTGCGTCCACAGTGTGTGCAGGAGTGTTTGTGGCTAGAGAAATGGAAGGAGCATGCAGATGGCCTCCTTGTACTTTGGTTTAGGATTTTCAACTTTGAAATAAGGTGAAAATATAGCCATCTAACCATCTGTTTTCTGCTTCAGTATGGTATTCAGTAAGTTACATGAGATGTGTAACCTTTTATTATCAAATAGACATTATATAAGGCCTTTTTGCCCAAGTGTAGTGACTGAATGTTCTGAGCACATTAGGTAGGCTAGACTCAACTGATGCTTAATATATCTGGTATTACATATTTCTATTTACAGTATTTTCAATTTACGATGGGCTTATGGGGACACAGCTACCGTAAATTGAGAAGCATTTGTCAGAGTTCTCCTGATGGGCTGCATTTCTGCATCTGCTTTGTTTGGATATGTATGATTGGCAACTTTTGGCCTGTGATTGGCTGACTGATTGGCTGAGACTTGGCTGCTTGTTACAAGTGGTTCTATATAGTAGGTTGCAAGTTATATACATGGTAACTTAGGCTACAGGTAGTTATGTATGGCGGCAACTTTAGGCTAAGCGTAATTAAACAGTACTGTGTAGCATGGCCTGTGGTAGGACCTCAGACCCCGGTGGGCATCCAGGGAGGTAATCTTGTGCTTTGACCTGTAGGAATAGTAAGAATATGATATGGCTAGAATTTCTCTGACGCCTGCCTACAGGTAAAACAGATCATCCTTGGAGGACATTCCTTCATTTTTCTATGATTCTTTGACCTTCTGAAACCTCAGTGGCATTCTTAGCTGTGGCTGATATTTAAGAAGTTGGACTGTAACTATGGACCTTATTCTTGATACAGTTCATTTAGCTCCATATTTAACATGAATTGGGAGCAAGCTGTTTCCTGCTTTTGCTGTAGTTGTAGCTGAGTGGTACTTAACGTTGTGCTTTTTCTCAATGCTGTTTTCTTCATAGCTCAAGCTTCACTTGTGGTCTGGCGGGGGCCCTGGCCTCAAACCCTGTTGATGTTGTGAGAACTCGTATGATGAATCAGACAACTCTTCGAGATGGCAGATCCTTTGGCTACAAGGGTACCCTAGATTGCCTGTTACAGGTAAGAGTAAACGTCTGTCTGTGCAGGACCGTGAAATACATGTATAGCATCTTAATTAAGTTATAACAGTTATTAAGGAGTATACATAAGGGATGCCATTTTTAGCCACACTAGTGTTAACTTCTGTAAATCTAAACTCTAGATGAAATTTTAGAAACCAAAGCTCATTTTCTATATAACCTCTCCCTGCTAGGAAGGATGCTAAAATAGTATTTTCTGTGATCATAGAACTGTGCCTCCTTACAAAGTATATACTTTTTCTCTCTTGAGTAAATATTCGTCATCAGATATCTCTCTTAAAGGAACACATCAGTCTTACTGCAGTTCTTGGCTTAGATAACTGGTTTGTGAGTGGAGGGAAGTTTTCAGCTGCCTTCCCCACCAGATTGCTGTTGGCTGCTTATGAAGGGATCCTCACACCCTTAGTGTGGGTAGTTTGGCATAGAGCCTTGGTCTCCCACCTGTGCAGAAGCCTTTAAGGAACAGAGAGACAGAGAGCAATGATCTCTAAACCACCCTTCCAAATGACTTTGATTTTGCTTTATTTTACTAAGTAAACACATAAAAGATTTCTCATTTTTCCTATAATTTGATTAAAGCAGAACATATTCAGCAGTTTTCTGTACTATGAAGTGTTTTCAGTAAAATTTTTGATCAAGAAGAGCTTAACCTTCTGCATAGCAACTGATGGCTTGAACTGGAGGAATATTGTAATGTGTAATGGCAGCATCCAGAATATGTTCATTCAAGCACCTGATATTTCTCCTTGTCCTTTGCATCTAGATTGGAACAGGTCTCAGGAAATTTCAAAGTCCAGTGGCTAAATCTCCCTGTCTTCTGAATCTCCCTGTCAACAGTACAGTAGCTATATCAGGCACTGTGATCCTGTGTTGCATGTTATGGCAGGCATGAGCCCTAATAGACACCACACATGGCTGGTTACACAGTGGCACTACTGACCTTAAGCACTATGGGCTGTGATATCCTGGGCAGGAGGATGGAGACATCCCTGCCATAACCCGAGAGCAGTTGGAAAGGCCACTCTGGCAAGCCTAGGCTCTGGCAGACCTGGTTGATCTGTCTTACTCTCTCAAGGCAGGCTCTCAGCCACCTCCTTTTAAAAGATTTTTTTTTCTTTTTTCTTTTTACATTTTTTTAAAAAAAATATTATTTTTATTTTATGTGTATGCGTGTATTGCCTGCATGTATGTGAATGCACCCGTGTCATGCAATGTCACGGAGGTGAGAGGAGGGCTTCGGATTCCTCTGGAACTGGAGTTAAGGATAGTTCGTAGCCGCCATGTGGGTGCTGGGAATTGAACCTGGGTCCTCTGCAAGAGCAGTCAGTGCTCTTAACTGCTGAGCCATCTCCCAGCCCCTCTTTTTACATTTTTTAAATTATTCATTTATTGATTCATGTGTGTGTGTGTGTGTGTGTGTGTGCCTGCACGTACCATGACGTGTGGAGGTAAAAGGACAACTTGTGTGATCATTTCTCTCCACCATGTGGGCGTCAGGGATTGAAGTCTGATTATTAGGCTTGGCAGTAAGTGCCTTTACCTGCTGAGCCAGCCCACTGCCCCCACCCTACTCCTTGTTTTATTTTAGTTTTTATGATACTGGGGATTGAGCTCAGGTTAGGCATGCTAGATAAATACTTGTCACTGAAGTACATCTATACCTCAGCTGTAGGATTTAAATTTTTATGAAAAAACATATCAATTTAGACGGGCATGGTGGTGCACGCCTGTAGTCCCCAGCACTTGGGAGGCAGAGGCAGGCGGATCTCTGTGAGTTCAAGGCCAGCCTGGTCTACATAATGAGTTCCAGGACAGCTGGGGCTACAGGGAGACCCTGTCTCCCCACCCAAGAAAAGAAAAGAAAAAGCGTACCAATTTGACTACTATTAATGTGTTTGACATACTTGGAAATTGGGAAGTTAACCTTTTATTTATTTATTTATTTTTTCTTTTTAATAGACATGGAAGAATGAAGGTTTTTTTGCTCTATATAAAGGTTTTTGGCCAAATTGGTTACGGCTCGGTCCTTGGAATATCATTGTATCCTTTTCTGTTGTAGCAGATCTAAAACAAGATGTAACTAAAGAAGTGCATGTATAAATCAGCAAATTTATAAATGATAATATAGAAGTAAGTTTGTTTGTTTGTTTGTTTGAGGCAGAGTCTCCCTTGTAGCCCCCGCTGACCTGCTACTCACTATGTAGACCAGACTGGCCTCCATCTCTCAGAGATGCGCCTACCTCTGCCCACTGAGTGCTGGGACTAAAGGTGTGCACCACCACACCTAGCTCAGAAGTAGGTTCTTAACCTTCTGCGTTCCTCTGATTCTAAGAAATTATTACCACTCTGTTTCTGCCTAATGAACACAGAGGTCTCTCTGCAGACATCCCTGAGATCCTAGCTTAATTAAGGTAGTTGTATTAAAAGGTAACAATAATGACGTTTCATTGGAATCTGCACCCTGGGAGTTTAGGGTATTTGTGATTCCAGAGTGACAGGACTGACGCATCTCCAGCTCTCCTGGGGAAGGTACCAACAGTGTATGCGCATGCTTATTGAGAGATTGCTCACTGAACTTAGATAGCACTTAGCTCTACAAGTGTTCACCTGATCGGCACTTTACACAAATGCAGGAGGCAGGCTGGTGGGGCAGATCAGTAGACAGTAAAGTAGGAAGCAGGAATGTTGGATTTTTATCATTTCCTTACTTTGCTGATGGGGAAATGCTGGAGGAGAGCTTCCTAGGGCATGCTAACTGTACTCTGCCTGGTAGTCTTTGCTAATTAGTATGGATGTCATTCCTGGAGAGACCCAGGCTGAGGGGTATGCAGATCTCATCTCTGTCCTCTATGCTCTGAGCTGACCTTGGGCAGCTTATGGGGAGATGGCCTGAGGGGCTTAGATTGGACCTGCTCACATGAATCATGTCCTTGGCATAGAGCTGCCTGAACATATTTATTTGTTAGGAGAAAAGCTACCTGTCAGTCTGCTTTATGTACTGGGGTTGGTAAGAAGACATTTTCTTGGCAGCCTTAACCCATAACCATAGTTCTTTTTGACATATGAGCAACTGAAGAAACTGGACTTGTGACCATCTGGGCTACAGATGAATATCCTGAAAAGCCAGCTTCTGCAATAGAAATTCCTGTACTTCTGCTGCTTAACACCTCACAGCTCATCACAGCTTCTGGGATGGGTGAAGATAACTCATTCAGATGACCTATGTTGCCATTGGACACATTCTATAAGTGTTAAGAGCCTAAACTATAGCACCCAACACTCACTGTCCTTACATTGAAGTGCCCTTTGACATCCCAGGTAATGTACAAAATACACATTTCTTGCTGAAGACTTGCAAGAAATTCAGAAACTGTATGCTGTTTTCTTCAGGGTGAATAACCCTGCTGCCTCTTGACATCCAGCTGTGAATATCAGACTGCTAAAAAGCTCATGGAGGATGGAGCCTCCAGGAGGTTGGTATTGTTCCGGAATTGTTTTGAGCTTTGGCTTCTAGTCAGTAAAAGGAATTTTGTGTGTGGAAACCCTAGATCTGGTCAGTGCAGGAAGTAGATTTTTGGAATATTGTATAATTTACTATTTTGGCAGAGTCTTTCACTTATAGTAAGTGACATTAAGCCTTAGAAGCCTTGACCTTTGTGGGGGGATTTCTACACTGCATTAATAACCTAAGTTCACAGCCTTGTGCCACCTTCACATGAAAGTTTCAGGGTCTGTGTTGGTGAGAGGTGTTTTCAAGCCTCTTGACATCTGTTTCAGGTAGCAGTCATTTGTCCAATGATTTTTAGTAAAGTTTGTTATTTCCAGATTAGTAAAACGGGGATTGTCCATACTGAAATAGCAGTTGAGTGAAGGGAAAAAGCAGGTGTGGCCATGTGAAGAATAAGTATGTTTACACAGTATTTGCAGGTATAATCCCTTGGTTGTATTACCAAGGGCTTCTCCTATAATGAGGACGGAAGCCCTTGGTCAAAGGCCTTGTAGAAGAAAGAACACTGCAAGTGAAGGCGTTAATGTTTCTGTAGCACAGTGTTGCTCATGTATTGAAGAGTTGATGTTTCCAGATTCTTTTACTTTAGTTCAAGTTGAATTGTTAGAATCTTTCCTATCTGAGACTTCCTAGTTAGTATCTATAAAAATTTAAAAATTCTTCCTCCCTCCTTCCTTTCTTCCCTTTCTCCTTTCCTTTCTCTCTCTCTTTCTCTCTCTCTCGCTTTTTTTTTTTCTTTGCAATCTTGGGGTAACTGCTCTACACTGAGCCTCTTCCTAACCCCACCCATGTCTGTAGTATATGTCTGTCTAGTTTCTGAGAAAAGGTGTGTAATATCCCTCCATTTTTTGTTTCTTGATACTGTGATAAATCCTCTTGTAGTTTTAAGAAAAGATGTCTCTAAGAGCCTAGAATATTTTATTTCTAGAGGGTAGCTCAGTCCCTTCAAGTGAGCCCTTTGAGAGCCTATTACATACTAACTGGGGCTCCAAGCAGGCCATAGTGCTTGGCACATTCCCAGTCTGGCCAGTCCCTAAGGCTCCTTCCTTCATGAGATGGAAGGTGTGCAGGTTTTCCTTGGGGGTCGGGTGCTTTTTTCCCTATACATTTTCACCTTGCCTTTACTAGTATTTTCTTTGCCAGGGTTTTGCGAAGCAGGGTTTTATTTCTAAAAGTAAAAGCTAAGAAGCATTAAACAGAGAAGTGTACTGGTGACTTAAAGACTAAGACCAAAGTCCACATCACCCTAGACCCAGTAGAGGATGCTTGAGCTGCAGGCCTGGCTCCTAGCACTACAGGTTAGAGATGTTTTTCTTCTTATCAGAACATTCCATTGAAGTGATAGACTATAGAGAGGCTTTCACTTCTGAGGTAAAAGGATTGCCTTTTGTAACCCCAGCTGGCCTGGAACTTGCTATGTAGACCAGGCTGGCCTTAAACTCAGAGAGTTGCCTCTGCCTCCCGAATGCTGGGATTAAAGGCTTGCGCTACCACGCCACTCACTGAACCATTCTGAAGATCATATAAAGAATGACTGTCAGTATTACCAGTTCATTCAAACTATGTACTTGTCTGTATCTGGAGGGAAAGAAACTCCGTTTCACCGTGCAATTTCAGCACATTTTAAGACAGAAATGCAGTATTTTGGGACTAGTATGGTATCAGTTTATTAAGTGCCTTGTCAAGTAGGGTCTTAACCTGCCTTTTTTGTAAAAACTTGAGTTAATGCAATTGTTAAAGTTTCTAACTCAGAAACAACTTAAAGCTCTTGGAGACACGGGTTTGACTACAGCACCTCACCTTTTGGATATTGCTTAAGTATGGTAAAGACAATAGTTTTTGTAACTAAGTTGAAGAGAATTTTGTTTGTTTGCTATTTGTTATTGATGTTCAGTGTTGCTGATCTGTGATATAAAAAGTGGCTCCTGTTCTCCATATTTATTCATATGCTATAAAGAGTGTGCATTATATATAGAGTATGTTTTCCAAAAGCTTTTATATTTCACACTGTTTAAACATTATTGAAATATGTGGCATAAACCTTGTTTCATTTATTTAATAAATTAGAGTAATATATAATGATAAAATGGCTTGTGATTATTCCAGAAACATTTAGGCTAAAGTTATGGCAGTGGCTGATAAAAGAAAGACTAACTCCTGGAGTCTTAAACCAAGACTGAGCTGGATCTGTTCTCAGAACTTTTCTGTTCTGATTTCTTCAGAAACTGTTCCTCTCAACAAAGGACTTTCTCTGTATTTATTTAAACATTAATATGGGAAAGGGATTAGGAATGTTGTCTTAAAGAATCTTTTGCCAGAGAAGGAGTTTGCTTTATCTTACTGCTGTGACCCAGCATACAAATCCACCGTAGGTGTTACCAACCTATTGTTGATATCAACCTGTATGTTGTTTACAACATTTACTGTGGATAATTTGTTGTTTTCAATGTCGCTGTTTCAGTATTATCACAACATACCCATACATAAGTTATTCTGAGTTGGGGCATGAAAGAGTCATGAGGAAGAACTAGAGAGCATAGTTTAAGATTAAAGCTATGTGTTTAGCTCAGCTTGTAAAAGATGATTATATAGGGAGCCCAAGGCCTTGGTAAGACTGTTTACATTGTTCTCTTAAAGTTAAATTTCAACAAGCTGATTACATAGTAGAAAGGCAGATTGAATATATGGTATTCAGTAATCTCAAAATATGTGATTAACTCAGTCACAACATTAAGTAAAATTCCCATTTGTTACAGAAGGCATTTCAGAAGTCCTTCCCACAAAAGGCAAACTCCAGAGGGTCCAGGGCTGTGGGGAAAAACAGGGTTTGTGAAGGTGGTTATGGATACTCCATTCTCTCTACATGGAGAAGTAACTGAGATCAACTTATTCATTAACTAGTACTTGTCAGACTCCCCTCATCTCATTTTGAGGAATACTCTGTAGCTCAGTGGAGACCAGTCAACTTGATCTGAGGCTGGCTTGGCAGGGCAGGCTCACATTCGCACCAGTGCAATGACAGTGCAGTGGTCTTCAGGGCTCCCTTAGGCTTCTGCCCAGTACTTGGTGCTGCTAGAAGCAGGAGCTGGGTTCCTTAAGAGGGGGACTCAGGCTACCAGTGGCAGTGGTGGGCTGCATTTCTCTACCACTTCTTACAGTTTCACTGCCCCCGCAAAAGGGTAGTGGGGTGGGGACTTAATTCTCTGACCTAAGATGGGACGATGAGCCCCAGGTACTTATAGGGATCAGGGAGAACAGCTGCCTTCTGGTGTCTCAAATGCCTCTGAGCAGTGAATGATAGTGCCCGTTAAACACATTGGCTTCATTAAATTGGCAAGGGAAATGTGACATTGGCTGATCACTTAGGTACTCAGTGGGGCAGGTCATTGTAGCTGCTCTCTCGCCATCACGTACCATTGTGTATCTAACTCATCTAGAGCAGAGTGCAGCTTTCACATTCTGGTGCCTTTGTGCCCACTTACTCTCTGTGGGAACCAGAGAGTAGCTTTTGCCCCTTTTCATGCCCATTACTCAGTGCTTGAAGACTACATGGCCAGGGCTGCCTTGCAATAGTACCAAACTATTGGGATAATCCAGTGGTTGTGTCAGAAGGAGCAGCCATACAAGTGTCTTCTGGCTCTTACTACTTTGTGAATTGTATTAATTCCCTTTGAAATGCAAGGGGACACAACAGAGACCTGGGGAGTGGGGGTCCTTCCATCTGCATATCAGAAAACAGATAAGGCAAACACAAGATTCAGACCTGGCAGAAAATCTTTAGTAGACTCAAAAGAAGCAGTTCTAAATATGAGAGCAAGTTTAATGAATGGCTGATTAATATAGGACATGGCCAACAGCTGGACAACTTGTTCTCTGCACAGCAGGCTCTAAACGAACAGCAGGATCTAAGTCCTACACCAAATCACAGGGCTCTGGAAGCATGAGGAAGAGCAGAAGATGATGCCTGTCTCAAACGCATGTCGGGGTTGGGTATGGTGGTGCACACCTCTAATCTCAGCACTTGGGAGGCAGAGACAGGTGGAAGGGAAGGTGGGGAGAAGACCCTATCTCAAAAAGACCAACCCTCCCCACCCATACACACATAAAGAGCTCATATTGGGAGCTGGCGATGGAGCTCAGTGGTAGAAAACTTGCCCTAGTAAGTTACAAGTCCTGGGTTTGATTCCCCAACTGTGTGTGTGTGTGTGTACACATACCACTTTTGCTGACTTGGGGACCTTTTCTCAATAGCTTTGCTTGGTTTCCATTCCATTCCATAATTATTTATTTAAGTTGGGGTTTTTGTTTGTTTTTTTTTGTTGTTTTTTTTTTTTGTTTTTTTTGTCTTTTTGATACAGGGTCTCTCTGTAGCCCCAGCTGGCCTGAAACTCCCTATGTAGACCAGGCTGGCCTTGAACTCACAGAGATCCACCTTCCTCTGCTTCCTGAGTGCTGGCATTAAAGGCATGCACCACCATGCCTGGCTGAAGTGTGAAGTTTTCTAAGGGACTTTGTACATCACTCAACTAGGAGAAACCGTGTGGTAGTACAAAGAGCATCAGCCACAGCCAGAATATCTGAAATGTCATCCTGACTTTCTTTGACCATTAACCACCTACTGCAGGAGGCTGGATGTGCTCCTCTGTAGGTCTCAGTTCATCTGCGGAATGAAAGGGCTTGATACCGTGGTTTTTGTGTGCTCTTTTTCACTCTAAGGTCTATCCTTAAAAGACCCTCAGAGCCCTCACTTAGAAACACACCAGGCACTGGCTTGTGTTTTTTGTCTCTGAATAAACCCTGACGTTACTTGTGCCAGATGACTGTCAAAATTGCTAGGAAGATGCCTTGGTGTTCCTGGTCCTGGAGGGAAGCAGGAAGAGACCTCCATGACTGTTGCTGGCTCCCAGAGTTGGCTGCCTCTGGCCCATAGTGGTGTTTCTGTACTGGCCTTGGAGAGCGGGGTCCTCAGAGTCACCCCAGTGTTTCTCAGTTCAGCTGAGCCTGGGTCTGTAGTTGGCCCTCCTGGAGAACCTCAGTTACAGAGACTTTTGGCTGTGGGGGACTGAATCCTTGGGGTGTAGCATGGAGAAATAGCTAGGGGGACTGTCTGGGGTCAGTGCTCAGCCAGAGTGGCTCTGGTTTTCTACAGCGGGGCTTCCTAGGAACTGTTGGAAGATCAGCCTAGAGAATTCCGGAGGGATTCAACTCTCCACCACTTGGAATGTCCTTCTTGCTTCCCCCTCCTTTCCCTCCTCTCCATTCTTCAGTAGCTGCCACTTAGGTTTGAAGGTCCTCACATGCATTACCTCAGTTTATTCTCAGGCACATCTTACAGGTCTGTTTAACTTGCCTGCATTGGCATATGACAGGGATCAGGGTGCACTCTGGTGCAGGGCTCTGGAGTCTGGCTCTTTAACGTGTTTAAATTCTTTTTTTTTTGGTCTTTTTGAGACAGGGTCTCCCTGTAGCTCCAGCTGACCCAGAACTCACTGTGTAGACCAGGCTGGCCTCGACCTCACAGAGATCCGCCTGGGATTAAAGGCATGCACTACCACGCCCAGCCTATATTTAAACTCTTAACAGCACTGAAGCAAGGATGGGTAAAGACTGCATACGCTGAGTCCTGGCACCTTGCAAGTCTGAATCCACATGACAACCAGCAAATGTGGAAGAAATCATCAAAAGAGACCCGAGGCCTGGTGCTGCTCCTCCTTAGTGCTCTCTAGTTCACTTCCATTGCTGTGAAAAAAACACTGACCAAACCAACTTGGGAAGTAAACACATCCTGATCACAGTTCATCCTTGAGGGAAGCCAGGGCAGGAACTGAAGCACAGACCATGGAGGAATGCTATGTAAATCAGGCTGGCCTCAAACTCACAGAAACCCACCTGCCTCTTCCTCTGCCTCTCGGGTACTGGGATTAAAAGTGTGTGCCACCATATTTGGCCGTGCTTCTAATTTTTATATATGTGCCTTTATGTGGGAGTATGTGTAGATTCCAGAAAACTAGAAAGGAGACCCTGAGAGGGAGATAAAAGAAGTTTTCAGGGTGTGTGTTAGGAGTAGAATGCATGTGATACAAATATGAAAAGGAGAATATGGGTTGGAAAGGTCTAAGCAGGGAGAGGGCCAGGGAGAGGTGGAGGAGAGGGTGGGGTACAGAGTAGGGTCAACCAAACTTAGCCATGTGTGAAAAAGTCACAAGGAAATCTGGTAGTTGGTAAGTTAATTTTAAAAAGATTTTGAATGGAGGCACCCTGTGTGGGTGGATAAAGCTGCTCCCAGAAAGCATAGGCTATTAAGTGAACATCCTAGTGCCAGGATAAGTTACTTGCCTACTACTTGTTAGCCAGGGAGGCCCTTGACATCCCAAAACAAGACAGAAAATTGTCATTGCTGTTGGCTGCCCACCAGAAGTAGGCAGTAGTACCCTAGTGGTGAAATCACCATGTACTCTGATCATAGGACACAGAGAATACAATCTGGAATCGTGCTGGAAGCTTTCTCCCTGCTGGCTAGCCCTCATTGTGCCAAAGTGCTATGCAGACTGATGGGGGAGAATTGTCATCAACAGTC
This sequence comes from Nannospalax galili, assembly GCF_000622305.1. Classification (NCBI taxonomy): domain Eukaryota; kingdom Metazoa; phylum Chordata; class Mammalia; order Rodentia; family Spalacidae; genus Nannospalax; species Nannospalax galili. The sequence goes on from NW_008328607.1 coordinate 1,611,097, forward strand.
TTATTCACTGGTGGACCCATCATGTAGGTTCTGGGAATTGAACCCAGGTCCTCTGTAAGAGCAGCCAGTGCTCTTAACCACTAAGCCATGTCTCCAGTCCTTTGTTATCTTTTGTCTCCCAATCCCTCCCACTAATCTTTTTCTCAACTGGCCCCTCTCCTACATTTTTTTTTTTTCCTCTTTTTGGGACAGGGTCTCCCTCTAGCCCCAGCTGTCCTGGAACTCACTATGTAGACCAGGCTGGCCTTGAACTCACAAAGATCTGCCTGCCTCTGCCTCCCAAGTGCAGGGATTAAAGGCGTGCGCCACCACACCTGGCTCCCTCTTCTACTTTTACATCTTTATAAACCACCAGGGAGGAGTGTGGCCTTGTGAAATCTTCCTCCCTCTACAATAGTATGTTGGTGGACCCAATCTTTGCAGATCTTGTACAGGTAATTGTGCTGTGAGTTTAAAAGTACAATGGCCGTGTTATGCTGGAAAGTCAGTGTTCCACACCCCACACTTCCTTCCCCTGAGTCTTACGTTACTTCCATCCCTTCTTCCACAATGGCTAACAACCATCCCTACCTCCAAATCCAGGGGACTCTGATATCTGATGCCCTCTTCTGGCCTCTCTGGGCATCGCATGCATGGGTGCACTCAGATGCAGACAACAGTGATATACATGAAATTAAAATTTATTTTTATGTGTATGCATGTATTGCCTGCATGTAGGTAAGTGCACCTGTGTCACGCAATGCCCGTGGAGGGCAGAAGAGGCTGTTGGATCCCCTAGGTCTGGAGTTATGGACAGTTGTTAGCTGCCATGTGGGTTCTGGGATTCAAATCCGGGTCTTCTGCAAGAATAACCAGTGTTCTTAACCACTGAGCAATCTCTCCAGCCCCAGAAATTTTTTTAAATTAAAAAAAGAGGGTAAAAACAGAGGGTACCAGGGTGAATATGATCAAAATACATGATATACACATATGAAAATGTCAAAATGAAATCTATTATGTAAAATTAAACTAATAAAACGAGACATTTGTGAAATCTGAATAAGATCTTATAGTCAAGATAGATTCTGATGATATGGGGACCTTTTATGTTTTAATTTTGTTGTTTTAATTTCCTGTCATCTCTGTCTTCTTGCTTTCTCTTTTTAACAGGGAACTTAACCTTTGGGAATGAGACTTCTCTGACTTTCCTTTTTCTCTGTAACCTATGGCAGTCTCTCTCTCTCTCTCTCTCTCTCTCTCTCTCTCTCTCTCTCTCACACACACACACACACACACACTTCAGTATGAATACATATGTGTACCATTTAATGGATATATGCAGTGTGTGCTTATGTCCATTTTAATGATTTTTAAGGGAACAATTACCAATATGTAATTAAATATACTGCAATAATTTATTAGGAGGTTGGAACTGCAATTGCATTCCTCATGTTATCCATGCTTCAGGGAGTACTCCAATTAACACCCAGAAACAGGAAAAATTTTGACTTGTAATGTAGTGTACAGAGGTGAATCCATTATAGGAAATTGTATTTTTGGTGGGGGGGTTGACCAGACAGTAATTCTCCATACAGAAAGTGAAGTGGGGTTGGGATGTGTTTCAGTGGTAGAGCACTTGCCTAGCATCCTCAAGATGCTGGCATTGAAAAGGAAGTCAGAAAAAGTACTAGAGTCAAGCCAGATTCAGGGTGCTTTACATCATACTTTTTGGTGTCTGAACAACATATGTCTTAGTCAGGCTTTTGTGTCACTGTAACCAAAATATCTGACAGAAACAATCTAAGGAAAGAAGGATTTACTGTAGCTAATAGTTTCAGAGGGCTCAGTACAGGCTGGCATGGAGGGCAGGGCCAGGAAAAATCATATCATGGTGGCCTGGAAGCAGAGAAGAATGGGGAAGGGACAGGATACAGCCCATAAGGACCCTCCATGGAAGTCCACTTTCTTCAGAGATCTCGCCTCATACTTTTATTACCTCCCAATAGTGCTATCATATTATGAATCCATCTAGGGATTAGTCTATTGATTTGGTCAGAACTTTCATGAGCTCATTGTTTCTGGACATGTCCTCATAGAGACAACCTAAGATGAGTTTCACTAATCCTCTAAGTGTCTCTCAATTGAGTCAGGTTGGCAATCAAGAATAATCATCACAGCATGTTGTTGAAGTGTTTATATTGGCATTCTATAAAATAAAAACACCCATAAACTTGCTGTTCTTTGCTTCGTCTCCCCTTCTCTCTCTGACGAGCCAGCAGGTAGCTGCTGAACTTCCCCTCTGCTGCCTTCAGTTGGCTCCCCCAGTTCTTCAGTTCAGGAAGAGACCAGGCATGATTGTGCTGAAGATTTACCTTCCTCTCCTCTCAAGTGACCTCACGCCTCCTGATTATACCCCAGCCAGTCTTGGGCAGATTTTTTTTCTGTCATGAACTGTGTTGTATTCCTTTAGCTTCATGAACCACCCACCAGTTGGTAAAGATATTTCCTGGAATTATAAAGAATATAAATACAAACGTAGATGAATCATTGCTTCAGGAAAATCTGATATAGAAACACATCAGGAGAGAAGATGCTCTTGAAGGATAATGTTTGGCAAAGAACTCTTCACAGAATTTAACAAGATCAAATTTTATTTCTGATATTTGTGAACCTAGAGATCAGTCAGGCAGAGGAAGAGAACATGAGTTTTAGGTGTTTAGACAAATAAAGCCACATTTCTGTCTGTATGTATCTACAATATGCATTTCTTTAGGAAATAGTGGTGGATTTGTATGATGGAGAAGAGTGCTCTGAAACTGGGTTGTTGAAAGAGTAACTTGGCATTCTCTCTATAAGTTGATTATCTCTGGTATAAATTACATCAATGGAAGGCTAACACACTTAGTCTTAATTGCAAGGGATCATTTGGAAAAAAATAGAAAGGCTGCAGAGATGACTTAGTGGTTAAGAGTACTGGCTGTTCTTGCAGAGGATCCAGGTTCAGCACCCACATGGCAATTGTCTGTAATTCCAGGGGATTTGACACCCTCTTTTGGCCTCCATGGGCATTGCATGACATGATTGCACTTACATACATGCAGGCAAAACATTCATACACATAGATTTTTTTTTAATTAAAAAAATTAAAAAGAGAAACAAAAAGCATAAATAATCTCAAGATCCAACAATGTCTTGGCAATGTTTCATTTGCTCAATAGGATCATATGCCATTTTATTTTTTGTTATGTCACAATCATTTTCTCCAGATAGATAACATTTTCATTTTGGGACATTTCCTTTTTGGAGACACACTCTCTAGTTCAGACTAGCCTTGAACTTGAAGAAATTCTCCCGACTCAGCCTCCCTAGTGCTAAGATTACAAACATGAGCCATCACACCCAGTTCCCTTGTAGAGTTCAGAAAAATTATAAAGTTGTACCAAGAGTTCAGGTGTATTGCCTGTCCAACTTCCCACAATGTCATCATCTTACCTGGCCACATACAATAACAAAAGCCAGAAAATTAACACTAGTCGAATGCCATTGTCTATAGACTTTATTTGAATTTCTATATTTTTTTCTGTAGCTTCACCATAATGTTCCTTTTTCTGTTTCAGGGACCAATCAATATCTCACATTGCATTGGGCTGTCATGCCTCCTCAGTCTCCAACATATAACAGTTCCTCGGTCTTTTCTCATCTTTTAAAAAGACCTTGACATTTTTGTTTTTAAAAATTTATCTTTATTTTTCATTTTTAAATTTGAGACGGGGTCTCCCTGTAGCCCCAGCTAGCCTGGAACGTGCTATGTAGATCAGGCTGCCTTTGCCTCCCAAGTGCTGAGATCAAAGGTTTGAGTCACCATATCCATCCCAAGACCTGACAATTTTGGAGAATATTGCTCAGTGTTCTGTAGCATGTCCTTCTATTTGTCCAACATTTCTCTCACGACCAGAATGAAGTTTGTATTTTTGTTATGAATACCACAGAAGGGATATCATGCCCTCAATCCATCAAGTCAGGAATTTCATGATGGTGTTGAGTTAGATCACATAGTTAAAGTGGTATCTGCCCTGGAAGTTATTCTGGCCCCACTCCTCCCCCAGTTTTTTGGGAAAAGATAGCTTTTAAAAAAAATTTAAATGTTATGTCTATGAGTATTTTGCCTGCATTTATGAAAATGCACTACATTTGTGAACTGCCTATGGAGGCTAGAAGGTGTCGGATCCCTTGGAACTGGAGTTCCTGATGGTTGTGAGCCATCATGTGGGTGCTGGGAACTGAACCCACCTCCTTTGCAAGAGCAGCTGGTGTTTACTGAGCTATCTCTCCAGCATCTTGAGACAAGCTCTTGCTATGTAGCCACGAACATGTGGCAATCCTGCCATCTCAGCCTCCCAAGTTCTGGGCTTTCTTGTATGTATCACCATGCCTGACTTCCCCCTTGTTATTAGTAAATACCTTAGGGAAATTATCTGGGCTTATGTAAATTTCCATTTCTTCTGGAACTTTTGCCAACTCATTTCAGTATCTATCCTCTGTCTTGCCTGCTTCAATGATTACTTGTGGTGTCTTAATGATGATTTTAAATTTCCTTTATTTCCCTGCATTTATTGTTAGGAATTCTTCTGTAAGGTACAAAGTTGTTCTTTCTTCATTTCTTCAATGTATTTATATCAGTATAGATTCCATGGTATTTATTTTATTATGTAGGTTTGATCTAACAATATCATTATTTGTTTAGTTGCTTAAATGTTTAACACGATTTAAATGGCAGAATAGTTTTCCAGTTGCATGTCTGGATCACGAATTACTGATTCAGTTCTTCAATGTTGGACGTTCAGGTTGTTTCCAATTATTTGATAATATTAATGATACCCGATATATAGGTCTTTGAATTTGTTTTGTGATTCCACAAAGTAGTTTTCTAGCACGGAAATGGAACGTTTGAAAAGTCTGTGCTCTTGGTTTCTAAGCCGCGGAAGCTGTCAACGTAGATCCCTGGAGTTTATGAAGTTCCTCATCTTTGAGTGATAACACACTTGTCAAAAAACCTGAACACCACATAATAAAGTTATTGATGTTGAGGAAGGTACTTCCGGTAGGGGAAATTCCATTTCCACCAACGCCTGTCTCCAATAAGATCATCTTCCACACCCCAACCGGAAATACCTGTCACCCGCTGAAAGCCACGTCTGTTGTGGCCTGGGTTCCGCCCCACGCCTGGGAAGCGTTTCCGGGGTCAGGGCATTCGGCCCGCCCCGGCGCGGCTGCGGTGCTGGAAGCCTGGTTCTCCCGGAAGTTGCTGGCCGGGTCTGACTGGGTCCCCTCCGCTCGGCGCTGCTGAGGGGCCGGGCGCGGCGGGGATGGCGGAGGCGGCGCTGCTGCTACAGCCGGAGGCGACGGCCGAGCGGGACGCTCGCGAGAAGCTGGCCCTATGGGATCGGAGAGCCGACTCGATGGCGCCGCTGACAGACCGGCAGACCGACTCTGTGCTGGAGCTGAAGGCGGCGGTGGAGGACCTGCCGGTGCCCGCCGAGGTGAGACGAAGGGCTCCGAAGGCCCGGGAGCCACCCCGGCCCCCGCCTCTGCCCGGGTTCTGTCCTCGCCTCCCCGGCCACCGTGGTGGATCCGGGGGGCAGGGGCCCAGCGTGTCCCCGGCAGCCAGCTTCGCAGGGCCGGAGAGGGCTGCGGACACGGCCACCGGAGGCCAGCTCTACCCCCAGCGGCGTGGGGTCCCCGGCTGCCTGCTGCAGGTGCCCGGGTGTCAGCCGTGGCATGGACCCTACCGTCTTGCAGGACAGGCGCCAAGCCAGGCTCTCGAGCCCTCATGAGCACCCGGGCCTCCCTGATCTCTGGGAGACCGAGGGGCGCAGAACTGGTTCCAGTGACAGTTTCATTCATTACATGCCCGGCTATGAACTCTTGGTGTAGGTTATGGGAGATCAGATTTATTTAACCCATAGGAAAGCACTCAAGATGGATTGTTTTTGAAAGTTGAATTAGTACAGGATTTCCCTGTAGCCCAGCTGACCTGGAACTCACTAAGTAGACCAGACTGGCCTCTATCTCACAGATACCCACCTGCCTCTGCCTTCCAAGTGCTGGGACTGAAGGCGTGCGCCACCACACCCAGCTCTAAGTAATACTAACTTTTGAAAAGTTCCAGTGTTAATATTTTTTTACTCTGTTTCCCATTGTGATAGTATGCATATTGCTCTTTGAGTGATTCCATTTAATTAGTTATAATGGTAAGAAGTACGTTTTTTCGACTTATTAGACGTTTGACAGATTTTTCTTTACTAGTTTTGAGGGCCAGATTTGGGGTTATTTTATTAGCAGTGGTGGTTACTTGTGACATTGGAAGCATTATTTTTTAGAGAATTTGGAATCATGTGCAAATGCAGATTGAGTTTAGAGTTTTCACCGTTGACCTCATACCTTAGAGGTATGATTTGAAAGTTCTTTTTACAAGCTTGGCGTGGTGGCTCACGCCTTTAATCCCAACACTGGGGAGGCAGAGACAGGTGGATCTCGGAGTTCGAGGCCAGCCTGGTCCAGCTGGTTCCAGGCTAGCTGGGGCTACAGGGAGACCCTGTCTCAAAAAGCCCCCCCCCCCCCAAAAAAAAACCCCATAAAAACAGGTATTTTTCCATGAGTTTCCCTGGCCACCTCTAGGATGTTGTGCAGGAAGTATATCTAACTAAACCAGGAAGCAAGGGAAAATTTCTTTGGTCTGGTTATGTTTTTATGTTCTGGATTATAGGTGTGTGTTGATGGGTATTCAGCCCAGAGTCCTGCCATGCTACATCCTCAGCCCGGGAATTGATTTATGTATTTCTCAGTCTGTTTATAATTGGTTTGGACTCTTCCTGAATCAGGGTGCCTAGACTTCACAGTACTAGGGGAGTGAGACATATGCTGCAAAAAATTTGTTTTTATTTCCATGGGTTATAAACCTTGTACTTACTGAACAGGGAGGGGGTTTGGAGTGAAGTAAAGAATCTTACTATTTTTATTCCATATTTATGCAATGCTACCTACCATTAGTTGCATATGGTTTTTTATATATCACATGCCTATATTAGGTAGGAATTAGTGATAGTAAGATAGATAGGAAAGATGAAATTCTCAGCCTTTGGGAGCTGACATAATTATGGTGATCATGAGCATATAATGAAAAAAATTAGACGGTACAGTGATCCATTCATTATATAAGAAAAATTGAATAGCATGGTGTGACCAGAATGGATGAGGTGTGCCTTTGAAGGAGAGGCCTTTGAAAGAAAAGGAGGGCCTTTTAAAGAAAATGACAGTCTAGAGTGAGTGATAATGGAAAACAGGAAGCCAGCTGGAGAGAAAGCCTGCAAGGTCATGGATAGAGGATGTGCCTAGTTAGTCCAAGTATCCAATGAGGGTCTTCTGGTACAAGCGGCCTCAGTATTAGGATAGAGCCTGTTCACAACAGCTCTGGCATCTTTGGGGGCAATGCTCTCACAGCTGCTTCAGCTCTCATTTCCTTTACGAGTGTTTTATATGTGATGGAATGACTTTGGGATTCATTTTCTCTTACCATTCTTTTAATATTGGTGTTGAAACAAGTATGCCTCAATGTTCATTTTGTCCAACCAGTATGTTTGCAAAGACTTTTCTGTAGAGGTTCATCTTTTCATGAAATGAATTATTTCCTGAATTACTGGAATTGGGAAGATTAATACACTAGCTGCAATTCAGCAGACTCAGTAAACATCATAAAGCTGTTAACTTCTTTAGAGAATAGTGTTCTCACCTATATAAAAAAGCATTCTTTAGCTTGAAAAGTTGCACCTTTTCTTTCCTCCAGAAAAATGTGTGTGTGTGTGTGTGTGTGTGTGTGTGTGTGTGTGTGTATTTGCATTAGGTATACAGAAGTTTGCAGTATACCAGCTTCTTTTTTGTCAGGGAAAATTTTCTTACAGCAGTGTGGACCTTTTCCTTTTTGCTGAACTAAGTAGTTTTTGTTAAAATGCTAAAATAATTTAATCTGAAATTTACTGTTGTCAGGACTGTTGTTTTCTTGTAGGTGTGTGACTTCCTACATGGTAATTAGCTTCTGTATGTCTCTGTTTTCTTTATTAAATAGGGGCTTCTCTCATGGGGAGTTGTGAAAATGAAAGGCAGTCATATATGTAAATGCACATGCAAGCTTGATAATGTTACATTATTCATGTGATTTCTTTCAAATGATAAATGTTTTAAAGAATAGATTAAAATCCTGAGCAAGTATAGGTGTCACTTAGACCAAAGAGAAGAAAAAAGATGTTTGGTATCTTGAGGAACGTTCTGAAACTCCATCTGTATGTCTTCAGTGATTTGCTCTAAATGTGTGTTGTATGCTGGGTGTGGTGGTACACACCTTTAGTCCCAGCACTTGGGAGGTAGACGGAGGCCAGCCTTGTATACATAGTGTTTTCCAGGACAGCTGGGGCTACAGGGAGACCCTGTCTCAAAAAGACCAAAAAAAGAAAGTGTTGTAAACTTTTCAGTAAGGGAATGAATTGATCATATTGATTATAAAAGTCATTTTCTCCAATCCAGAATTTTGCAAGAAATAAGGCTTGGGGGAAAAAGGTATGTTTGTCTTTTTCTGGACCTGCTAAGCTGGTGAGGTAGTGCTGGGTAGTTTATTGTTACTATTTAGTATGTTCATGTCCCCTGTGCGTAAGCTGCACGGTAGCTTGAAGCACTGCCAGCTGGGTCTGCGCTCCTGCCTGGCTGGTGGTATTTGTCTGTTTATCTGAAGCCAGAGCAGTGAGTGAGTGGAGATGTTGACTGAGTCACCTCTTCCTCAGAAGAAGTCAGAACCAGGAGGCTGGAACACCATCCACCACTTGTGATTTGTCACTCTATTCCAGATACTTTGTGAAAAGAAGGTAGTGGGGCAAATATACCCAAAGGGATACTTTTCTCTTATACTATTAGAAAGCAAGTTCTTCTTTTTAACTTTTTTTTTTTTTTTTTTTTTAGTCTTTTTGAGACAGGATCTTGCTGTAGCCCCAGTTGGCCTGGAACTCATTATGTAAACCAGGCTGGCCTCGAACTCACAGATCCACCTGCCTCTGCCTCCCAAATGCTGGGATTAAAGGCGTGCCCATTCCCCTCTACAGTGGCTTAAGACTTTTGTTCCACAGTGGGGAGAAGGTCTAGGTGGGGCTTTGTGCCCTGCTTTCCCATGTAGTAGCAACTATTCCTCTCTCCCAAGTCTGTATCACATTCTCTTCTCAAGACTGTCCAGTGGAGCGCCATGTGAATGGTGTGAACTCCCCCGTTAAGCCATTGGCTTCCAGATGCTTCTACTTAGCAGTTAGTGAAAAAAAAAGTTTTTTAGGAATTTCTTTTTACCTACTTGCATGGCACATGTTTTCTTTTTATAAATCCTCTGATTTTACATATGTGAGTCAGTATTTGTATCCTGACTCTCCCTGGAAATGACCATCTCTCTCCCCCTTTTAATTTGCATGGGTATTCCTGCAACCTGAACTCCAGTGGACTTATGAATATTTATGCTCACTGTCAAGATGGCTCAGTGGGTAAAGGTGCTTGCTGCCAAGTCTGACCACCTGAGTTCAATCTCTGGGACCCACATGATGTAAGGCGAGATCTGAGTCCCTCAAGTTGTCCTCTGACCTATGCGCTGTGGCATGTATGAGCACACATACAAATATTAAATAAATGTAATAAAAATTTAAAAAGAATACTAAATGCTTTTGTAGATTATTTGGCTTTTGTTTGCTAGGGTGTAAACAACATGCTTTTCAGCTTTCTTCATCCTAGTGTGGTCCCCATGTACTTACTGGTATGTTTTTAGATCCGAGCCTCTTCCCCTATAGAGCTTACCTAACGGTGCTAAATTTCACCGTAATCTATTGTTACAAAACTAAATTTTACCACTAATACAATATGGTAAAGATAGCTTAGTTGCTATTCTTTTTCCAAGAAGCAGTCTAGATTAGGCTCAGAGCAATACTTTTACTCTGTTGCCACTAATAGGAATAATAAAGAATATTGCTATTGCTGCTAGTAACAGGAATAATACAAAATACTATGGCTAATGTCAGGAGCTCAAACTTATTGAGCTTACTATGTGGCAGGTCTTCCACTAAGTGCTCTATTCACAGGTTGTCTCCCATAGATTCCATCCCCTCCTCAAGGAGACAGGGTGTTTTCACATGGCAGTTGTAGATGCTGCTTATCTCAGTATAACTCTGTCTTTCAGAACCCCTAGTGGCAGCACAGAGCTGTTGGTGACACTTTGCTTTTTTCTTTAAAATTATTTTTTCTTTAATTTTTTTTAACCTTTACTTTTTAACTTTTTGATTTTTTTTGTGTGAATTCTATACAATGCATTTTTATCATATTTAGACTCCCTCCCCTATCTAGACCCCCCTGTTCTAGTTTGCCTCAAATTGCCGTGACAAAATACTTTGACCGATACCAACTTGGGGAGGAAAGGGTTTATTTTATTTTACATTTCCTGGGTCACAGTTCTTCTCTGAGGGAGCCCAAGGCAGGAACTCAAGGGAAGGAGCCTGGAGGCAGGAGCTGAAGCACAGGCCATGAAGGAATGCTGCTTATTGGCTTGCTCCCCTGGCCTATGCACAACCTGCTTTCTTATATAGTACAGGACCACCTGCCCAGGAGTTGTACTACTCACAGTGGACTGGGCCTTCCCACATCACTCAAAAATCAAGAAGATGCCTCACAGACATGACCACAGGCCAGTCCAATGGAGATAATTCACCAACTGAGGCCCTGTCTACCCAGGTGTGTCAAGTTGACAATTAAAACTGTCCTGCACACCCCCTTACTACCTCCCTGCCCAATTTCATGTACTCCTATATATATGAAGGCCTATTGAGTCAAATTTGTTTCCCAAATGCCCTTCTGTGTGGTTCCACTGGAGTCTGGTTAACCTATATAGTGTCACAGGCCGTAGGGGAGAACCTATTATTCTAAGTGAACATAATATTAAATCAACTCTTTTTTAATGATTTATTTATTTTTAATTGTATAAATATTTTGATTGCCAATATGTTTATTGGTTTGTGTGTAGTGCCTTTGAAGTCTGGAAGAGGGTGCTGGGAATTGAACTCTAATTCTGGAAGAACAGCAAATGCTCTTACCCCTGAGCCACCTCTTCAGCCCCTAAAACCAACTCTTACTGACTTATCGTTATACCCATAGCTTAATGCATCAACGCTCACCAGATTGCTGGTGCACTTTAGACTCAAGATAGATTTCACTGAGTTGGAGAAACTTAATTCTGGCTGGCCTGAGCTCTTTTATCCACAGGGCTTATATTGCTTTCCAGGAAGTTTATATGAATTGTGATGCCCTAGTAAGATATATTTACATAAACCTAGGACCCTCCTGGCTCTTAAGTCTGCCTCATTTGTGGGGAGAAATCAGACAAGGGCCTTCTTGATCACTGACTGACTAGTTTGCTAGCACTCCTTTCAAGAAGCCAGTGCTTGCTTCTTTTCTCTTCAGAGTAGTCTTATGATACCAATACTAGATCTATGTCTGATAGAAGAAGAAATTGAGGATTAGAGACATTATGTAATTTCCCCAATCTCACACAGCTTGTAAGTTAGCAAGACCAGACTTTAAACAAGGCTGCACTGTAGTATATTTACTATGCTATAAGTATAGCCCCACTTGAACCATATGCAAAAAAATTCCCACTATTAAGGAATCTTGCTTCTAAGTTAGTAGCGGTATATTTTGCATCTAGCTTATTTGAGTTTAAAGAGAAAACACTGTCTTCAGGGGTAAGATCTATATTTAGAAAAATAGAAAGCAATTTCCTAAGGCCTTGAGTCATGTCTTATATTGGAGGACCTTAAATGCCATAAGCTAAGGACTGGAAACTTGGAATTGAACCACAACAAAGGCCCTTTTGCTTCCCCTGCTATCTGCTTCCCATTTCTTTTAGGTCTAAAAACAGCATGTTTGGTGTAGGACTTCAGGTAAATTAATACCTGGACTAAAGTATCTTTAGCAGTTAAGAATGAGAAAGTACTGGTCAAAATGAGACCTTTTCTGGGGGCTCTTAGAAGACTGATGGCAAACTCTGAGATTCTTCCTATTTTATTCTCTTGCTAAATTAAAAAATAGGAACTGTCAGTATAGGTTAGGTGTGCTGGTAGGTAGAAATAGGAGGTGGAGGCAGAGTTTGTTGATTTAAGTTTGAGTGTGATTTGTTAATTCTGCTGGTTGGTCAGGTTTTTGCATTAGGTCCTGGAGAAAGCAAGTTACTTTCAGCAGCAGTTTTCCTTTGTCTAGTGGTAGTTCACAGAGTTCAAGTGAGAAAATGTGTGTGGCTTCACATAGACTCACCCCTACTACTAGAAAATTGATTCAACAATCATACCTTACTACTGTGGGGGACACTTGTCCTGTTTACCTCTTCAGAGTAGTGTTTAGCAAGGAGAGAACTTAGTGAAAAATGTTAGTATTAATATGGCATTAACTAGTCTCAGAAGATTTAATGGAAATAATCCTTTCTCTTTCAAAAACAACAAAGATGGAAACTCAGTTGAGTTGACTTAAGAGGATTTTCAAGTTAAATATCTTACTGCTCTCTTTTTCAAGCTCCCAATTGAAGACTTATGCAGCTTATCATCCCAGTCACTGCCCATTGAGCTGACTTCAATAGTGCCTGAATCTACAGAAGACATTCTTTTGAAGGGCTTCTCTTCCTTAGGCATGGAAAAAGAAAGAATTGAGACCGCTCAGCAGGTAAATGGCAGCATTTTTCTGGACATTGGATTATTCTGGATGTCCCAATACACACTAATAAAAAAGGATCTAATTCAGACATGTCTGTCTACCTTGAAGCATGGACCACGTGTGTCCTAGGATATCTATGGATCTGGCCCATTGCATTTGCAGATGACAACATTATATCATAATGTCAGAAAGTTAAAATACCCTGAAGGGCACTGGTGAGCATTGAGTCTTGCTAAAACAGTCTTGATTTTGTGTTTGCTCTGGCTATTATGTGCTTTAAATGACTCCATTACCCAATTGTATTGCCAATATAGATAAAATATGACATTCCAGAGCCGGATATGGTGTCATATGCCTTTAATTTCAGCACAAGGGAGGCAGAGGCAGGTGGATCTCTGGGAGGTTGAGGCCAGCCTAGTCTACATAGTTCCAGGCCAGCTGTGGCTGCAGGAAGATCCTGTCTCAAAAAACAAAACAACGAAAAAGACATTCCAATATGGATGTTGATAGATTGTTATATTTATTAAAATTTTAATATTTTGTGCACTTTTGACTTCCCTCAATGTATGTCTGTATTAACCTTTTGTTTTTAGTCTTTTTGAGACAGAGTCTCCCTGTAGCCCCAGCTGGCCTGGAACTCACTATATAGACCAGGCTGTCCATGAACTCACAGAGATCCTCGTGCCTCTGCCTCCTGAGTGCTAGGATTAAAGGCATGTGCCCGGCATCTGTATTAACCTCTATAGCACACAAAACATACATACAGATATGCACACATACATTCCTCTTGTTGCTAAGTGATTCCCTTTTAAAATCCTAAATGTTCTCTTTAGGTGAAAGTTTATAATTATTTTACAGTAATTTAGCACTGAATATTCACTCTTGGTATTTGCTTATTGCTAATTGCAAGCATAAATGTGTAGTAGTTTTTATGGATGCTTTCCTATTTGTTCTGACCTGTTAAGAGTTAGTACTGGCCGGGCATGATGGCACATGCCTTTAGTCCCAGCACTTGGGAGGCAGAGGCAGGCAGATCTCTGTGAGTTCGAGGCCAGCCTGGTCTACATAGTGAGTTCCAGGTCAGCAGGGGCTACAGGGAAACCCTGTTTAAAAAAAAAAAACCAAAAAAAAAAAAAAAAAAAAAAGAGACTGTCCATGGTTATACTACCCTGAGTACTCCTGATCTCATTTGATCTTGGAAGCTAAGCAGGATTTGGCCTCGTTAGTGCTTGGATGGGAGAGTTAGAGCTAGCTGAGGCAGGAGACGGACCAGTTTGAGGCCATCCTGGGATATATAGCAAGTTCAAAGGAAACCTGGGCTACATAATGAGATTCTATCTCTAAAGTAAAAACAAAAGACAAAAAAGAGTTCAGGCTGAGGCATTTCCATGGGAAAGGTAAAGCAAACATGCTGACTGAATTGCTGAATTGTAAGTTGAGAGAGGCAGTGAGAACTCTGGCTCTTAATTTAGGCCCACCTACATCTGAAAGTCAACTCCATCACTTACCGTCTTTGTGAGCTTGGACAAATTACCTTTTGGGGTCTTTAGCTTCCTAGTCTGTGAAAACAGCATGATTATATACCTGCCTCCTAGGATTTTTCAGAGAATTAAATAACACATATAGTGATAGCAAGCACACAGTAAATGCCTAGTAAATGATGGCCAAGGTACATGACAAGACACTTGAGAATGATAGGTCATCTTGTCCTATGTCTGTGAACTTTGTTGGACTGTTTGAAACATAGTCATTTTTTTCTTCTGCATTATTTTATCTTATTTATTTATTTTTAAAATGTTTTTATTTATTATTTTACATGTATGCGTGTATTGCCTGCATATAGGTAAGTGCACCCATGTCGTGCAATGCCCGTGGAGGATAGAAGAGGCTATCAGATCCCCTGGAACTGGAGTTACAGACAGTTGTTAGAAAAAAAATGTGGGTGCTGGGATTTGAACCCGGGTCTTCTGCAAGAACAGTCAGTGTTCTTAACCACTGAGCCTTCTCTCCAGTCCCTTTATCTTATTTTTTTTAGGATAGCCTACACAATAATGGATTTCATTTGTGGCAAATAATGTCATAGTACTTTGTTCTTACTCTCCCCTCACTGTTTTCCCATCTCTCTTCCTCCTTCTTGCTGATCCTTTTCTCCCCTAAATAGATCCCTCTTGTGCTGAAAACAAAGTCTTCTGCATTAAACATTAAATTCACACTTGCATATCTATTTTAAAAGTTTAAAAGATCTATTGGCTATAATTTCTATATGATGAAATGTACTTATTTAAAGTTTTTTTTTTTTTTGGTCTTTTTGAAGTATTTTAACGATGAGTTTTGGCAAGTGTATATGTTGTTATAACTACTTCTGCTAACAAGATATAAACTTTTTTTTGTTTGTTTTTTTGAGACAAGGTCTCATGTAGTATAGGCTAGCCTTATTTATACTCACTATGTAGCCCGAGCTGGCTTTGAGCTTTGTCTTCTTACCTCCACTTTTCAAGTGCTGGGATTATAGGCATGTGCCACCATACCTGGCTAAGATGCAAAACATTTTTATTCTCCTCAAATGTTTTTGTAAATCAACCTTCTTACTGGTTTTTTACTTTTTTCCCCCTCTTTTCTTTCTTTTTTAGACACAGTCTCTGAATATGTAGCCCAAGCTGGGTTGAACTTGTGGTCCTCTTGCTTCAGCTTCCTACATGCTGGTATTACTGGCATGTACTGCCATGCCAGTTTTTTAAAAAATAATAAATAGTTTCTGTAATATTGGTATAAGGTCAGATTCAGCCTGAAGTTCAGATGGTGCCAAAGTCCATATTCTTAACTCACTATGAATGTGGTTTTTCAAGTTTATATTTTCACCATTTGTTGTTGTTTGTTTTTGAGATAGGTTCTCACTGTGTGGCTCTAGCTGGCCTGGAATTTGTTATATAGAACATTCCAGGCTGACCTCGATCTCACAGTAATCCTCGATCTCACAGTAATCCGCCTGCTTCTGCCTTCCAGGTGCTGGGATTAAAGGTGTACACCACTGTGCATGACAGGCATTAGCTTCTTAAGAAGAAATATTTATTTTTTGGTTATTTTATTTGTTTATTTAATTTTTGACAGGGTCTCCCTAGCCTCAGGTCACCTGGAACTCATTATATAGACTAGCTGGCCTCAGTCTCACAGAGATCTGCCTGTCTCTGAAATATTCATTTTTTACATCTGTCTTTAATACTGTTCCTTACTTGACTCAGGAAATGACCAATGTTTTTTAATATCCTTTGCTTTCCCTGGCGTATAGATAGTATATATTTTATAAAGCTTATAGCTAATTGTTAATGACAGCCCTAAACAAAGCTGTAAGATTTAGAGTCTACTTTTTTTTTTTTTTTTTTTTTTTGAGGGTCTTCCTGTAGCCCCAGCTGGCCTGGAACTCACTATGTAGACCAGGCTGGCTTTAAACCCACAGAGATTCCCCTGCCTCTGCCTCCTGAGTGCTGGGATTAAAGGTGTGTACAACCATACCCAGGAGTGTAGTCAATTTTCATTTTATCTTTTTTAGTTTGGTTAACAACCATACCCAGGAGTGTAGTCAATTTTCATTTTATCTTTTTTAGTTTGGTTAAAGTATAATACTATTTATTTTCCAGTTTTTCTCATGGTTTGCAGAGCTTCAAACTCAGATGGATCAGGATGAAGGAACAAAATACAGGTATGTGTGGGTCCTGTACTTATTGGCTGTCCTAATTTTTAGCCCATAGTCATTTCAACCATTTCATAGTCTGTGTCTTTAAGTTGCAAAGAAAACTCTTGAACATTTTCCTTAAGAATAGCCAGAAAAAGGATTTGGGTTATTATAATCAGTATTAGAAATTATATGTGTGTGTTTTTTAAAAAGAACTCCAGAAGGACTTGGATCAAGTAGAAGCTGTACAAGAATTCCACGAGATGTTTGTTTAAGGAGAAACATTGAGGTGATCACCTGGATTGAGTGTAACTAGTGTATACTGACTGATAGCATGGGAAAAAATGACCCTGTATAGTTTGATTTTAGGATTGGACTCTGCACTCATGTTTATTTAACATCTATTGACGTCCATTGTTGCTAGGCAGTGTGTTAGGGATTTATGCTCCTACTTACTGTCCACAGTAGCTCAGTAAGGAGCTATTCCTACTTTACAAGTGGGCAAACTGAGGCCTGGAAACATTAAGTAACTGCTAATGTCATTTGGACTTATGTAGAGCTGGAGTTTGGGCCAGTGTTTTCTAGTCTCAAATCCAAAATTCTTTTCACATTACATCATCTTTCAAAGTGGCAATTATCCGAAGGAATGACCTTGTTGCTTTGGGATGTCTTGGTGTCCCTGTCTTTGACAGTTGACCCCAGTGATTTCTTGCCTTCCCTTTGAAAAGCCAGATTGTGCCTTTAAGACTAATTCCTTCTATTTCTTATAGTATCAGTGACTGGCCTTCTGAAGTATTAAAACCATTTATGAACCAGCTTTTTCTATATTTATATTGTGGGGGAGGTCAATTTTTCTCGTGAAATTTAAGCATTTTGGAAAAGATGAGACTATGTTGTTTATTGACTGTGCCTATTGGGGGAAAATGTTATTGCCAATCCCCTCTTGGTTCTGTTTTCTAGACAGATGAGGGATTACTTGTCTGGGTTTCAGGAGCAGTGTGATGCTATATTGAATGATGTAAACAATGCTCTTCAGCATCTGGAATCATTGCAGAAACAGTATCTTTTTGTGTCCAATAAGACAGGAACTCTACATGAAGCCTGTGAACAGCTCCTAAAAGAACAGGTAATTGGGTGTCAGAAAGAAGAGAGAGAGAGTCAGCAATTATATTTAATATTTTAATTTTAAATAGACAAATACTATTTAATTTCAGTTTCCTTAATTTCTTCAAGTAGATGTTGAATGATGTCCTGTGTGAGACTGTGCTACACATGCAGATTGCTTTGAGGACAGCCTACTTTTATAAAGTGAACATGGGCAAAGGCAGCTTTTCTTGTTCTGATCTGCTAGGTGCAGTTTCAGAGTGCAGTGGTTGTACTATTCTGCTCTGTCCACTGTTACTGACAGTCTTCAGACAAGAGGAGTGATTGTATTAATAGTGGGTTTTTAAAAAAATTGATCTCAGATTGTACTTGTCAATGAGAGATAGAGCATTGATGTGACTATATCTCAGAATTTCGTCTGTATTTTTTGTGTTTTTAAAAGTCAGGGACTTATTTTATAAAAGATCATATGCTACTTAGCAGTTATTTCCTCTTTTTGTTCATGACTGCAGTAATATTTGAGCTTTATCCTGAAGTCATATCTGATTTAAACCAAGTCTATTGAAAGTAATTTTGACATTAGAGGGTTGATTCTCATGCTCTTATATTCTTTTAATAATTGATTTTTTTTCTTTTAAAAATGCAAGTCGGAACTTGTTGATTTGGCTGAAAACATTCAACAAAAGCTTTCTTATTTTAATGAATTGGAAGTTATTAACACAGTAAGTATTTTTTACCTTTTGTAAAGTTGGTAATATTTTATTTTGCATTTCCTTCTTTTAGTATAATCTTCAAACAGATAAATGGGTTGGAGTGGTACTTTAACTTAATAATCTTCTGACTGGTAGTGTTCCTATTTGTCATCAATGGATTTACCATTATCAGTCTAGAATTTCTACATTAAATTATGTTATTATTTGAAGCTGTTTGTTGGTTACCTATTGTAGAATCTTCTTTGTAAGCTCCAAAAATTATAACAAGAAATACTCAATTTTAAGTCTTACTGTGTTGCATGACTGTAATACTATCTAAACATTTAAAAACAAATTCTCCTGTTTAGTTTGAAGAAGCATATAGTCCTCATAAAGTATTTGTCTATCTCAAGTAAAATTCCAATAAGGGCTGCTATGTAAACTATATTTATATCTATTTCTTACTTGTAAAACCATCATAATTATAAATCATGCTATTAAAATTACGAAAATAATCATAATTATTGTAGTTTAATACTAGAGACATAAAAATAAAGCTGGCAGCCAGTTAATTATGGGCTATAGTGCAAGTTAGGTCATTGCAAACTACTTGTATATCAAGACATGGAATAAATTAACTACTGATATTTATTTTTTCTGTGCTGGGAATCGAATCCAGGAACTCATGCATACAGGTGCTCTACCACTGAGCCACACTCCCAGCCCAGCATTGACTTTTGTAATGTGATTGCTAAGTACAGTGTGACTGCTAGTTAATCCTTTAACAATAAAACATTCCAGTGTTCAAAAGTAGAAAAAATCTGTGTTGTAAAGTGCTAGAAAGTGCAGAATCTAGGAATATGATGTATTCAAATTAACATAATATAGTATAGTAAAAATACTAATTCAGGCAGAGTTCCGTTGAAGCTTCTTAGGAGTAAACTGAATCAGTATTCTTTTCTACTTGTTTTCTTTTTGTTGTTATACACGGGCCACATTCGAGGATATTTTAATAATTTTTATTTTAGTGGTTTTTAAAATGTATTATTAGAAGATATTAATATGGTATTATATTTAAAAGAAAACACATTAATTGCAGTTAATTATTTTCAACTTTTATAATTTTTTTTTTTGTTAATTGATTTTTTTTTTTTCCCTATACTTGAAGAAATTGAATTCCCCTA
>NW_008328607.1:1630552-1666503 GCF_000622305.1 Nannospalax galili
TATTTTTATGTTTTTAAAATAGTTTACAATCTGATTATATAATCTATAAAATTATTTTTTTCTGAGTGGGGAAATTTCAGTCAATCCTCTGTATTCATGGCTTTGGGTTCATCCAGTTGTGTATCAAAAAGACTGAGAAAAAAATGGTGTTTGTACTGAACATGTAGACTTTTTTTACGTCATTATTTTCTGAACAGTACAGTGTAACAACTATTTGTACAGTGTTCACATTATAGTAGGTGTTATAAGTAACCTAGTGATGATTTAAAGTATATAGAAGAATATGAATAGATTATTTGCAAATACTGTGCTGTTTTATTTAAGTTTATTTGAGTACCCATGGATTTTTATTATCATTAGGCATCATGGAACTTGTGCTGTCTGAATACTGAGGGATGACTGTATGTGTTTGTAACATGTTAAAGAAAAGCTCGTAAGCTTTTGGTTGCAGTTATTAGTGGTATAAAAAGTACTTTCAGCTTTGAGGGTCTCCTGGAGTGAAAAAGGTCCTGGCTGATTCAGATTTATCCTACCCAAGATGATGAGCTGTTTTTAAGTTGTTTATACACAGATGTGTAAGATAGTATTTTGGAAACAGTGTTACCTGGGGGAAAATACATAAATGATTTAACCCATCTCTTGATCTCAAGGATTTACTGCTGTACTTACTTATTTTTATTTTATTTTTTTAGTTAAAAATTATTTATTTTTATTTCATGTATATGAGTGTTTTGCCTGCATGTATGTAAGTGTACTATGTGTGTGCAGTGCTGTGGAGGTCAGAAGAGGGTGTTAGATCCCTTAGAACTGGAGTTATGGATGGTTAGTCACCCTGTGGGTGATGAGAACTGGACCCGGGTCCTGTGCAAGAGCAGCCAATGCTTTTAACTGCTGAGCCATCGCTCCAGCTCTGTTGCTGAATTTATTTTTGCCAACTCCCATTCTGTTTCTCATAGGGTCTTACATACTAGTCTCTAGTTAGTAGGGCACTGAAATTATGTTCTGCAAATGTTGATTGAGCCCCTGCTTTATACCAGGCACAGGAGATTTGGCTGTGACCAAGTCATTCACATAGTCATCTTCATGGAACTTGTCTACATACCCTTTTTTTTTTAAACTTCATATATTGCTTTACATAAAGGACACCTTGGTTTTCATTGAAAACTTGGTTATTGTTGATATTTATTTCTTTGTAAATCTTTCTTTTTGTGTACAGCCCAATTTTAAAGATTATCCTGTTTACTTACTGAAGTTTAAACAATGCCTTTCTAAAGCTTTGCATCTCATGAGGACATACACTGTGAACACGCTACAGACCCTCACAAATCAGTTAATAAAAAGGGTGAGTTAATTGACCCCAATGACACCTTGTTTTTTATTTTTGAGTCAGTCATTAACTTTTCACAGTCTTTGTCTGAAATTAATAGCATGTAATTAAAAATTTTGCCTTTATTAAATAAGAATATATGCTATAGGTTTTTTGTAATAGCGAAATATGTTTCTATTATAAATGTCTATTAGTGTTTTTCAAAAATTTATTTATTTTTATTTTTATGTGTGTGTGTTATACCTACATGTATGTAAGTGCACCTGTGTTGTGCACTGCCCACGGAGGACAGAAGAGGGTGTTGGATCCATTGGAACTGGAATTGTGGATGGTTAGCCACCACGTGGGTGCTGGGCTTCAAACCCAGGTCCTCTGCAATAACAGCCAGTGCTCTTAACCACTGAGACATCTCTCCAGCCCAAGTCTATTAAATTTTGAAATAATGTTTAAAAGCATGAGAAGAACCCAGTATCATTAGATAAGTAGTAAAATGAGATACAAGCTATTTGTCATTTGAAACATGCTTTGCTTGCAAGATGGAGTATCCCAAAATAATAAAATTGATTCACTTTGGTTGGTAGATAATTAAAATCCCTTCCCTGCCTCAGTGCTAGGGATTGAAACCAGGGCCTTGTAATGTCTGACCCATCTCTCCAGCCCTTATATTTTATTTTTTAAATTTTTATCTGGACATACCTATGATCTCAGCTGCTTAGGGGACTGAGGCAAGAGATAAGTAGTTCAAGGCCAGCCTGGGCTACATAGTGAGTTCAGATAATCTGTGTATCTTAGTGAGACCATGTCTCAAAACCAAACCAAATCAAAGATAGGCTGGGCATGTTGTTTAGTCCTTAGTGGTAGAGCACCTGCCCTGGATTCAGTCCTCACTAATGGAGGGGAAAACAAAAGGTTAAAAAATTAAATCTTACTTAAGGACATGTACTGAATCTCAGAAAAGTTGAGGAATTTGGCTAATAATGTCTTATACTCAGTGAATAATAGTATAAATCTGAATCATATGTATTTACTACCCAAGTTCAAGTAATACAGAATAAATTTTAAGTACTAATGAAGAGGGGTGATAGCACCATTGATTCTCGGTTGAAACAATAATAATATATAACCACTCTGAGATCTTTCTTCTTTTTTAAAAAAATATTTATTATTTTTTATTTTATGTGTATGAATGTATTGCCTGCATGTAGGTAAGTGCACCTGTGTAGTGCAGTGCCCTTGGAGGACAAAAGAGGCCGTCAGATCCCCTGGAACTGGAGTTACAGACAGTTGTTAGCTGCCATGTGGGTGCTGGGATTCGAACCCGGGTCTTCTGCAAGAACAGTGTTCTTAACTGCTGAGCCATCTCTCCAACCCAAGAGATCTTTCTTCTCTAAGCTTTTGTTTGATACGGAGGCCAAGCAGTAGACATATGAAATGTTTAGGGTTCATTTTCTGAATGATTTCTTTGTTTGCTAAATACCTTTCTTTCCTATCCTCCCCATGTTTCCTCAGGACCCTTCATCAGTACCTAATGCAGACAATGCCTTCACGTTATTTTATGTGAAATTTCGAGCTGCTGCCCCTAAAGTCAGAGTAAGTCTTGATATAAATCGGATATTGCTATGAATTCTTCTAGCTGGCCCTTTGGATGTCCTCTTGCTGTACTTATCCCAGGGAGGTGAACTTGAGTGAAAGGAAGGCACTGTCCCTTCCAGATCTCAGCAGTGTGTCTTAGAGATATTTCCTGGGTGTGGAAGTCCACAGAGCAGGAAACATTTAGCTCTTCCTGTGGTGCTCAGGGAGATTTCTGGATGAAACTTTGGATTTGAGGACTGGTGAGTGGCTCAGTGGTTAAAGCACTTGTTGCTAAGGCTGATAACCTGAGTTCAATCCCTGGAATCCACACAGGTGGAAGGAAAGAACTGATTCCTGCAAGATATGCTCTGACAGACAGACAGACAGACAAATACTAAATAAATGTAAAAATAAAGTTGAGGGCTCAGATATATAGTGGATTTGAAGGGATTGATAAGGGTATTTTATACAAAGAACAGCATTACAGGGAAGGTTGCAGAGACATTATTTATTATGACTGAAATATAGAATGTTATTAGAGAATGATGGGAAAGAAGACAAGAAAAGTGACAAAGCATGTTATGTGATAGACTAACTCATGAAAAGTAGAAAAAAGTGACCTATCTTAAACAGAAGAGTAATTTAGTGAGGTTTACCATTTCAAATGTATGGGTGCAGAATAGGAAATGTATTCTGGTGAAGAGATTTGAGGTAGGGAAGGCTCATTAACAGGCAAGGGTGTGTAGTCATTCAGATGAGAAGGCACTGATGGTATATTGTATGAGGTTGGATATTGCCTTACTTCCTTGGAAGTGTCTGATATTTAAAGGATATCCATAATCTTTAAAATATTTATTTATTTATGTGTATGTGTTGTGTGTATGCAGAAGAGGGCATTGGAGCCCTTGGAACTGGAGTTATGAGTGGTTGTTAGCCATCATGTGGATGCTGGGAACCAAACCTTGGTCCTCTGCAAGAACAGTACTAGCTCTTAAGCACCGAGCCATCTCTCTAACCCCAATGTATTTATATTGATTAAATGATTGGAAAGAGGGGTTAAAAAGTGTTAGTATCTGTTTTCTGACAATTGAAGTAGTTAATTGGAACTTACACATGTGTATTCTTTCTACCCACGTGAAGGTTCTAGAATAAAACACTTTTACTGACAACTTCATGTTCTTTGTTTCCTTTTTAAGTCAGCTAGTTGAAAGGAAGAAGAATATTTTTGTTTTTGAGATGGGAAAAACTTAGTTTTGTGTGCAGAAGATAGAAGAAAAGAGTAGTCAGTTGGTGATAGAAGATTTATATGGTTAATCTCAGCACTTGGGAGGCAGAGGCAGGCGGATCTTGGTGAGTTCGAGGCCAGCCTGCTCTACATAGTGAGTTCCAGGACAGCTGGGGCTACAGGGAGACCCTGTCTCAACAAGACAAAGGGAGAGAAAGGAAAAAAAAAGATTTAGATTGTGCTCGATTGATTTCTTTTATCTGTTAAAAGCCACTGATAAAAATGTGAGTAGGAAAAAAAAAATCATGAACTAAAATTATCATGTTACTTCACTCTGCCACTCTTGGGTATATACATCTGGAAGGACAGCAGATCCCGGCCACATTTGGACATCCATGTTTATTGCTTCACTATTCAAAATACTAAGAATAGAATGATCCTAGGTGCTCAACAGATGAATGGATAAGGAGAAATACAGCAGATATTCACAATGGAACTTTATCCATGTGTTAGGAAGAATGAAATTACAAGGAAAATGACTAGGATTGGATATTATTGTGCTAAGAGAAATAAGTCAGATTCAGAAAGACAAATAGAACATGCCTTCTCTTATGCAGAATATAGATATAAAACTTCCATATGTACGTATATACATACATGCACAGAACATTAAAGTAGAAGGGGACTAGGAAAGTGGAGAAAGGTATGGAAACAAGAGTGCAATTGAACATACACACCAGGAAAGGAGAAAGGACTATTTGGGGGAGTAAAGCAATCATCAAGAAGGAAAGGAGGGGGATGAAGGAGGGAAGGTTGAGGTGGTAAATAGGGCAGAGTGCAACACATTTATTTGTGTATTCACCAAAAAATTATAAATAAAAGAATGAAAATAAATTTAGGGCAAAACGATCAGGATAGAAATGGCAAAGGGAAGGGGACTTCATGTGGTAGGTGACTGTAGAATGAGTGGCTTTACTCAGACATATAGTAACCAATTAGTGTATGTGATGGAGTCCCACTTGTTTTGATGACAGAAAGCATAAAATATTTACCTAGCAATAACCTTAATGGAAATCTAAGGAATGAAGAAAATGCTAAAACCATACAAAAAATAATAAAAGAAAAAGTAAACCTGTTTTGTTCCTGGTTAGAGAGACTTAATTTTTAAAATAGCAGTTCTTTCTAGTTTAATTTACTGATTGGGATGTACTGCTAAAAAATAAATTATAGCTGGTGGTGGTGCACGCCTTTAATCCCAGGCAGGCGGATCTCTGTGAGTTTGAGGCCAGCCTGGTCTACATAGTGAGTTCCAGGACAGCTGGGGCTACAGGGAGATGCTGTCTCAAAAAGACCAAAAAAAAAAAAAAAAAGTTATAGTGAGATTTCTTTAAATCAGCAAGACAAAACAAAGTTTTGAAATACATAGTGTTGGGGCTGGAGAGGTGGCTCAGAGGTTAAGAGCACTGACTACTCTTGCAGAGGACATGGGTTTGAATCCTAGTACCCACATGGCAGCTAGCAACTATCCATAGCTCCAGTTCAAGGGGAATCCGACACCCTCTTGTGACCTCCGTAGGCATTGCATGTCATGGATGCACTTACATACATGCAGGCAATACACTCAGTCAATAATGCTCTTAACCACTGAGCCATCTCTCCAATTCCAGATTCTTTTTTTTTTTGGTAGTTTTGAGGCAGGGTCTCCCCAGAGGACCAGCTGGCCTGGAGCTCTCTATGTAGACCTGGTTGGCCTCGAACTCACAGATCCATCTCCCTCTGCTTCCTGAGTACTGGGATTAAAGGCATGCACCACCACGCCTGGCTTTTCAGATTCTTTTCTTTCTTTTTTTTAAAAAAATATTTTATTTATTTTTATTTCATGTGTATGTTGCCTGCATGTAGGTAGGTGCAACCGTGTTGTGCAGTGCCCACGTAGGTCAGCAGAGGGTGTTGGATCCCTTGGAACTGGAGTTATGGACAGTGGTTAGTGGCCATGTGGTGCTGGGAATCGAACCCGGGTCCTCTGCAAGAATAACCAGTGCTCCCAACAGTTGAGCCATCTCTCCAGCCCTAAATAATGCTTTCTTTAAACCACATACACTACACAAATCTCAACCAACAGGTCACGAACATTCATTAACAACAGAAAACTAGTGCTAGAGCAAAGATGCTGTAGATTTTTAGGTTCACAGTTGAATTAATACAGTTATACAATGTTGAACTCAGTGTAAACCCTACAAGACATAAAATTGAATGAGGTTTTAACCTTTAAAAAAGATCTTCATTTCATTTTAAAATATACAAAACATTAATTTTTTAAAACCATTTATTATTTCTATTTTATATGTATGAGTATATTGCCTGCATGTATGTAGGTGTACCCGTGTCATGCAGTGCCCACAGAGGTCAATAGAGGGCGTTGGATTTCCTGGAACTGAGTTATGGAGAGTTGTTAGCTGCCATGTGACTGCTGGGAATTGAACCCAGGTCCTCTGCAAGAGCAGCCAGTGCTCTTAACTGCTGAGCCATCTCTACAGTCCCCTCTGAAAACATTTTTAATAGAACAGCTCAAAAACCTATAAAGTACATCTCTGTTTTGACTCAACTCAGTGTGTTGAAGTACACATGTGAGAAATACTCCTTATACTGCTTTACTCTGGTGGGAAGTGGAGTTAAGAGAAGTGAAGTGGCATGCCTGGGCTGTGATGGAGCAGAACCCCTAGTCTCATTCTAGGTTATGACCTAGTGGCTGCAATTCTTTGGAAACAAATGTCAAATAGTAGAATAGTTGATTTTGAGTGCATCTACCCACAGGAAAATATATAACAATTTCATATAATGTTACATTTATTTTTGTTGTTTTGAGACAGCGTGTTGCCACATATGTAGTTCAGGTTGGTCTCAAACTTATCGATTAACCTAGGCTAGTCTGGACGTCTCTGTGATATTTTTGATTTATAGGCATATGCCACCATACCCAGCTTCATATAATGTTTTAAATGCTGTTATAATATTTCATTTGAATGTTTAGCAGGTACCAGGTGGTGTATTAAGGCTTTCTGTATATTATTTATTACTGAAAATTGTTTAATGATTAGATTATAAAGCTGAATATATAGTATAATTCCAACTTTTTTAGCCTGTTTGAAAAGAAAATATACTCAGTGCCAGGCATGATGGCACAAACCTTTTATTCCAGCAGTCTGGAGGCAAAGACAGGCAGATTTCTGTGAGGCCACCTGGGGCTATAGGGAGACCCTGTCTCAAAAACAGAAACAACCCTCCCCCACCAAACAGAATATAATATACTAACTGGGTACACAAAAACAGAAACAAAATATAATGAAATATTAAGCATGATTATTTTCATGTCATTTTAATGAATTTTAATAGTTTTAAAAGTGAGTGATACTAATATAGCCCGAAAGAAAGGAAAAGTTAAACAGGTGGAGGTAATGTATTTTTCTTTACTCTGCAGACTCTCATTGAACAAATAGAACAACGATCTGAGAAGATACCCGAGTGAGTATTCAGAAGTGCTTTGATTTCTTTTATCTCCCTGTGTAGCACCCTTCCAGATCTGGCTATGTCCCTGATAGCTTCTGAGCAGTCACTCCCATATGCTCATGTTACATGGTCGGCTTTGTAGAACAAGGTCTCAGGCTTGGGCTTAGCAAGCTTACCATTGTGGTAATATAGGGCTTCCTTTTCATTTAGGCAGATATGAGGTCTCTATTCTTACAAGAGAAATCCTTCCTTGAAAGTCAAAACTACAGCATCACTTCATTATAGGATTTGTTTTATGTTTGTATTCCTAGGTGTTTAATGTGGGCAAGTGAGAGACAACCATTATGGCTGTAGAAGCTTGGCAACCTATTATGAAATTTAAGAATAGATTTAATGTATGCATTTGAAATAAATTTATACCCCAGCCTTACTATTTTTTTCTAGTTTAAAAAAATTATATACTCATTGTACCTTGTGATAGGTTTCATCAAGACACTTTCATTCAAGTATGTCATGTACTTTGACCATATTCATCACCCATGCCCTCCTCTTTCTCTCTACTCCCCATTGGTCCCCAAATAGTTCCCCTTCTACTTTCATGTTTTGCTCGTGTGTGTGTGTGTGTGTGTGTGTGTGTGTGTGTGTGTGGACTAGAATCTACCTAGGAGAGAAGACATAGTAATTTCCAGTCTTATTTTTCATTTGCCTTCCATCAGATACCAGCAACTGCTAAATGATATCCACCAGTGCTACCTTGATCAGCGGGAGCATCTTTTGGGCCCAAGTATAGCTTGTACTGTCACAGAGCTGACCAGCCAAAACAACAGAGATCACTGTGCCTTGGTAAGTCCCCCCTGTTTTGCTTTGATGGTAAACCTTCCTCTGAGCTGTTTTGGTTCTTACTTGGTTTGTCTTCCTCTTATTGTACATTTTTCCAGATTTGGTTATGTCTTTATATTTTCTGAGCAATTGCCACTAAGCTTATTTTTGTAGAACACAACTTATTTTGGGGAGCAAAATAAGTCATACCTGAATTAGCAAGTTTATATGGCTTTGGTTCCCATATCAACAGTTTTTGTTTTTGTTTTTTCCAGTTATGGTTGATCTACTTTGGTAATTAACTTTAATCAATTTTGCAGAATATTCTCATTTTTATTTTTTTTGAGATATGAAGATTCATATATGAGTATTCTTCCTTGAAAGATGAAGTTTCAGAATTAGTGGATTTGTGTAGAAAATGCAATTTAAAAAATCTGTGTGTTAAAGAGAGAGTCTCATTAGTGTCACCTAGGCTGGCCTTCAACTTGTGATCAGCCTGCCTCAGCCTCCTGAATGCATTTGAAATAAATTTGGGGTAGATATGTGTGCCGCTGTGCCCAGACTTCAGCTTAGGTTTTGACGCAGAAGTGCTTTTTCGTTTAGTGTGATTTTAATTCATACTTTAGGAAAACACATAAAGATTTTTTTTAATACTCCCCTTTTAACTAGAAAAGTAGTTAATTTTCATTTTTAAAAGTTTAGAAAAATAAAGCATTAAGAAAAATGAAAAGCTGGGTTCTATTTTGCAACAATCTATCGAGACCCAGCCATTTTCTGTTTTTCAGTAAGTTGTTTCATGAATATATACGTATATCTCTTTGCAAGCAAAGTGTAGGCTTTACTTTGTAAGTGCTGAGAGTGTTGCGTGCCTTTGACTGTAGGTGGTATGTGTTTGTTTATTGCAGGTTCGCAGTGGCTGTGCCTTTATGGTCCATGTATGCCAGGATGAGCACCAACTTTACAATGAATTTTTCACAAAGCCGACGTCAAAATTAGAGTAGGTGATATGTGGACTCCAGCTCTTGTGGACGAGATTTAATTGCTATTGACAATAATGGATAGTATATTATAGAAACATTCTACAATTGGCTGCAGTGTTTCACTTTTTTGTTAATATGAACAGAATATTGTTGATTGTGATTATTTTCTTGTCTGTAGTTGAAAGGTAATGTGTTTTAGTATTTTTTAGTAAAATTTTGGAGATTTATGAAATGATAGCAGGAATTCTATACAGAGAACTAAGTCCTGGAATCTTGCTCCCTTGATCTCCACTAAGTACCGTCAGTCCTTCTAGTTTAGAAATGCTCTGATTCTAACTACTAAAGAGTGCTTCAAAATACAGATGTTAGTTACTAATACTTATTTTTTTCAAAGTATCTTCCAGATCCATTGTTTCTTCATGGTGGCTATTTTGACACATAAAGATTCTAAGATAATGACTCTTGTAATGAGGAAAGCAAAGTGTAGTTTATGGTTTTGGTTGGGGGAGCACTTTTGACGAAGTGCTTCATGGAGAAGAGTGCTGTGGATGGTCTAAAGACTCACAGCCTTTCTCTTTTCATATGTTGAAAGTTTTGAAATACCTAGTATTTCTCCAAATATTTGACTTTTGTTTATCTAAATCTATATATATTAAGTTTGAACATGTCTTTCTTGTGGGAAAATACTGATTGATCTGCAGTGAAGTAGAATATAAAGTATACCAAAATAATTTGGATTTTAGATGAATATAAACAAAATTACTACTAAAATAAACAAAAGTTTTGGTTGGGGGCAACTAATTTTAATTAACTGTCAACAGATTAAATACTGATTCTGGCTTTTTAAAGCAAAAACATTTTTCAGAATTAGTATCACAACTCATTCTATAATGTACAGAGATACCATTTTCCATTTTCTAGTATATATGTCTTCTTTTTGACTAGAAGAAATGAGTGAAGCTTTTAAAGCATTAGAAATTCCTGGGGAGATGATTACTAATAACCATGCTTTGTTCTTTCACTTTAGTGAGCTTTTGGAGAAACTGTGCGTATCGTTGTATGATGTGTTCAGGCCATTGATCATTCATGTTATTCACTTAGAGACTTTATCGGAACTTTGTGGGATCCTTAAAAATGAAGTGCTTGAAGACCATGTACAGAACAATGGTAAATGTGTAGAAGTGATCATTTTAAAGGTCTTAATTATATCTGTGGCTCAGTGAATTGGAGAAATAATAGATTGTTCTTTCTCCCCACCACCAATACATAAATACTCAAGACTTTTGAATTTAAGAAATTTAAAAATAAAAGATGATTTTTTTTTTTTTTTTTTGAGGATTTCCCTGTAGCCCCAACTAGCCTGGAACTCACTATATAGACTAGGCTCACCTCAGTCTCACAGAGATCTGACTGCCTCTGCATCCTGGGTGCTGGGATTAACCATGGGTGCCACCACACCCTGCTAAAGGCTATTGTTTGGAAGCTTGGGTTGATGTCTTATTCCCTTTTGAGTCAAGCTGCACCTTAACCTGTAAATAATGGTACAAATTAAATACGATGAGAATTGTAAAATGTGGCAAAATGAGTAGTAGAATAGTCACTTTTCATTCTGATGTCTGGGATCCAGAGAGAGCTGATCATTTGTTTTTGTTAGGCATTTCTAGTAGAGTGGACCTAGAATGCATAGAAGTGACTAAAGTGCGTGGTTTTGGTTAAAAATCAGATACTAATTTATTACTCCCATAGTTAGGATTAATCGTTTTCGAAGTTGCAGATAAAGGACAGCATTTATCTCAGTAGCTCTGCTGAATCCACCTGATCAGTTAGTCCATATTTCATATGATTGTCATGGAGAACATAAGTTTCTGTAAGGATGTAGTCAGGTACCTTTAAGAAAATATTCTTTAGCTGGGTGTGGTGGCACATGCCTTTAGTCCCAGCACTTGGGAGGCAGAGGCAGGTGGATCTCTGTGAGTTCAAGGCCAGCCTGGTCTACATAGCAAGTTCTAGGCCAGTTGGAGCTACAGGGAGATCCTGTCTCAAAAAGACCTCCCCCCAAGAATTCAAGTAATTATTTGGCTGGTAAACTTTATTGCCATCACTGCTTTCATCAGTAGTCACCATGGGTTTGTTGCTTTTCCCAAGTTATTTTTTCTGTATTGTTTATTCTAAGATGTACAATTTCTCACCTCGAAGTGCTTCTGAATTTAAGTTAATTTTTAAAGTAATAAGAATGTTGTATGTACTATGCAGTGTCGCTAATCCCCTATCCCTTGGAAAGAAGCTACTGATTTACTCATGACTCTTACTCACTGGCATCTTAGAAATGAAGAAATACTATATAAACTTACATTTTGCCCTATTTTTCCACTTTTTTCTTTTGTAAAAATGTTAATAAGTTGTTTAGTATCTGTAAGATTCAGTTAATTTGTAAAATGGGGGGGGGTGGTAACAGCCCAATTAATAAGCTGCCTTAGCTATCTTTTAGTATTGATCTGAAGCTGTATGAATTAAACAGTACAATGCTTAAAACTCAGATTCATTTTTCATATTAATAATAGAAGTAATTTTTCAGAGTTCCAGGAAGAAGGCATAAGGGCTAGTTTTTTTCTTTATTTTAAACCCGAGGAAATTGAAGGACATCTGTTAAACTTTTCTAAGGTCATTGAACCATGCTGGAATAGAATTCAGCCACAGCCTCTGAAACAGCAGAGGTTCATACTGATGCTGCTTTTGGACAGTATAGATGATCTTTGCCTAGTTAAAAGAAAGTACATTCCTAATCTAAAATGTTGATTGCATCTTTTTATTAGCTGAACAACTGGGGGCATTTGCAGCTGGAGTAAAGCAGATGTTGGAAGATGTGCAAGAGAGGCTTGTATACCGAACCCATATCTATATTCAGACAGACATCACGGGCTACAAACCAGCTCCTGGAGACCTGGCATATCCTGATAAGCTAGTCATGATGGAGGTAGGGTCTCTTTATCTCCTTTCTGCCCTCCATCCCCCACAGTTTTTAAATGTTTTGTATTAGCTAAAATAGAATATTTCTTTTTAAATCATCACTTCAAATATAGTCAAGATAAACGTGTCTTAAAAGTCAAAGGAAATGGGGCCTGGAGGGTTTGAATCCCAGCACCCACATGGCAGCTAACAACTGTCCGTAATTCCATTTCCATGGGATCCAACAGCCTCTTCCGTCCTCCATGGGGATTGCACAACATGGGTGTACATCCATACATGCAGGCAATACATGCATACACATAAAATAAAAATAATAAGTAAAATATTAAAACAAAGTCATAGGAAATGAAACATTAAAAAATTAAACGCAAATAATTTGTTAATTTGTATTTATGTTTGGTAAGCATTTTATTCAGTTTTCTCCCCTTTTCCAGGATATATGCATTTTTAAATTTTAAAATGAGTGAGTGCTTTCTGAAATTTCTCTTTTTCTTTATGAATGACATAAAAACCTGGAAGACCATCCCCTCAAAATTATATTGTACTAACATCTGACTTAGTGCTTGAATGCTTTGATTTATCACACTGATCCTTTGGTACTGTTATTATGCCTTCATATTTTTGATCTTTGGACAGAGTTTAATGACAGCCTAGCATATTAGTGTTAAAACAGAATTATTAGAACCTAGAGTTTTTTAAATAAAAAATTCAAATTAAAACTTGAATTCACATTGCAAATAAAAGCAAAAAATAATGCAATGAGCTCTATTATGGCAGCCTCAGCAGTGGCCAGTCTCGTTTACTTAAATTTCCTTACCCCCGCCCCCCATTAATTATTTTAGGACAACTTTAAACATTGTTTCAGTTTGTAAATAATTCCATATGTAACTCTGAAAGGTAGGGATACTTTTAACATAATCAAGTACCACACCTAAAAACAATATAGTTCCTAAAATTCTAGATTCAAATATCCAGTTTTTCAGATTCATTAGTTGTGTTTTGTATCATTTGCTTTATCTTTTTGTGTGTATATTTTGTTGCTTAATCATTGTAAGTTGAAGGCTCTTGATACTTAACTCTTTTTAAAAAATTAAAAAAAAAATTTTTATTTTATATGTATGCATATATTGCCTCCATGTAGGTAAGTGCACCCATGTCGTGCAATGCCGGCAGAGGACAGAAGAGGCTGTCGGATCCCCTGGAACTGGAGTCATGGACATTTGTTAGCTGCCATGTGGGTGCTGGGATTTGAACCTGGATCTTCTGCAAGAACAGTCAGTGTTCTTAACTGCTGAGCCATCTCTCCAGCCCTTATACTTAACTCTTAAGCATGTCAGTTGTTTTTAAAAATAAAACCTTTGTCTATAAACTATAATAGCATTTTCATACCTAAGGAAGTTAACATTAATTCAGCATTGTTTTACATACAGTCTACATTAAAACTTCTCCATCTATCTTTCAAATGTTTTTTTCTGATGACACCAAAAGATTTTAAAAAGTGGGATTGAGAATGTTGCATTTGGTTTTTTATGTCTCTTTAATCTCTCTTTTCAAAGATTTCAATTTTATTTATGTGTATGTGTATGCATCTGTGTGTGTGTATGCCATGTGTGTGTGGGTCCCAGAGGAGACCAGAAGAGGGTGTGGGATTCCTTAGAGCTGGAGTTACAGGTGGTTGTAAGTTGCCTGATGTGAGTGCTGGGAAATGAACTTGGGTCCTCTAGAAGGGCAAGAAGTGCCATCTCTCTAGCTCCTCTTTTATCTTGACTCCTGGACCAGCAAGATGGCTCAGTGGTAAGCAAGCCTGATGACCTGAGTTTGATCCCTGGAAGCCCAGTGGAAGGAAAGAACTGACCTCTGAAAGTTGTCCTTTGACTTCCATTTGTGTGCTGTGGCACCCACACAATACATAAAATAAAAATTAAGAAAAAAATCAAATTGAGAGTCCACTTGCACTTTGTGTTTTATTTTTATAACATTGACTGTCTTGAAGAGATCAGGCCAGCTTTATTGTAAAATGTGCCACATTATGGGCTTGCTGATTGTTTCTTCTTGCTTAGATTAGGGCTAACTAAAAAAATTATTTTGGTAGGAATACTAAATAGCTGATGCATGAACTTAATATCAGGTTCTTTCATTAATGGCTGAAGTGGTGATTATAAAAGTTTATTCCCCCTTTTGTAATTAGCAGGCACTTACAGATGATACCTGGTTTTATTGGCGTTCTTGGAACATCATTTCCTTTTCAGCTGGTTCAGATTGCCAAATGCTGCTGAAAACTGTAATGTTTTTTTCTTATTTCTCTATGTAGCAAATTGCACAGAGTTTAAAAGATGAGCAAAAGAAGGTACCATCCGAAGCTTCGTTTTCAGATGTTGGGTTGGAAGAAGCAGAGTCTAACAGTTTAACAAAACCTGGTATGTTACGCTGTCTTAACTTCTAGCATCTATTCATTCAGTTAATTAACCTTATTGAGGACTTGTATCTCTGCCATGCAAAACAGCTTGTGCTTTTCAGGAGTTTATGCTTTCCAAAGTGTGGGGCGGGGGTTGATAAATCCCAAATGTAATTTGGTAGCATCAAATTCCAATGGGATATTCTGGGTATTCTTAGACCATGGAAGACCTTTGGGGCATGGGAATTAGGAAGTACAAGTGTACAAGAGGTGGGGTCATTGTGAGGTATGGGTTCTGGAAGCTGGGGTGTGTTTTTATAAAATGAGCATGACGGTTGGGTTGTAGCTCAGTTGTGCAGCGCTTGCCTAGCAAGTGCCAAGGCCCTGGGTTCAGTCTTCAGCTCTGGGGGAAAAAGGTGTGAAAGAATCAGGAGAAGCCAAGTTATTTAAGTTGGGTAGAATAACAGGCAAGAAAGCATGCCAGAATGGAAGACCATGTCTGCTTTGGGGAAGTTCAGTGGCTTAGTCTATTTGGGCGGAGGAGCAGGTAAGGCAAGCTACATTGTGTAAGTGTTGTGAGATAGTTTCGTGGCCTTTGAACTTCAGGCTAGTACAGTGTATCAGGGTCATTGCCCCATGAGATTTTCATTTTGTAAATTTTGGATGGCTGAGACTGGGGCAAAATGTTAGAGATGTATGAAATAGCTTGGAGTTCATAAGGAACAAAATTATTGAAGAATCGTTCATGAGTGACCTTGATAACAGGCTAGTTGGAAAAGTCAGGTATCCTTTCCCCACAACTGTCAGAGTGACACCAAAGCTCAGTTCCTTATAGGACTGATTAGATGTGTGGTTACTGTAACTCCTTAGACTTTAAAGTGCTCTCTCTCAAGAGCCCCACATTTACAGCTAAGGTATTCAGAGTCAGCTCTATAAAAACTTGGGGCTGGAGAGATGGCTCAGCAGTTAAGAGCATTGGCTGTTCTTGCAGCGTTTGAATCCCAGCGTCCACATGGCAACTAACAATTATCCGTAACTCCAGTTCCAGAGGATCCGACACCCTCTTCTCTCCTCCTCAGGCACTGCACGACACAGGTGCACTTACACACAAGCAGGCATAATAACACTCATACATATGAAAAAACAAAACAAAAACAAAAAAACTTGGACCCTCAAATCCAGACTGCTAAGCAGTCTGATAAACCATTTTATCATTTTTGCCTCTTTATAAGAGGGGAGACCCACAGGAGCTTGAAGCCTTAACACACACACCCTAGTATACCCTGGCCTAGCAGACCTCTTTGACAGTTTATAGAGAGACCAGTGTACATCCCTGCCTTGCCAAACCTTTGTTTAACCCATGCCTGGCATTACAGTGAAGTAGTATGCTGACAGAAAACTGGTTTGGGAGCTATTGCCTTTTTTCCCATTTGAAATATATAGCTGGTTTTTGCCAAGATGTTAATGAGGGATGAAGAAGGGGGAGAGATGAGGGATATGCTTAGAAGCTTGACTCACCAGAATTTGATGACACACTAGAAGTGAGTCCTAGCTGGGGAAGATTGAGTCAGGTGTGTGTGGACAGCCTCAGGGGATCTGTATCATAGGGATCTAGAGTAGTACTGTCTAGTGTGCAGCCATTAAGCATGTGGGATGTAGATAGTGCTTCAAATGTGACAGTGCTTACAGTGTGCCATATGTATGTTAAATGCATACCAGACTCCAAAGACTTAGTATTAAACAATGGAAAATGCCAAATTAGTAATTTTTATGTTAGTTACATTTTATAATATTTGAAATATGTTAAGTTAAATAAAATCCATTTCTTTTTGCTTTTTTAGGGTGGCATTTTAATGTGTGATAGATAAGAGATTTATGACATTATAATTCTGTTGGAAAGCTTTGCTCTTGCTCTAACTAGGGCTGGTTTAGAGATAAAGACTGAGTTGATGATTTGAGCTTGTAGATCACCCCAGGACAGAGTCCAGCCATTGTTAACAGAAATCTGGGGAGAGATGCTGACAGTGCCTGTGTTAAGGAGCTAATGGAGGGAGAGAAGTGAACTGAGGTGACCAAGGAAGAGTGGGCGACTGAGAGGGTGTGATTGAAGGCAGGGGAGGAGGGTATACTTCTGGTAAACAGGTGAGGATGATGAAATCATTAGAGAAAGGGATACTGTTGTAATGCACATAGAATAATTGGAGGAAGAAGACCCTCTGTAGAAAAGACTAAGGATGTAATTCCAATAAAGTGATTTGAAAAGTAAGAAAATTTGTCCCTGGGGGAAAGCATGTGTGAAATAAAAATCTTGGAATTAAGGTCAAGATCATATGACTCACGGTCATTCGTGTGGTGATTGGTATTATCAGAATAGTAATAGAATTTGAAGCAGGAAGCAAAACTCTGAGTCATTTAGCAAGAGGAGCAACAAACCAGTGTACAATAATTTTTTCCCAGCTCCCAAGTGTTTGAAAAGTGAGAGAATGAGAACTCGCCAAGAAGAGGGTTTTAGATGTGGGAGTTGATGGAGTAGAATGGTATCCTGTCAAGAGTGGTGAGGGACCTTTCTGTGAAGAGACCATTTGTCAGTCCCTCAAAGAGGCTTTCTTCTTTATGTGGAGAAGGGAGGGGAGGTGAGGGCCCCAAAGGTTTATGGGGGAGAGAGATGGGGTAGGACTGCAGAAGGATCATAAGAGTTGCCCTGCCCTGCCCTGCCTGGGTGGCTCTGCTGTTCAGGAGAGGTGACCACTTACTTTTGACAGCTTATTGGGGAAGACAGCTTTCCCCTGGTAAGTTAAATAGGATAGTGAAAAATGAGCAAACAAGCTACTTCCAGCTTCAAAGAACTCAAAAATTTTATTTGGGGTTACTTTTTTGATTCTTTCTTTGGAAGGAGGGATCTTAACATAATAAAATCCTCAAAAAAAAAAAAACCCCAAAACTATAGATACTCTACTTCCTAAATATTCTTTATATAATTTGTTTCTGTGATGGTTTTTTTATTTTTGAGATAGGGTTTCATGTAGACCAGGCTGTTCTTGAATTTCTGATCCTCCTGCCTCGGCCTCCTGAGCGTGGAATCACAGGCATGCCCTGCCACAGCTTATGCAGTGCCAAGGGATCAAACCCAGGGCTTTGTTTATGGTAGGCAACACTCTCCTGTACCCAGCCCCTTCTATTTTACGAAACTTTAAAGTAGCTCTTGGTTTGAAACATAGCCTTATGGAAGAGGTTAAAGATTATACAAGCGTTACAAGCTTTTGAAGGAAAAAATGCTTACCAAATTGTAAAGTGAAAAAATTTCTTTTCCTCGTTTCTTTTGTCTTTTAAAGTGAACATGTTAAACCTTAACACTTCTCTCATTTCTCTCCCTTAAGTCTATGCTACATGACCTCCAGATCTTTTGTTAAATTTTATGTGTATGAGTGTATTGCCTGCATGTGTGTGAGTACACCCATGTCATGCAGTGCCGTGGAGGTCAGAGGAGGGCTTCGGATTCCCCTGGAACTGGAGTTAAGGATGGTTTGTAGCCACCATGTGGGTGCTGGGAATCAAACCTGGGTCCTCTGCAAGAGCAGTCAGTGCTCTTAACCGCTGAGCCGTCTCTCCAGCCTCAACCTCCAGATCTGCACTTGCAGATCTAGATTTTTTTTTTAAAAAAAAGAAATAATGTTTATTTTGTAATGTTACCAGTTCATCATAGATAATACTTTTATTTTTTATTATTGAAAAAGTCAAATATGTAGAAAAGTAGAAAAGAAAACAAACACTCAAATTCAAGACTCAGCATTTTATCATAATGCACACACACACTCACTCTTGCTAGGGGTCTTACTGTTTAACTCATGCTAACCTTGAGCACTTGACAAATCTCCCTCACTCTCAAGTACTGGGATTAAGGGTGTTCACCATCACACTAGGCAGTGAGTTATTTTAAAGTAAATTATTGAAACATCAAATAGTTTAGCATCTCTCTAGAATGAGGACAGCTTATTCCATAATACCTAACCATACCATACATAACCATAAATCATTGCATTTATGGTTACATAACCATAAATTAGTATTGTACTAAACATTTAGTAAAGTTTCTTGAAGTGTCCCCTAATAGTCCATATATGAATATTATCTCTTGTCCCAGAGATTTGTACAAGCTTCACCTTTGTGGCTCGTTTTAAGTCTCTCTAGACACACAAGTGACTGACTTTACTTTCAAAGGTGTCATTTTGTTCAGCCACACTCCTCATTGGCTAAAACCAGCCTTTTCTCATCTATACAGTGTTGAGGAGGCCAGTTCTCATCATTTGGGAATTACTACACAAACAAGATCTGTAAGTGATAACAGCTCAGCATAGAAGGCAAGCTGACAGGCAAACCAACTTTGGTTCGTGTTCCTGTTTAAAACTGGCATGGTGGCACACACCTTAATCCCAGAACTCAGGAGGAGGCAGAGGCATCTTATGAGATGGAAGCCAGCCTGGTCTCCAAAGTGAGTTCTAGGCCAGCTGGGGCTACAGGGAGACCCTGTCTCAAAAAGACAAAAAAAGGGGCTGGAGAGATGACTCAGCGGTTAAGAGCACTAAGGGCTCTTACAGAGAACCTGGGTTTGTTTTCTAGCACCTACATGGCAGCTAACAACTGTCTATAACTCCATTTCTAGGGAATCTGATGCCCTCTTCTGACCTCCACAATAACATGGGTGTACTTACATACGTGCAGGCATAAAATTATTCACATTAAAAAAATAATAAGCCGGGCGTGGTGGCACACACCTTTAATCCCAGCACTCGGGAGGCAGAGGCAGGCGGATCTCTGTGAGTTCAAGGCCAGCCTGGTCTACATAGTGAGTTCCAGGACAGCTGGGGCTACAGGGAGACCCTGTCTCAAAAAGACCCCCCCCCAAAAAAAAATTGCTTTGCTTTAGCCAGGCCTGGTGGTACAGGTCTGTAATTTAGCTAGTTGGGAGACTGAGACAGGAACTCATAGATTGAAGGCCTGCCTGGACTACAAGTGAGTTGAAGGTCAGCCTGAACAACTTACTAAGACCCCGTCTCAAAATTTAAAACGCTAAAAA
The DNA here is from genome assembly GCF_000622305.1 of Nannospalax galili. Taxonomy (NCBI): domain Eukaryota; kingdom Metazoa; phylum Chordata; class Mammalia; order Rodentia; family Spalacidae; genus Nannospalax; species Nannospalax galili. Next base: position 1,650,419 of record NW_008328607.1, read on the forward strand.
AGGGGGGGCAGGGTTGGGCTAGAGCTCAGTGGTGGAGTGCTTGCTCAGCATGTGCAAGGCCCTGTGTTCAGACAGACCCCAGTACTGGGGTTGAAAACTGTTTTCTTGTCATTCTCCTGCATCCATTTTGTTCCCACTTACTTTTACATGGTGACGTATGGATCTGCCTTGTAGAATCTGGTTGTATTCCATAATATAGATACGGAACTTTTTCTGTTTTTAGTTATTTTATAAAAATTATTGATCTCAATTTGGGAAAAATAACTTGGGTTGAGCATACATACAGGCATGGAATGTATGTGTACTCCAGTTGTTCTTAGTTACCGTCTTAACCCCCACCTGTCACTGCTTTAGATTTCTTAGCTCATTCTTGATTAAAGATGAGGCGGAGAAAATTGATGACTTCTAGCTGTTGATAGCCAATGAGAAAAAAACTAATTAATAGTTGACACATAAATTACTGTATGACGGACACCATTTCCATTTGGGTTTTAGGTTCAACAGATTCCCTCAATCCTAGACCACAGACCACGATTTCTCCAGCAGATCTTCATGGGATGTGGTATCCCACGGTTCGAAGAACGCTTGTCTGTCTCTCCAAATTGTATAGATGCATAGATGTATGTGTGTATTTTATCTTTACTGTGAATTGCTTATTCTAGAATTTGCTTGGAATATTTTAAAATTTTAATTTAAGAGGTTAAGGGCAATATTTTGTGTTACATTCTTAGAGTCAGGATTTTTAGATATGGCAGTATCCTAGTTAGCTTTCTGTTATGGAGATACAATACTCTGACCAAAACCAACTTGGAGAGGAAAGGGTTAATTTGACTTACATGTCTTGATCACCATTGATTTTTGAGGGAAGCCAGGGCAGGCACTCAGGGCAGGGCCCTGGAGGCAGGAGTGGAAGCACTGAACATGGAGGAATGCTGCTTACTGGCTTGCTCCTTCTGACCTATGCTCAGCCTGCTTTTTTTGTTGTTGTCGTTGTTGGGATTTTTTGTTTGCTTGCTTGTTTGTTTGTTTCTGAGGCAGAGTCTCCCTGAGCCTCAGCTGCCTGGAACTCACTATGTAAACCAGGCTGGACTCAGTCTCACTAAGCTTCAGCTGCCTCTGCCTCTTGAGTGCTAGCATTAAAGGCGTACACCACCGTGCCCTGGTATGCCTGCTTTCTCATACAGCGCAGGACCACCTGCCCAGGGGTGGTTCCAGTCACACTGGGCTGGACCTTCACATATCACTCTCCAATTAAGAAAATGTCTGTGTTGGATAGCTTTAGTGTCAATTTGACAAACCTGGGTTGAGGGAGCCTCAATTGGGGAATTGCCTCTATTGGACTGGCCTGGTGCCATGTCTGAGGGGCATCTTCTTGATGAGTGATGTGGGAGGGCCCAGCCCACTGTGGGTGGTGCCACCCCTGGGCAGGTGGGCCTATGTTGCATAAGAAAGCAGGCTGAGCAGGGGCCAGGGAGCAAGCCAGTAAGCAGCATTCCTCCATGGCCTGTGCTCTAGCTCCTGTCTCCAGGTTCCTGCCCTGAGTTCCTACCTTGGGCTCCCTGATGAACTTCGACCTGGGAGATGTAAGCTGAATAAACTCTTTCCTCCCCAAGTTGGTATTGGTCAGAGTATTTTGTCACAGCAATGGAGAAACAAACTAAGACAGTCTCACAGATGTACCCACAGGCTGATCTGAGAGAGGCAGTTCAGTTCCCCAGCTGTGGTTTCCTCTTTCCATCTGTGTCAAGTTGGCAAACGAAGCTATCCAGCACAGGCAGTGACTGTAAGGTCCATTTGATTCAGGGAGTCCTTGAAATTGTGGGTAAACTTTTACCATATATTTGTATTTGTGTCTTTCTGAGGATTGGGGCTCAGATTAGTTTTCATCAGTTTTTAAAAATAAGTTTAAAACTACTGATTAATTTGTGTGCTATAGTTTCTGTGTGAAAAGAGATGTAGGAATGTTAAACAATATATCAGGTGTCACATTTAGTATTACATTCAGCTGCTGTAATCTATTTTTTGTTGTTGAGACAGCTCAGCCAGCATTTTTTAAATTTAATTTTTTTTATGTGTATGAGTGTTATACCTGCATGTGTGTAAATGCATCTGTGATGTGCAGTGCCCATGGAGGACAGAAGAGGGTGTCAGACCCCCCTCAAACTGAAGTTACAAATGGTTGTTAGCTGCCATGTGGGTGCTGTGATTCTTTTGTAAGAACAGCCAATGCTCTTAGCCACTAAGTCATCTCCAGCCCATCAGCCAGTATTCTTAACAGTGTTGAGATTGCCTATGTTTCTAGCCATGAGCTAGGTTTAGTTACTTGCTGAAGTCAGTACTTTTTTTTTTTTTGGTCTTTTTGAGACAGGGTCTCCCTGTAGCCCCAGCTGGCTTGGAACTCATTATGTAGACCAGGCTGGCCTTGAACTCACAGAGATCTGCCTGCCTCTGCCTCCTAAGTGCTGGCGTTAAAGGCATGTGCCACCACGCCTGGCTGAAGTTAGTACTTTTTAAAAGCACTTTTTAAGATTTCATTAGTTTTTAAAAAAATATTTATTATTATTATTTTTATGTGTATGAGTGTATTGCCTGCATGTACGTAAGTGTACCTCTTGTGCAATGTCCACGGGGATCAGAAGAGGGCGTTGGATACCCTGGAACTGGAGTTACACACAGTTGTTAGCTGCCATGTGGGTGCTGGGAATTGAACCCAGTTCCTCTGCAAGAGCAGCCACTTAACCACTGAGCCATCTCTCCAGCGCCATGATTCTATTTCTTGATTGATGCATATTGAAGAGAGAAGTGATGGCATACAGCAGTAATGTAATGAATTGTCCAGATGCCATTACTGCTTAAGAATGTGGTTCTAAGCCAGGCGTGGTGGCACATGCCTTTAATCCCAGCACTAGGGAGGCAGAGGCAGGGGGATCTCTGTGAGTTCGAGTCCAGCCTGGTCTGCATAATGAGTTCCAAGCTAGCTGGAGATATAGAGAGACCCTGTCTCAAAAAAAAGACAGTGATAGTCATGTATATAGAGATTAGAAATGTATGTGAAAACGTCTCAATGTCAATTGCTTTGGAATGAATTTTTCTGCTCCATACTGCAGAAACAAGGTCCCATGGGGGTCCTTCACACTGATTTAAACTGTGGTTCATGAACTGGCTTGCGGAGGATGGCAGGACAACATTTGACCATCTTTGCTTCTTCAGGTTCCCAATTAGGCAGGGAATAATGGGAAGAGACCAGGATTGAACAACTCTACAGTAGAGCTAGTAACCCAAGGGAAATGTGCAGGAGTCATGTTCCACACAAACCCTTTGTTACCCCAGATCTTAGTGAATAAAACCTCTGAGGGTGCTGAACAGGGACTTTAGCCAAATGATAAGTAGGCCCAAGTGGTTCTTCTGCCTGGTTTTGTCTTAGACCTCAGGCTTACCTATTATTCTTTTGTTGTGTTCTTTTATATTTTTTTAGACTGGATCTCACTTTGTAGCCTATATGGCCTAGAACTATATAACCCAAACTGGCCTTGAACTCCGAGCAACCCTGCCTCAGCCTCCTAAGTTTTAGGATTACAGGTATGAGCAACTATGCCTGTGAATGAAGTATGAATCTTTTATTTCATTTTTCCTTTTTTCTCCCCCAGACAAGGTCTCATGTAGTCCATGCTGGCTTTTTCCTTGATATGTAACTGAGGTGGGCCTCCACCTCCCAAATGCTGTGATTATAGCTGGGTACCACCAGGCGTGGCTCTACTTAATTATGTTTTATTTTATAAGAATTTCACCACTTTCCTCAAAATACTCTTTATTTATACACAGTAATCTATAATTTACTGGCACTTTGTCAGTTTCCTACTGTTAACAATTTAGTTATTTCTAGTTTTGAGGGCTTTTTCCTGTTTAAAATAATACTGCAATAGAGTCATGTATACTAATTTTAAAACACTAATTATCGATTACCTGGGATAGATTTTTTTAGAAGAGGGTTCACTCAGGGTTTGTTTTATAGTTATTTTTGAGCTTTTAAACAGCCCACTAAATAGATGTGGTGGTATGCATCTGTAAGCCTAGTACTCTGGAGACTGAAGAAGGAAGGTCTGGAGTTTGAGGCTAGCCTGGGCTATATAGCAAGCCCTAGCCCACCACAATATGAGATTATTCTAGAGTGAGGGCTCTGTGAGGTTAACCCTGCCTCCCTAATTGATACTCATATTTTCTAGCAACCAGTACAGTGCTAGGCATGAGCTGGTGCTAGTATGGATTTATTAAAAGGCACTTGAGTATTTTCAGACATGAGTGTACGTTACAGAACCATGTGGTGGTCCAGAGAAGTTGAATTAGCATAGAAAACTTGAGGGAGTATGGCTCAAATAATAAATTAGTCCGGTGTTGGAAGGGAAGTAAGCACTGTTCTCTGTCTCAGGGCCCTTGTGTTTTGTGAACTGCCACAAGCTGATGGTTCTCTCTTATTCCACCAGAGGGCGGTGTTCCAAGGATTATCACAGGAAGCATTGTCTGCCTGCATTCAGTCCTTACTAGGAGCGTCAGAGTCTATCAGCAAAAACAAGGTTTGATGAAACATTAGGTGAAATTTTGTTACCTACAATAACATTGTGCAATATGACATTTTTTTTTTTTTAGGCACAGAAATTTAAAGCCATTTGGAAGTAAAATTTGTTCATAGGAGTGAATTTTGAGGCCATTTGAAAGAAGCTAGTATTTCATTACAGTGCTCACTAAAGACTGCACTAAGAGAGTCCAACTTTGCTAATGTACCAGAAATGGTACTAAGGTTATAAATACTACAGGGAAAATAATACGGCTATTTCCCTGGAATACCAATAGCCTGTTCTCAAGGAAACATTAATTTTATCATCCTTCCAGTGTTTTAAATAGTTGAATGACCTTACCTGGAGGAAATTAGCCACTCACTTTTGAGGATAGGCAATATGGCCCTTGGTTGTGTGACTAAAAGTAGTTGCTGTGACTGTGGCTTAAGGTTTTTAATTAGGATGGGCTCTAGGGCTGGGAGCTCTGGTACGTACGTCCTTCTGCAGCTGCTTTAGGAAGCGGAGTGTGGCCACTGGTGTTGCTCTACTTAACTCTCTACTTAATACCTGGTGCCTATAGGAGGGAGCTGTGTAGGCTTTTTGTAGCCAAAAGGTCATTGTTGTCTTCAGTGTTCAAACTCAATTTCTAATTTCAAAGCTTTACATAAATTAAAAAATAAAGTATCCTGAGGCTGGAGAGATGGCTCAGCAGTTAAGAGCACTGGCTGCTCTTGGAGAGGACCCGGGTTCAATTCCCAGCACCCATATGGCGACTAACATCTGTTTGTAACTCCAGTTCCAGAGGATCTGATGCCTCCTTCTGACCTCCATGGGCACTGCACAACACAGATGCACTTACATACATGCAGGCAATACACTCATACACATAAAATAAAAATATAAAGTATCTCGATAAAAGAATTTGGTATCTTGTTACCAGAAAAGCCCTACCTTTGTAAGGACCACTATATATACTCTACTGTTCATGAATGGAGAGTTGAAGTAAAATTTCCCTGTAAGGACTGAAAGAGTATGGAAAACCAAGGTAGAGTTCTAAATACTACTTGCAGGTCTGTCCTCTGACATTTTTATAATTGGTGAACATTTAGGAATTGTGCCTAAATCATTGTGGAAGTGGTTAACTAAAATTTGGGGCATATTCTGTATGGTGGAATATCACACAGCTGCTAAACTTACAGAAGTAAAACAATAAAACGTAGCTTAAACATATTAAGACAAAAGACAATATAGAACTAAGACACAGAATATGACTATGTAGTAAAAAAACCACCATGAAGCAAGTAGGTGGCTAGGTGATCTCTGCCCTTATTCCCTGCACATTTCTTTATTTCCCAGATTTTCTCCAATGAGCATGTGTTTTTTAGGTCATTAGGAACAAAGAATTGCTTAGTTAAGGAGAGGGTCATTTGCTTGCCTTTTGTGCTACTGTCTTTTCTTTGAGCCCTTTGAGCCTCTGTGCTCATTTACTGTAGGCCGTCTTCTTTATGTAATTCTGTTTCCTACATGTTATGAGGGGTTTAGGAATGTATGAGGAAGCCTTCAGTTTGCTAAGCATTAGCTTGTTTATTTACATGGCTCAGATTTTTGCCTTTCAACTTAGAGAGTTTTTCTAGTTTTTTAAGGTAAGAACTTACTCTTACATACTTAATTTACTATATAGACTAGGTACTCAATTTAACATGATACTACTATTTGCTGGGTAACAATAGCTTTAATAAAGTAAATGAAATCTTAAAATGATACTATTTTTGCTGTCAAAGTTGCTATTTTAAAGAAAGGGCAAGTTGCCGGGTGTGGTGGTGCATGCCTTTAGTCCCAGCACTTGGGAGGCAGAAGCAGGTGAAGCTCTGTGAGTTCAAGGCCAGTCTGGTCTACAAAGTGAGTTCCAGGCCAGCTGGGGCTACAGGGAGAAAGACAAAAAAAAAAAAAAAAGTAACATTTTATATTTATCTTATACTCTGTTTCCCAATACAAAGTGAATTTCCATTGTGTAAGTCATTTTTATATTGACTATGTTTATTTAAAATGGCAGGAAATAGAGATTAGGGATATGTCACTTTGTTTACAAATACCTTGCCTTCCTGAAAAATAACTTTATTTTTTCCTAAGGTAATATGCAAATTTTATTAGAAATATTTTCAAAATAAGATTCCACCTTGAGGAATAGGAAGGAGCAACTACAACTTTGCTTTTATTAATATTCAGACTCCTAACATGAGAATTATGATTCATTATTGTTCTGAAACTCAGAGCTTTGGTCTCTGCTTTGGTTACAGGGCCCTTGAAGATGGTCTTGAGATGTCAGAAGGGTTTGTGTAGGGAGTTAGGGCTCCATTGGTGTCAGGCTAAAGCAGGATAGGCACGGTAGGCTGTTTTACACTTGGAGACTCCTTTTTTACTTTTGTATAAATAGGAGTATACCTGGTACTGTGGATATTGAAACCACATGGACCAAATGGGAAAGATGCCCTCCTAAAGCGAGACCAGAAGGCTGTGAGATGGCAGAGTTTGGCTCATAATTTGAGCTTTTCTCTTCTGTTTGGTTCTTGCATCATCTTTCTACTTCCCTGCCAAGTTAAATAGACTAGACTTCTCTTCCTAGCCTTTTGTGTGATTGCTTTCTTGGAATCAGTAGAGCAAATGATAATGTTGAGAGTTTAAAGCAAGAATTTCCCAAAGAATTCTGACATGAGTAACCTAGAGAAAGTTCATTGTACAGCAAAACAGTATTGGTAGCCTAAGGCTATGAATTTAAATGGATTAATGTTGAGTAATAATGTGTTCTGTATGCTCATATTTTTATTTAAACTATGATAATATCCATTTTTGTCTTATAATTTAGACTCAGATTGATGGACAACTTTTCTTAATTAAGCACCTTTTGATTCTTCGAGAACAAATTGCTCCATTTCACACTGAATTCACCATTAAGGAAATTTCCCTGGACCTCAAGAAAACTAGAGGTACTTTGTTGCCGTGGCTGGCACAGTTGGGTGTGTTTTACCTTTCCAGGTGTGTCAGCACAGGCTACAGGTTTATTTTATGTTCATCTGCAATTTCTTTTGCATGCTTTGCTTGCTCAATATGTTACTTATTCATACTAAACTGAGCTGTCGGTGTCCTAATTACTTCTAATTTGTTGTATTTTCTTTGTGAAGAGAACTTTATCTGAATATTTCAACTCATAATACAGTATCACTTCTCCTAGGCCCTTCATATTACCATAAGCAGCTGTAAGATAAAAAGTCAGTATAATAAACACTTATAAGCTAAATGGCATGTGTCAGCAAATTGGAATGGTTTTTAAGCATTGAGTAGAGTTTGTTAGTTTATGAGAATTCAGGAAGCCATAGTAAAAATGAAATACTTAGCTAAGTATTTGAAAGTCTGGTTTTGTTCCTGACTCTTGTGTAAACATGAATGAGTATGTGGAGGATTTTGCTTCTCTACTATTTCCCTCCTATGTAAAAGGAACAACAAGGAAGTGGTACCTTCACTGGGTTATCAAGATCATTAAGAATGGAAATGAATGTGCATAAGATAACATCAAGTTGGTGATGCTTAAGTAAATTTAAAGTTATTGTTAAATAAGGTGGTTGTTAAATATGTAGAATTTCAACTCATCTTGGGAAAGATGATTCACTTGACTTAATGATTGGTTTCTGAATTACCAAGAGATGATTTTTAAAAGATCAAAGTAGGTGCTGTCTGAATCATTGACTTTAAGTAGTTAAGGGCATATCATAAACAAAATTTGTTTCTCTTACAAAATTATGTAAGCTTTATTTTTCTTAATAATTTCCGAAAGATTTAAGCTCTTATTCCTTAAGGCATCTATTTATCTAATGAATCAAATTGTCTTATTCTTGAGGCAATTGAGGGACTAGTGATACAAATTACTTTTTGTGTTCTATGGTTCAGAAAGTGCCATTTCTGTGCTTATCTGAAAGTGAGGACTCAGTTTAACTTAGCTGAGCTCCATCTTGGCTTCTTGAGTTATATTACAATAATTGGCCCATTTTCTCCTAACATTCCCATGTATCCACCACAGTAAATCCTTTTGTTTCTGTCAAGCCTGTGGATGTTATTTGTAAAATTCATCATTTTTATTTTTGAATAGGAGTCAGATTTTCTGAGTTCTGCTTTTAAGAATGCTTACTTTTTAAAAGTATTTGCACAAGGAACTTATGTCTCCCGACTCTTTTGGTTGTTTTCCTTCTTTCAGTGTGAGACATGAGAATGGTGCATCGGACCTTGAGGAATTCATGATTGATAGTCTGTTATTTAGGTGATAGAGTACAGCAGGGCTAATTTACTTTTATTTATTTCTAATTCATACATGGCTGTCACTTGTTTCTAATGTAGATCAACTGAGATGTGAGAAAACGAGACAAAGATTTTTGCAAGATTTTTTTTTTTTTGCCAAATATTATAAAACTTATGTAAACCACCATGTGGTGATTTGTTTCTATTTATTGCAAACAGTCTTTGGGATTTCTACTGTGAGTACTGAATCTAATAGAGGTTCTTTTTCATTAAGACCTGGTTCAAGGCAATAGTTGTTATTATGGCATGTGCTTGAAAGATACGTTTGGGAGCAGCTCATACTTTGCTTTCTTTAGTCTGGCAAAGCCAAGCCATGGTCTCTTTTTAAGCTGTCACTTAATAATACTTCCTGTCTTCACTTTTAAGCCTCTAACCTCTCATGACTAATGTTATATCTTATTGCATTTGAACATCAATGAGACCTCAGTTAGTACTTGGCATAGATTCTAGTCTGGAGGTTAAGGGGTAAATATGTCCTTTTGGTGTTTTCTTCCTGGCTGACACATTAATTTATTCACTGTACTTCAAGTGAGTAAATTTCTATGCCAGCCAGGATCATAACAAAGAAGCTGGGTAAGTATGAACATCTAAAGGTAAAGTAGTAGAATTTTATTTATTGTACTGTCTATAATTTTTCTTTCTTTCTATAAATAGATCCTTGTGATTAATAGTCATTTTGCAGTTGTGACTTTTGGAAATGACAGTGTGGGCTCTGTAGCTATCACTGGTGCTCATCTTGCTTAACTCCTCTGCGGGGGGCCTGGTGAAGATGAATACCTCCTGGCTTTGTGGCAGTAGAGAGCTAATGTGTTACACAGGGCTTCTCTGTTGAACTTGTACATGTTCACTGGATAAGTAATTTTGTTTCACAGATGCAGCATTTAAAATCCTGAACCCTATGACTGTTCCAAGATTTTTTAGGCTGAATAGCAACAATGCCTTGATAGAGTTCTTGTTGGAGGTGAGAAAGAGTCTGGTTCATTTGTGGTGGGAGCTAAATGGCATTCTTTACATGTCTGGTAATTTCTAGGCACATGAAAATAGAAGGAAATTGCCATCTTTTTCAGGGTACTCCTGAGATAAGAGAACATTATCTTGACTCTAAGAAAGATGTAGACCGGCACCTTAAGTCGGCCTGTGAGCAGTTCATTCAGCAGCAGACTAAGCTGTTTGTAGACCAGCTGGAGGAGTTCATGACAAAGGTACAAATTGACATCTATGGCTGTAATCCTTTACTTCTTTCCTAGCTTTCCTTCTGATTTGTGAAAAACATGTGGAAGAAGACAGTAAGTCCAGGTCTTAATGAGTCTTTCTAGGAAATCACTGTGCTTCCTTATCATGAAAACTTGTTTGCAGACCCATAGTAAGTATGCTTGCAATTTTTTTTAGTTTTGAAGAGGAAGAGTGCAAATACTGCAGAGCTAGTTATAGCTGACCCCTGGTTGGCATGTTCTGTTATCTACATTGTATGCTGCCTGGGACTCTCACTGTTATATGGACTCTCTCCTGGGCCCACTCCTGCGTCTGCATGGCAACAGTTGTCTTTTTGTGTGTGTGACAAGGTCTTAGACCTCAGGCTGGTCTCAAACTCACTATGAGCCAAGAATGACCTTGAATTTCAGATCCTCCTGCTTCCATATCTCAAGAGTTCAGCTCAAATTACAGGGATGTGCCACCACATATACATATAGGGTGATAGGAATTGCACTTAGAGCCTCAGGTGTGCCAGGCAGGCACCCAGCCAATTAACCAACATCCCCAGCCCTGTTTATACATACCATTTGAATACAAGTGTTCCAGTTTGGCTTCTTTGTTGCTGTGGCAAACACTGACCAAAAAGGGGTTATTTCATTCAGCATGCAGTAAAGTGTCCATCGTCAAGGAAGCCAGGGCAGGAGCTTGAAGCAGAGACCATAGAGGAATGCAGTTTAGTGGGCTTGCTCCCTCTGGCTCGCTAAGCTACTTTTCTTACATAGACCAGGCCTACCTTCTTAGGGGTGACATCAACCACATCAATTAACAGTTAAGAAAATGTGTCACAGACATCCTCACAGGCTAGTGTGATGGAGGAAATTCCTCAATTGAGGCTTCTTCTTCCTAGGTGACTCTAGTTTGTATTAAGTTGACAAAATTAACCAGCACAACAAGCTTTATTAATAGTGTGGACTCAGCTTCTGTGTTCAGGCTCATTTTATAAAAAGTAAATATAGGTTGGCACAACTAAATGTTTATGTATAGAGAACATTTTTAGTTTGTCAGGAGACTTGTTTTTGAGTCTGAAGATGCCAGTCTGAGTCCAGTTCCCTTTCATAAGCTGCAGATTGGCCTTTTGCTTATGCAGCTTCTTCCTGGATTTCCCTGTTGGGATGTTTCATTTTGTTTGAATTGTTATTGTGTCTCTGGCACCTGGTGTCATGGAAGCATCTTTTTTTTTTTTTTTTTTTTTTTGAGACAGGGTCTTCCTGTAACCCCAGCTGGCCTGGAACTTGATATGTAGACCAGGCTGGCCTGGAACTCACAGAGATCCGCCTGCCTCTCTGCTTCCCGAGTGCTGGGACTAAAGGCATGTGCCACCATGCCTGGCTTTAGGGAAGCATCTTTATTTCACAGACTGAGAAAGTTTTGCATTGACCAATTGTAAATGGGATAAACTTGTCTTGTTTACCTGTTTTTTTCCTGATTTTTGGTCTCATGATGGTCATTCCTGAGAAAAGTAAAATAAGTACTGGAATGAATATATATTCTGTTAGTTTATTTCCTGCTTGTATTAGCTACTTTTTCTATTGGTGTGACCAAATACCCTAACAAAAGCAAAATATGGGAGGATTTGTTTATTATTTTGGCTCATTGTTCAAGGTTATAGTCCATCATGGCAGGGACTCAGCATTAGGAGCTTGAGGCAGCTGCGTACATTGCATCCATTGGAAGCAAAAAGTGATGAATGCTTGTTCTCAGCTCACTTTCTCCTTTCATAGAGTCTAGGAGCCCATCCCAAGAAATGGTGCCACCCACAGTGAACAGGTCTTCCTACCTCAGTCAACCCAGTCAAGATAATCCTCCATAGGCATGATCAGATCTCAGGGGATTCAGATCTCATTAAGTTGACATTAAGAGTAACCATCATGGAGCTGGAGAGATGGCTCAGCAGTTAAGAACACTGGTTATTGTTGCAGAAGACCTGGGTTTGAATCCCAGTTACCCACATGGCAGCTAACAACTGTCCGAAACTCCAGTCCTACGGGATCTGACAGCCTCTTCCGACCTCCGTGGGCATTGCATGACATGGGTGCACTTACCTACATGTGGGGCAATACATGCATACACATAAATAAAAATAATAAAATTTTTTAAAAAAGGAAAAAGTAACCATTATAACCTACCCCTTGTCAACTTGACAACCATCACATCATATTGAATCATAACCTTGCACTCCTTGTCCCCCAGATCTTGTGCTTATCTCAATACAAAATGCAATTCATCGTCATATAAGTCCTCATGATCTTTAATAATTCCAAGAGTTTTAAAAGTTCAAAGTTGGGGCTGGAGAGATGGCTCAGTGGTTAAGAGCACTGGCTACTCTTGCGGAGGACCCAGGTTCGATTCCCAGCACCCACATGTGACTAAAAACCATCCATTAACTCCAGTTCCAGGAGATCCAATGCCCTCTTCTGGACTCTGCAGGCATTGCATGCCATGTACAAGTGCACTTACGTGCAAGCAATACACATAAAATAAAAATTGAGCTGGGTGTTGTGGCGCATGCTTGCAGTCCCAACACTTGGGAGGCAGAGGCAGGTGGATCTCTGTGAGTTCAAGGCCAGCCTGGTCTACATAGTGAGTTCCAGGACAGCTGGGGCTACAGGGATACCCTGCTTCAAAAAGAAAGAAAGAAAAAAATTAAAAAGTTCAAAGTCCAAGTCTCATCTGAAACTCAAGGCAGTCTTTTAACTGTGAGCCCCTATAAAATAACCAATTTACATACTTCCAAGCAACAGTGGCTACACCTCAGTTAGCTGGTTCTACCCCGTACCTGCAACTTTCCTTGATGGATGCCCCAAAGTGCTGGCATCTCCAACATTCCAGGTCTCCATTGCAACTTAGGCTTCACTTTCACTGTTACACAGTGGTCTTTCAGGGTCTCTTTGAAAGGGACTCAAGCCCTGACACACATTGCCTGGTCTCAACTGCTCCTGGAAACCATGAAGCAGGACCCTATGACTTCATCTAGCTCGTGTCTTCTATACTTGCAAAACCAGTACCATGTAGGTGCTGCTGCCCAGTTCTGCTGCCAATCAGAGATATAGCCTGGCCTCCTTGGTCCATAGCTTTATTGACTTCTGTGTGCTGACTTTGGAGAAACTCTCCCAGGTAGTTGCCTTTGAGGAGCAGGAAACTTCTTCAGTTTAAGCTTTTTTCCTTCAAATGAATTTGGATGGTTGAAAAATGGAGCTCTGATGGGTAGAGTTTTGCCTTCAGGACATCTTTTCTGTTGCCCAGGATTTCCAGACTAGGGAAAGTGCCACCCGAAATGAACAGGTCTTCTCACCGCAATTAACCCAACCCAGATAATTCCCCCATAGATATGCCCAAAGGCCCATCTCCCAGGTGAGTCTAGTTTTCAAGCTGACCGTTAAGATTAGCCATCACATTGCCCCTAGAAAAACAGCCTTTTTCTCAAAATAATTTAAATGACTTATGGGAATACAATACTGTTGTAAATGTTGGGGATAGACATATGTATGAAAACGTTTGAGCCAGATTATTTCTTTTGAAACTTTAAAACCGTTACTACATTTTAATTCTAGAACACTATCCTATGCCTGCATATTGTATAGTGGTTTCTCCCAGCCTCTCTTTTCTAACCTCTTTATGGGCAAGAGCTACAGCATCAGTCTTCCATAGCTAAGGCTATTGTGAGGACCATGGAAGACCATGTGTGAACATTTTATAATCCCAAAGTTCTGCAGAAAGGTTATAGTAAAATAAGATGAATTCCAGGGAGAATTTTTGTTTTAGCAAAGTCTAAATTAAAGCATTTGAAGGAAGTGTATTTCGGGTTTATAGCTAAGCTAAAATTGTTTCCTTCTGGTGGAACCAGCTGATACTAAAAACTCGAAGACTTACATGTAAAAGCTTCTCATTTTCTTTCAATCAATTTGATAAAATATTACAAGCTTATTTTTAGCATTCCCTCTGAAGTGTTACTAGTTTCCTTGGTAGCTATAAATTAAAATTTTTCTTGATGTAATACAAGTAGTAGAATTTGACCTTATTAATTCTTATACTCAAGGAATTATAACTTAGTAGAAATCAAGATAGGAAAATAAGGCAGCATTAAAATGGATAGAGCAGTGTCATAGTGAGACTTTGGGTCTTATCTCTGGGCTTTAAGAAAAGATGGGGCCCCGGGCGTGGTGGTGCACGCCTTTAATCCCAGCACTTGGGAGGCAGAGGCAGGCGGATCTCTGTGAGTTCAAGGCCAGCCTGGTCTACATAGTGAGTTCCAGGACAGCTGGGGCTACAGGGAGACCCTGTCTCAAAAAGACCCCCCCCCCCAAAAAAAAAAGGAAAAGATGGGGCTAACCGAGGAAAGCTACTTCTGGATTTCTTTGTCAGGAGAGTTTTATCCCTACATCTCTAGGAGAACTTTTGAAAGCAATTTTTGAGATTTGGCTTAAAGATAAGTAGATAGTAAACAGATAATATGTAAGTACATGTGTTTTTAAAATTAATCTGGCCAGGAGGATTGTAAATTTAATGCCGTCTTGGGTTACAGAGTGAGTTTCAGGCCACTCTGGGCTATACAGTGAACCCCGCTCCTTTTTAAAAAACATTTTATGTGTATGACTGTTATGCCTGCATGGATGCAAGTGCACCTGTGTTGTGTAATGCCTAGGAGGTCAGAAGAGAACATTGGATCCCCTGGAACTGGAGTTATGGATGGCTGTTAGCTGCCATGTGGATGTTGGGACTCAAACCTGGGTCCTCTGCAGGAGTACATCTCTCTAGCCCTTGTCTTTTTTTTTTTTTTTTTTTGGTCTTTTTGAGATGGTTTCCCTGTTGCACCAGCTGACCTCGAACTGGCTGTATAGACCAGGCTGGCCTCAATCCCATAGAGATCCACCTGCCTCTGCCTTCAGAGGCCAGAAGGCATTGGATCTCCTGGAACTGAAGTTATGGATAGCTGTTAGCCACCATGTTGGTGCTGGGAACTGAGCCTGGGTCCTCTGCAAGAGGGACCAGTGCTTTTAACTACTGAACCATCTCTCAGCCCCATATTCATTTATTTTTAAAACCGTATGTCACAATGAAAATAAAGACATGAGAGAATCGAATGAGAGGAGGCAAGAAGTGAGCCTGCAATGGTTTATATGAGCAAAGGTCTAGACTGCTATGGAGAAGAAATAGAAAGCACAGAAGCAAGGTAGATCCAGAGAGAAGGTGGGAGAAACCTCAGTTCACACTTGTATGTGTCTCTTTACCCATCCTCTGCCTAATTGGCCCTTTTTATGAGACAGCTGGAGTTGGTGCTTAAGGTTTTTCTAGTGAGATGGCTAGTGAGGTCAAGGTCATGATTTAAGAGAAGCAGTTAAAAGAAAATGGTTCATACAATTTCGTTCTCCCCTGTCACACTTATTCCTGTTAGTTTTCTGTGTAGAAAACTAGGTAGACTTAGTGTCTGTTTTCTTAAACCATCATAGCAGAATGAAGAATGACTTTCAAGTCTGTATCTTTAGTATATTTTAAGTGTGCCTTGTCAACCTTCTTTATCTTTCTAAATGCTAACCTATGTTCACACATATATTTGTTACCTATGTATATGTATACATTATAGGTGAAGACCCTCATATAAAGGAAAACATGCCTTTACTTTCTTTTTGAGATTGGGTGATCTCAGTATTATATATTCTAAGTCCATTCATTTCCCTGCAAATTTTGTGATTGCATTTTTCTTTAGAGCTGAATAATGTTCCATTTTATATATGTACCAGGTTTTCATTTTTCATTCATCTGTTGATGGACATCTAGGTTGATTCCATTTCCTTCCTGTAGTATGTAGAGCAGCAATAAACATGGGTGTACACATGTCTCTATGGTAAGGTGTAGCATTCTGGGTATGTGCCCAAGGTGAATAGTTTAGAAAGGAGGCTGGAATACAGCTAAAGCACACAAGTTATGAAAGAG
>NW_008328607.1:1666582-1688241 GCF_000622305.1 Nannospalax galili
TCTTTTGAAACAGGGGCTCCCTGAAGTCCACTATGTAGACCATGTTGGCCTTGAACTCACAAAGATCCACCTGCCTCTGCCTCCTGAGTGCTGGGACTAAAGGCGTGTGTCACCATACCTGGTTAAATTTTTTTCTTTTTGTCTCCCTTGTAGCCCCAGCTGGCCTGGAACTCACTATGTAGACCAGACTGGCCTCTGCCTCCCAAGTTCTGGGATTAAAGGCGTGTGCCACCACACCCAGCTATGTTTTTTAAAATTTTAACTCTGGTTTTTGTTTTCTGGTGGTGGGTAAGTACATAAAAATGTAATTGATGAGCTGGGTGTGGTGGTGCATGCCTTTAATCCCAGCATTTGCTGGGGACTACAGGGAGACTTTCTCAAAAAGACCAAAAAAAAAAAAAAAAAAAAAACCCACAAACCCACAAGAATGTAATTGATAGTGGAAACCTAAGACTCTAAATGAGGCTTCATGACGTCAGGATGGCCATTCTAACTGCATAGAAGGTCATTAAGCTGTATAGAGTTTAGGACTGGGCAAGTATTTGTTTAAATGACTATGTTAATATAACTACATGGTATTTTCATTACAATGAAGTGATTTTTGTGTATGGTAGAAAAGAAATTCTTTTTGTTTTTGTTTGGTTGTTTTTTGAGATAGGGATTCACTTTGTAGCTCAGCTAATGTCAAAACTTGGCCTCCCAAATGCTGGATTTATAGGCATGTGCCACCATGCCCAGTTGCTTGTTTTAATGACATTTTCTCTGACTATAATGTAATTAAAAGAGAGAGAAAATCCTTACAGTATGTAAAGGAGACTGTGGTCCACCTTTACCTATGGGTGATACTTTTCTAATAACACATGATAATAACTTAGAATTGATACAACAGTCCTCCTAGAAGGGACTGGTTTTGTGTTGACATTTCTGTAGGGCCTCATTTTTGCCTTCCTATCCAAAAATGTTTCAGGCAGAATGCCTGAAGGGACTTTGGCTTTTTTTTTTTGCTCTTGGCAGGGTGACATATGCTTTGAAATCACAAAGAAGTTTTGCTTAAGAAACTAGCATAAAGGATTGTGAGACATGATGCATTTTTGTTAGAGCTGCACATTTGGTAACCAGTCTGCTTTATTTACTGGGTGTAAGTGGTGCTGACTAGCCTTTGCCAGCATACCTGTTGCCTGTCATTGGTAAAACGAAGCTTCTGCTTTTGTCTCCTCTACTAGGTCTCTGCATTAAAAACAATGGCCACCCAGGGAGGCCCCAAGTACACCCTCTCACAACAGCCTTGGGCACAACCAGGTATTCGGACTTTATTCTTTTGGAATTCTTTTTTAGGATGTTATTAATTCACATTTATGTAGTCCTGGCTGTGACAGCCTGCAGTTGGTTTCCTACTTACTCTTGGATACTAGATCTGCGTCAGTATGAGATGCAATTTGGAGCTGACAGGTCATACTTGACTGGCCAGCACTACTTTCATCTCAGCAAACATTTATTCCAAGAAGGAAGAAGTTTTGAAATGGTTACTTGGTTAAAAATAACATATAGCTTAGGTGAAAACGTTTTGAGTCTGCAGGTTTCTGTGTATTCGCTATTCATTGGGTTCAGGCTTTGATGAAAATACCATTTCACAGAATGAAATTGTGGAGAGAATGCACTTATTTTCAAGCACATGAAGAAGTGTTGGGTCACTATTTTGTCCGTATTTTTCTCCAGGTTACAGCCTCTGTTGACAATTTTGAATATTTGAAAAAAAAAAAACTTGTCAAAAGTTGGATTTGGCAGGTGGTGCCATTGCCTGATTTGCAGACGTGCTTGGGATGCTTCCAGTTGTGGTCTTTCCTAAGTGGAAAGTTTTTTGTTTTTTTTTTTTTGTTTTTGTTTTTAAAAGTGCTAAAGGCTTTTACCTTTTTGGCAGGTAGATGGATTCTTCAGCATTAGATAGGAGACGTTTAAAATCAGGGCTAACTTTCTATATTATTTTTGGTACATTTTTATGGCATTTTCAGTTACCATTAACCAGAATAAATTTTGTTGCATTGATATTTCTGGCCTTCTGACCCCCTATTTTGAAACTGAAAATGAGAAAATAGTGAAGGAATGGTGTGTGAATTATTGATAAGCTGCATCTGAGTTGGAGGGCAGCTTCTGCTCATAATGAGAGATCTGACTTCTCTCCCTGAAGATTGACGGCTATGGGCACCTAATCTGAAGTCAGCTTTTATAACACCATCAACTTTCCATAGTGAAAGAATGTTGTATCAGATATGTATTTTCTTTGAGCAAAGTGGGTGGTACAGCCCCATCTGGATGAATTTTTAAGTCCACATTTCCAGCACAGACAGTTTAGAAAAGAAGCTAGAAGAGTGGTGGGCTTTGAGGAAAGGACTAATTTGCAGGTGGAGAATAAGAATTATTTTTCATTTTATACCTTTTCACAGGTCAGATTTTATACCACATACAAATTCTGCCCTGTCTCGAGAAATTTTGGTCATTATAAATGCCTCAGGTTGATTTGATGTTGAGCAAGATGTAGCTAATGCTGTCTCTTAGGAAGATGTATAGACAGAGTTGCTTTTGAAAGGAGACGGAGTTATATTTCAGAAGTTCCTCATGTACTCTTTGAGGATGTACTTTTGGCTGTTAGTTTACCATGATGGAGTCAGTGACTCTTCTATCCTCTTCACTATTCTAAACATTTGCATTGGGTTTGAGATTGAAAGCTGAAAACAGAGCACACTTGATGCAGCAGCATATTGTCAAAAGACAGAAAGTAGGTCCTCTCCCCGACAGTACTGGAAATTCTGATCACAGGCTGCCACTGTGTTGACCATGCGTTCTTTTCGTCACAGCCAGGAAGCACACCTAGCAGTCCTTAATGCAGCATGCCTCTTGGAGGAATTCTTCTGATCTTGGGATTAATTGGAGCCTTTGGCTTAAGATTTTAGTGGCTTATAATGCTTATTTAGAATTGAGAGCTGGTTTGTATTGTATTCTTTTGTTGTTGTTGTTGTTGTTGTTGTTGTCTTTTTTTGAGACAGGGTCTCCCTGTAGCACCAGCTGTCCTGGAACTTACTATGTAGACCAGGCTGGCCTTGAACTCACAAAGATCTGCCTGCCTCTGCCTCCCAGGTTTGTATCCTTAATGTTTATGTAAATGAAACTCTGAGGTACAATAAATCTTTTTAAAAATGGATAGCACCAGCAAATAGGCATAGGCATGTTAGTACAGCTGAACCCAGGGACTAGGTGCGTAATTAATGAATGCATTGTTCTTTCCCAATTGGAAAGATTCTTTCTCTTGAGACAAGGCCTTTATTTTCTCAAGTGGAGACCAAACAGTTTGGTGTTAGGGGTGTTGTGTGCTTCAGTTTTACCAGAGTTGCCATTAATAAAGCAGTAGATGAAAGGAGATGACAAAAGGACAGGTTAGAACAGGGCTTGCTGTTTTGTCATTTAACCTATTTGGTTTCTTTCTAAGTGGGATCTTAGTGACTGTAACAAAGCAGGTTCAGGCATTCTTGTAGATATATCTTCTGCCCCTTTGACCACAGTGGAAGTGTGAAGTTGGTGCATAAAATTCTTACTTCAATGTCAGAGAAATTTATGAGCCTCCTGAGGTGATCGTGGAGGGCAGCCTAGGGACCATTGAGCCCCTCTGTCCTAAGCCCTGGCTAATGGTTCATGAGCCTTGGTCAGATTCTTGGGGATTATGTCATGATGACCACACTTATAAGAGAATGAGTTATAAATTAGGATGTCAATTTGTTCGTTTATATCTTTTTAGGAGTCAGTAGGTGCTGTATTCATTAGCCTGTGCACCTGCTTTGTGCTTATCAAAAGCTTCCAAGTCTGATTTAGTAATCCCTCAAGTGTGTTAGTGATGATGGAACCTAGGGAAGAAATGCCTCAAAGGAGCCTCATTTATTTAATGAAAATATAATCCCTGAGTTGTTTCTTCTTGAGAGCATTGAGAGTTTTTACTCAAACTCTCTTCAATTAAAATTTTTTTACATGGTATAAATTTGATCTGTGAAAAGGTATAAAATGAAAAATAATTTTTAAAATTCATTTTTACTGAGAAAAATAATTCTTGTTCTCCAACTGCAAACTAGTCTTCCTCTCAGAGATAACCACTATTATAGCTTCTTTCCCTAAATACACACGCACGCGCTTACACACACACACATACACACACACATACACACACACACACACATGTGCGTGCCAACAATATGGGCTTAAAAATTCATCCAGATGAGACTGTACCATCCCCCTTACTATGTATTTTGCAGCCCTTCCATACCAGTATATCCAACGTGTTTTAGTTTATTTTCTCATATACTCTTTAATAAATGTTCTTACCTGGGCATGGTAGCACACACCTTTAATCCCAGCAGAGGAAGAGGTAAGTGGATCTCTGTGAATTCAAGGCCAGCCTATTCTACATAGTGAGTTACAGGGGACCCTTTCCCAAAAAGACAGAAAAAAATAAAAGTTCTTATCCACACATATCTTGGTATTTTTGAGTATTAAAATAGGATAATTAGGATAATTTTAGTGGTAGAAACGTTAAGTGAAAAGAGTATGTATATTTTCAGTTTGCAAGGTATTTCCTAATTATCCCTCTGCACACAGCACCAGTGGTTGAACCATTTTATGCTCCCATCAGCAGCTGATAAAGATACTGTCCTTTAGTATCCATCAGGCTCTCTTCTTTTTGGTTTTCATTTTGAGTCAGGATCTCACATGTTACCCAGGCTGGTCTCAAATTCATGATGATAATGCTTCTTTGGCCTCCTGAATGCTTGTAGTTTTTTCCTGAAATTTTTTTCCCTGCAGTTGGTTGAATCCATAAATGTAGAACCAAAGGATATGGAGGCCACTGACCTATTTCCCTACACTCTTGTCAAACATGGGTATTTATAGTCTTTGCCAGTATCTCATTGGTTTAATTTGTATGTCTTTAACTTTGAGTGAGGTCAGCATTTTGGGGATTGTGAATCTTTTCCTTTGCAGCTGTCTAGATATTTCAAGTATTTCACACAGATGGCTGACTACACTTTCCATGTAGTTCTTTCAGGTGCTACACCTGGGTACATAGCTTTTTACTTAAAAACTTCTAGAATTCTGTTCTGTTTCTGATAATAAAATATGAGTGTAATATGTGGATATATAGTTCTGCTTAAAAATATGTGGAAATCTTCTGGAGGATTCAAGACAGAGAACACCCACCTGGGAGTCAGTTCTGCCTATGAGAAACTTGTTTCTTGTTAAGTAACTCCTGCTAATGACTTTCTAAAAGTAACTTAATGTTTTTAAACCTCACCTTTTATCTCCACATTCCAAAGGTACAAATTATAGCCCCTGCAAATGTCCAAAAGAGGCGAGCTGGGGGAGTTCTTTCACTGCTCTAGCTCTTGGGGTTAGAGTTTGTACATAGTGTATACTTAGTGAATGTTTAGAGGGCTTATGATTAAACTTGATAAATAGCAAGAAATGTGAAAGAAATTCTTTTGAGGAAATAGTCTTTTCCTTTGCTATTTTTCTGTGTTCCTCTCTGAATTAAAATGGAAATGTTTCTTCTTTTTCTTTGTGACATTAACAAGGGCAATTTCTTTGTAGTAAAGGTCAATGACCTTGTGGCCACTGCTTATAAGACAATAAAAGCGAAGCTGCCGCTGACATTGAGAAGCATGTCACTGTACCTGTCCAATAAAGACACTGAGTTCATCCTGTTTAAGCCTGTTAGGGTAAGTGCAGTGACGGTGTGAGTGTTGGCCAGCAACTTCAAATGTGCTTTTCTCACTGTTTCTCTTCTACTAGACATTTCAAAAGGCTCTAGTATTGTTAATAATCATTGTGATTTTTAAAGGGCTCTGGAGCCTACATCTGCCTTTGTCCTTCTTCTTGCTCACTTGTCTTAAATTTTTTTATGTTAATTTTGAAAGTAGAAATTAATAAAAAATCAGATCTGTACATTGCACTGTGGTCTATCACTCAGAGAGCAGCATTTCAGGATTTATGCCCCATTTTACTAGTAAGTAGTGGCAACAAATGGCTTACAACAGCCACCAAGGGATTAAGTGTCAGAGCAAATTTAAGACTTATAACTTCCAGTTCATGTTGAGTTCACATCTTTACCCAAGGCCTTGGTTGGTTCTTTTTTTTTTTTTTTAAGATGCATTTTATATATCTTGAAACTTTATTATCTTCTGAGTAAGAAATTGTGAAGACTTACCATTCTCTGGGGGGGATAGGACTTAATGTCTCTAGGAATTTTCTATAAGTCCATCAGTTTGTGCTAGAATGTAAAATATTAAAGTATAAGTTACATGTCTTCAGTAATCTTATAAAAATTATTTCCTCTACACATTTTTTAATTATTTTTATTTTACGTGTATGTGTATATTGCCTGCGTGTGTGAGTGCATCCATGTCACGTAGTGTCTGAGAAGGACAGAAGAGGGCATCAAATCCCCTGGAACTGGAGTTATGAACAGTTGTTAGCTGCCATGTGGGTGCTGGGATTTGAACCCGGGTCTTCTGCAAGAACAGCCAGTGTTCTTATCCGCTGAGCCATCTCTCCAGCCCTCCTCTATACATTTTGTCAAATGATTTAATGTTCTTAATGTTGCTTGTTTATAATGTGTGCATATATTCTCTGGCTTATCTGATATGATCTACTGTCCTTCTAAGAATAACATTCAGCAAGTCTTCCAGAAATTCCATGCTCTGCTGAAGGAAGAGTTCACCCCTGAAGACATCCAGATCATTGCTTGTCCTTCCATGGAGCAGGTACCCATAGACTGAAGTCCTTTCATACCTTTAGGCCCCCTTGGTTATTTTATTTGAGTAGATAATATATTTGAGTAAACATGTTTTTAGTTTTAATATAAAAGACTTTACATTTTTATTTTGATGAGCAAGAATTCAAACTTTGAATTGCAGTCTCTAGCTTTAGAGAATAATTTTAGAGTTCTAGTAATGTTTTTAATCCATTCTAATAATGAGCATAGCTGTATTTAAGATGGATGACCTGTTCAGCAGACTCAGATGCCGGCAGTTCTCTTGCTGAATCATTTTGTTTGAGATAGACATAATAATATTCAAGTGCCAGAAATGAAAGTTATTTTAGGAATTAGAATTGATTCTAGAAGTTTTTTCTTATCTTAAAAAAAAACCGGAAGGTGAAGCAAGTTTGTGTTAGCACTCATTCATTATTCAGTTCAGCCAGCAAATTTTTATTGAATACCTGTTATGTATTAAAGACTAGCCTATAATATTTTATTTCTTATGTTTACTGTAGTTTTAAGAATTTAGTGTGTGCTAAGAACGAAAGAAGTTTGGAAGGGGTCGGGTTGTTGAGAGTCTGAGTGAGTATGAGAAGAGACTAGGGAGGAGGGACAGTGAGTATGGATATTTTGAGCAATTTTACTATAATGAGGAGAGGGTTGGAGGGAGAAATGGGGTCCTCTTTAGTAGATACAAGTCACGTATCATAAAATTCACCCTTCTAAGCTATAGAGTTTAGTGGTTTTTAGTTTATTTATGTAAGATGGTACAGCCATCAGCACTGTCTCCTTCCATGACATTTTCATTACTCCTAAAAGAAACCCCTTACCAGCTGGCAGATTCTCTGGTCCTCTGTCCCCACCAGTCTTGCTTTTGGATATTTCATTAAATGAAGTCACCTACTGCCTTTCCTAACTGGCATCTTTCACTTGGCGTGTTTTGAAGCCTTACCCATGTTGTAGCACATGTTGAAACTTCTTTCTTTCCATGTAGCTTTATGTGGATAGTTGGGGATTGAACTCAGGTTGTTGGATTTGGTGAAAGGCACCTTTTATCCACTGAGCCCTCTCACTGGCTTGATTTTGCTTTTGAATTATGTAGAATATTTATGTGGTTCCCAAGTCAGAATTGTAGCATATGGTAAATTTGGAGAATTCTTGTTCTGTTTTCTAGTGCTTCTAGCCTTTCCTTCATCCCTTATGGATAACCATTTCTGCTACCTATTGGTTTATCCATGTATTTATTTTTTCTTTCTCTTTAAGATAGGAGACATGCATGTTTATATATTCATGGGGAAGATAAAAAGAGGAGAAAATGTGTTGAGTAGAGAATGTGACTCAGGAGCAGCCAGAGTGGAGTGCTTAGGAGACATGCGGAAGCTTAGTCATGTAAAAGAAGTCTGAGTGTGTGGGCACAGATGCGGGAGGTGGTGGGTTTGATGAGATCCTGTGGAAGCAGTCATCTCAGAGCTTCAAGTTTCTGAAAGTGTAAGGTCGTCGCTGAGACTGGGGAGGAGGTGTGAGGTTTGAGGAAGAAAGCTCAGTCGACTTTAGTGGTTATGAATTGGAGAGACCATTCAGTTAGATAGAGTCGCAGTCAGTTAGATAAAAACAGGTGTGGTATAGCTGGGTCGTGAGATCCAGTTTTGGAGCTGGAGAGTTAAGAATGCACATACTGCTCTTGCAGAGGACCTCAGTTCAGTTCCCAGCATCCACGTTGGGTGACTTCCACCTGTAACTCCAGCTGCAGGGGATATGACGCCTTCATGGGCATTTCCACTCACATGCACATACATACCCATAACAGAGATATCCACAAGTACACATACATAAAAATAATGAAAATAAATCTTTGAAATAAACAGGAGCTGATTATGGTAGTCATTCTTCCATCACTTTGACAAACACTCAGGATAATAAATTTACAAAGGGAAAAGTCTGTTTGGGCTCATAGTTTGGGGTTTCAGTCCATGGTTGGCTGGCCTGGTTGTTTTGGGGCTTGTGATTGAGGCAGTGATTGTGGTGAAAGCATGTGGTGCAGCTAAGTTAACTCGCCTTGTGGTGAAGAAGCAAAAAGGAAGAGGAGGAGAACTACGTCTCACCAGCTCTCAAAGACACGGCCCCCTTCCTGTGGGCCTCTTTAAAGTCTCATCGCCTCTCAGTAGCATCAGGGCCTTTGGGGAACATTCCAGAGTTAAATGCCAGCCCCAGTTTGTTGTGATTTCAGACTTAGAGAAAAGGTGAAGGGATGGTGTAAGGAGCTTCCTTGTATTCTTTACCCCATTTCTGACTCTCCTGTTTGCTTTAACTCCTACTTTCTCCCTCTAGCTCTCCCTCCAGCCCCTCTTCCAAGTCCTTTGAGAGGAAGTAGGAGATACTTGCTTCTTTGCTACTTTAGCGTGTTTGTTGAGAATGAAATCCTCTTTTACTATCCCACTCCCGTACAATTACCGGAGTGGGGAAGTGGGGAATTCAGTGTTGATACCTTATCTGATCCGCAGTTCATACTCATCATTGTCTAACAGTATTGTCTATAGCCTCCCTGGTCTCGGTCCAGTCTTGAATCAATCAGGTGCTGCCAACAGGGATCGGATTTCTTTAGTTTCTTTCAACCTCTAAGCTCCACAGCCTTTCTTGACCTTGACAGGCTAGTTATTTTGAAGACTGGCCAACAATTTGATGTTTCGTTCTTCACAATTAGATTCAGATTTTGTATTTCTGGCAGCAAAAACACAGATAATATTGTCTCCTTTCCCCTGGCAACACACATTCATAGAAGAGAGGAAGGTGACAGTGTTTACCAGAGCAGTTGAACTATGTAGAAGGTTCCTAGCCAGCTCATTTTCATGGCCTAGGTGGTCACTCCCTTCCTGTTGCTGGGGTGACCTGGCTGTGGTGTCCCAGTCCTCCATTATCTAGTGGCATGTTATCTAATAGACAAATCTGAAGTTGCTCCTGTGTTTGTGAGAATGTGTGATTCAAAACTCATGTAGCATGCCTGTTCTGGACATTTAAAACATCACGTAAGGGCTGGGGATGAAGCCCAGTTGGTAGAGTGCTTATCTAGCAGGCAGGAGGCCCAGGGTTTGATCTCTAGCACTGCATAAACCCAGTGTGGTGATGTATGCCTATAATCAGAGCTCTTGGAAGACGGAGGCAGGAGGATCAGAAATTCAAGGTCATGCTTGACTTCATAGTGGCAGGCGGATCTCTGTGAGTTCAAGGCCAGCCTGATCTACATAGTGAGTTCCAGGCCAGCTGGGACTAACAAGGAGGCCCTGTCTCAAAAAACAAACAAACAAAAAAACCAACACACAAAAAAAAACCCAAATAAATTCCAACACAGGAGGCTGAGGTAGGAGGATCTTGATTTTTGGGGCAGTCTGGGCTGCATTGCTGTCTTAAACAAGCAAACAAACAAAAATGTCATTTAAAGAATTCAGCTTATGGGACTGGAGAAATGGCTGAGCAGTTAAGAGCATGTACCACTCTTCCAGAGGACCTGAGTTTGATCCCAGCACCTACGTCCAGTGGCTTATAACTGCCTGTAACTCCAACTCCTGGGGATCTGACCCCTCTAGCTTCTGCAGACATCCATGCGTACCTACATACCCATATTCTCAGATACTCATGTACTGACACAGACATACACACAGATTAAAACTTTTGGGGAAAAAAAAAAATTCAGCTTACAACAGTTCTTCCTGAAACACTGAGTAGAAAAAGGTGGAGTGATTGTGTGGATGCGTTTCTGCCTGTCAGCTTGGAGTACTTCCCCACCATTTTCATTGTACTGGAAGTGACTTGAGGGCCTGAATTTGGCAGTGATGTGTCCACCCTGCAGGGCTTCTAGTGGCTGTAAAAGTCTCAGGCCTTTTCTTTTTGTATGCTTTTGTGGCTCTTGACACTTCTGAGAGAAGCCCACAGTGAAACTAATCCAGCCCTCTCTGTTGCTTTTCAGCTCAACCTCCTGCTGTCTGTTTCTAAATAAGCCCGCTGAGCCACATGTGTCATCAGTCTACCCTGTAGGAGAGGCCTGAGGAAACCTGCAGCGTACAGGATGCTGAGGTCTGCTACGTGGGACTGTCCTTGAATACTGCACAGGCATGTTGCTCAGTGCTGCCTACAGGAGGAACCCTAAGCCAAGTGTGGAAAGATCAGTTTCCTTTTTAAAGACATCAAAACGCCAAAGATTATTTGATGAGCAGGGGTAGCTGCCTCATTATCAGAAATGGAGAGTTATAGGAGATGGCCACAGGGGCTTGAAGTGAAATGTTCCTTCACAAGGATTGTGCAATAAAAATAGGTTACAATAGATAGTGTAGGGAAAGTTTATGGACATGCAGTTAACTGGAAGGCTGCTATAAGTAAAGTGCTCCTCTGCGAAATACTGCAACACTTTGACCCACTGAACATTCCACAGTGACTGTTTATTTGGAGAAATCGTATTTCTATACTCAAATGCAATGTTTCTCCCTGCCATGTTGAAGTTGAGTTGGGATTTATTAGTTGCTTCTGGAAAGACATCTTGCTTTCTTGGACTTCAAGGTATTATCTTGTGGGCTTGATGTGAGGCAGTTGAAAGAAGCCAAGGCCTTGTGTAAGATTCCAGCACCTCTCCTTGAACTGCTAGGTAGGTGTGGTCTCACTAATGTGGATCTGCATACCACAGTTGCCAGTGTGTGGATCGGAATCACCAGTGAAGGTGTCTTAAATCTGGCACCTCCCAGAGAGAAGGAGCCCTGGGAGGCTGCGTGTCTTCTGAATGCAACTTAGCTGCTGGCCTTCTACATGCTGGGGCCTTTGGCTGCAGCCATCCTCTGAAACATGAGCACTCCTGTATGTCTCTGGCTGCCCATGCTGTGTTAGGTGCTAGCCTTAGAGGGTCCCCAGTCCTGCCACAGCCAAACAAATTTCACATGTATACCCAAGTCTGACAAACACTGCCCATGTCTTAAACCACCACACCAGTCAAGGATCACGGATTATGAACATCTGTGAATTTTCCTAAAGATTCTTTTTTGAATTTGGGATTAGATTGGCTTTGTTCCTGGTGTTGCAGTAAATGTGACCTGCTTCTTGGTTCAGAAAGAATTCTGAATTATTATTCAAACCCCCGTCTGGAGGGTAGGACACTGCTGAGGGCTCTGAAATGGGGCTGGCGACCAGATGGCATAGACTGTATGATGGTAGCAGCTTCTCTTGCTTATTGAAGGCTCTTGCACAGTGGGTCACCCATCCTGATAGAACAGCTCACTTGTTTTCAACCCAGTTTCAGTTGGTGGTGGATAATGCTTGGTAGAGCATATTACTTTATATTTTGGGAAGGCAGAAGGTAAGAGGGTCCATATTTTTTTCTTTGCCATGAAATGAACGAGTTAGAAAGATTGTATTTACTGTTTTAAATACATCTAATGTGATAAACTGTAATATCCAGTTTTGTGTATTATATGTACATTGGGTGTTTAAATAGCCTTTCCAAAGAAATGAGGGCATGATTATTGTACAGTACTGTGACTGAGTAGATTGATGTACATAGCAGAGCGTGTTCTTCAGGATAAAAGTATTTAATGGCACTTGTTCTTGTGTTTTGATTTTTTGTTTCTGAAACACTCGAACACCTTACAAAGTGCTAGGTAGGTGGTAATGATTCAACTTGTTTGCTAAATGAATATTTGTTTAAATCTGTACAGTTTCAAGTGTTTACTTATACAGAATGTATATACTTTCAAATAATTTAAAATGCTTTATATTATTTGGCTAGAAATTGCTGTTTTTAATAAATGAATTTTTTAAAAATAAAGGTCTTTGCTTCCTTCTTTGTTGTCATGTGTTTAGTATGTATGTGGATTCTTTATTTTTTTATTTATTTTTTTGTGTATGAGTGTTTTGCCTTCATTTATGTCTATGTACCACATGAGTGTAGTGCTTGTAGAGGCCAAAGAGAATGTCAGATCCCTTGGAACTGGAGTTAAGGAAGGTGGTTAGCCATCACATGGGTGTTGGGAACCAGACTATGGTCCTTTGCAAGAGTAGCCAGTGCTCTTAACTGCCGAGCCATTGTTCCAGCTCCTGTATGTGGATTCTTTAAAAGTATTTTTTTTGTTGTTTTGGTTTTTTTTTCCTGTTTTTTTGAGACAGGGTCTCTCTGTAGCCAGCTGGCCTGGAATTCACTATATAGACCAGGCTGGCCTTGATCTCACAGAGATCAACCTGTCTCTGCCTCTTGAGTGCTGGGATTAAAGAAAGGGGTGCACCACCAACGCCCAGTGATTGGCTCTGTGTTGTGTTGTGTGGTCTAAAAAATGGTTACTATATCCATACTTGGTTTTGGTGAATGAGTTTAAGAACTAGCAAATAGCACATAGTGGCAGCAGATGATAGCAAACACCATCACATCAGGCACTCAACACCCAGCGGAGACAACAGAAAGCCTGATTGAGAGAGGAAACAGAGGTAACATCAGACCAGGGCTTACAACTGGGGAAGTTGAGGCAGTCAATTGGCGTTCCCTATTGCGCTTTCTCTCCATAAGTGAGCTTGTGGCTTCTGCTCCCACTGCAGATGTCTTTATACCCTGGCATAAACAATAACACCATCTGTTGGAAATGGGTTACCTCTTAGCTGTTCTGAAGGACACAGTTTTACTACTCTTAGCTGGGTGCTGTTTCTCTCTCCCTGTTATTGAGCCAGAAGGGGTCACGCTGACCCAGGATGGGGTTTTGGAGGACACTTGATGTGAACATGCTTGAGTCTGAGACTAGGGAGGGCCTCCTTGTGTCCAGAGACCACTTTCAACAAGCTTAAACAGCCCATCGTGGTGGGGAAGCAAAAAAGAAGACAAGGGTATGGAGGTCCCACGGTGCCTTCCTGACCATGCCTCCAATGACCAGAAGGCCTCCCACCAGGCCCTATTAAAGGTTCCACTACCTTCCAATAACACCATGGGTTCGAGACCAAGTCTTTAGCCCATGGACATTGGGATGCGTCCAGATCCAAACTAGAGCAAGAGAAAATTCGAGTTTTTAAAAATTTATAGAAATGCCCATTTTGTCAGCACAGATGGTCGCACTGAAATTAAGTAGCATTGTAATAACAAAATAATTTCCCCCCTCTGGTTTAACAACACCAGAACTTTACATTCTCTCCCACTATATTATCTTATAAATAACAACCTTTAAGAGGTTTGATTAAAGGAACCCAGAGATGTTGATGGAAGACCCTACTTGGAAAGAAGTTTTTCCCCCCTTCAGAGCATTTTTATTTGCTAGCTTGTCCTTTTAATGTTTTAAGACAGTTTCTCTGTGTAGCCTATGTTGGCTTCAAGTGGGGTGATGGCCCTGCTCAGCTTCCTAAGTGCTAGGGTCACAGGTGCCTTTTTCAGCAGGAGCTCTTAGGAAAAGGATACAGCTGGAAGCCAGCACAGTGGCTGGCATCCATTTATACAGGCATCTGGCAAATGTGTATTTTGCCTTTAAAAATGCAAGTTTTTTTTTTAAAAGACTTTCTAATTATATAAATATGCTCACTACTGGACATCTATAGTATCTGAATTCTGATACAAAACATGAAAGTTTTTCATATTTAAACTTATTTAAATAAAGTATTGTTTAAATGTTTGGCACATAGCTTCCAATTTTTTTTTTAATATTCTAAGACAGTTATAAGATTGAGCTCTTTTACACACTTGAGTTTTAATTAGTGTATACTAATTAAAGGACAAATTTATTTGCTGATATGAAAATAAGATTGAGCTCTTTTACACACTTGAGTTTTAATTAGTGTATACTAATTAAAGGACAAATTTATTTGCTGATATGAAAATAAGATTGAGCTCTTTTACACACTTGAGTTTTAATTAGTGTATACTAATTAAAGGACAAATTTATTTGCTGATATGAAAATAAATTTGTACCATTTTGCTCCTGAATATTTTAGCATCAATCTCTTAAAAAACAAGGTTCTTTTACAAAATCCCAATACCATTATCACATCTCCAAAATAAAGTCCATATTTACACATTTTATTTGGCTATCACATCTCTTCAGTCCCCCATCCCCACCCTTTTGTGTGTGCATGTGCGTGTGTGGTAGGAATTCATGTGTATGGAATGCATGTGTTTGCATGTGTGTGGGTATGTGTGTACATGCCCAAGGTTGACATCAGGTATCTTCCTTGATCACTGTCTACATTATATGTTGAGGCAGGACCCGTCTCACTTGAACCCAGAGCTCACTGATTTGCATAGTCTAGCCAGTCAGCTTACCTTGGGGATCCCAAGTCTCTGCCTCCTGAGTACTGGGATTTCAGGCAGGCCCTACACCCGCTCTGCATTTATGTGATTGCTGGGGATCTAAGCTCAGTTTCTCTTGTTTGCATGGCAAACATTTCACCCAGTGAACCATCTCCCCTGCCCCTCTTCAATCACTTTAATTCTGACCACTCTTCTTAATGTTTTTTGCTGTTTTCATGACAGACTTTTTTTCTTGGATTTTTTTTTGTTTGTTTTCAAAGAATTTTATTTTAAAGAGGCAGGCTGTCTCATACAATGAACCAAATTCTGGATTTTTCTGAGTTTTCCCATTAGTAAATTTAGATACTCTAAAATTACAAAGATATGCAGTTTTACCAAATATATGAAATATTTGCCAAGACAGATGTGCTTAGCCATAACTAGCCCCCCCCCAAATTGTCCAAATCATCTACAATAGACCACACCCCTCACCAACACCAGGAGACAGGCAATGTCTGAATACCTTTAGGTTGCTCTGAACAGTGTGTAGGGATGTTAGTGACGTCCAGTGGCCCAGAGACCAGAGATGCTGCCAAACCTCTTACAGAGGCAGCCCCACAACAGAGTGTCCAGGGGCTGCAAAACCTGGCAATGTACAACAGCAACCCTCAGCCCTCAGCCCTCAGTCCTTGCTGTTCCCCTTGTCTGGCCTAGTTGTCCTCATACCCAGTGCATGATCACCTTACTCCCCTGCTGCCCCCCCCCACCTGCCAAGCCTATTGCAGGTTCTTAGAAGCATGTTGGATGACTGTTGTGTGTTATGCAGCCTTCCTCACTCCATGCCTTCATTACTAAGTCCTGCCCATTCCCTATTCCAAATAGTTCTTCAATTCATTCCCTTCTCTATATCTCCAATGTCTTCGAGAGCCCAGTTTAATACCTCTTCTGGCTCCTGGAAAATAAAGCTTCAAGCTGGGGGGAGGCTCAGTGGGTAAAGCATGTGCCACATAAGGGTGAGGTCCAGAATTTGGATCCCTAGCACCCATGTAAATGCTGGGTGGGCATGGTGGCTGACTTACAGCAATCAGAAGACAGAGCCGGGATCCTGGAGCAAGCTATCCAGTTAGATTAATCATGTTGGCACACTTTGGGTTCAGTTGAGAGACCTTTCCTCAATGAATAAAGTGGAGAGGGATTGAGGAAGAGTCCTGACATCAGCCTCTAGCTTCCACACACCTGCACACACATACACCCACACACATGAGAACACACTCATGCACAGAAAAGAAAGCCTTGAACTCCCTGTGGCACACAGCTCAGGCAGCCTGCCTCCTCATCAATCATGCTTTATTAGGTCCTTGAGTACAAGCAACAGAAGACATCGCTGTCTACCTTGATTGGGAAAGGACTCTCCATTGGAAAGATGGAAAAGGGTTTTATCACCAGGGGGACAGAACAGAGGCTGGAGAACCAGAAGGATAAGAGCAGGAAGCATCACAGGTGCTTTTTTTTTTTTTTTTTTTTTTGGTCTTTTTGAAGCAGGGTCTCCCTACTGTAGCCCCAGCTGTCCCGGAACTCATTATGTAGACCAGGCTGGCCTAGAACTCAGGGATGCACCTGCCTCTGCCTCCCAAGTGCTGGGACTACAGGCGTGCGCCACCACGCTCAGCTGTATTTTTGTTTTTTCAAAGAAAGAATTGGGGGCCTGGAGAGATGGCTCAGTGGTTAAGAGTACTGGTTGATCTTGCAGAGGACCCGGGTTCGATTCCCAGGATGCACATGGTGGCTAACAACCATCTTTGACCCTAGTTCCTGGGTAATCCAATGCCTTCTTCTGACCTCCATGGGCATTGCATGGCATGGGTACACTTACATGCAGGCAAAACACTCATGCACACAAAATAAAAATAATAAGTAAAAATATTAAAAAAAAAGAAAGAGTTGGTTCAGCCTGCTTCCATGGCTGTGGAATTGCCTAGTCTGGGCGGCACTGGGTTGCTTTCATGGTATGTGTGTGTACCTTGTTTTCCATGCTTCGGCTGAGCAGAAGTGGGCAAAGAAGACCTCCTCCATTCCACTTGCCAACTCATCACCTTGGCTCCAAACCACCTTTGCCCAACTGTGGGATTCTGGAGCTGACCTTGAGAAGAGCTGGTATAGCTTTAAGCTCTGTAGGGTGCTGGGGTACCCTGCAAAGGCAGAGGGACGCAGTATCTTTCTGATGTTCTTCCATATGTGCTTTGTCAGTTGGGCAGAGAGGGACGTCTGCTGGCATCTGCTCTCCAAAGTTTTCAAAATCCCAGTGAAAAGCAGAAGAAAAAGAGAAATGAGGGAAGCGGAGAGGGAGCTGTGCCCTGTATTTGCTGCTCTTTTATTTCTTAGAGTATCTATTTGTTATTTATTATTATTATTATCAATAATAATAATTATTATTTTGAGACAGCGCCTCCCTGTAGGCCCAGCTGGCCTGGAACTCGCTATGTAGACCAGGTTGGCCTTGAACTCACAAAGATCTACCTGCCTCTGCCTCCCAAGTGCTGGGATTAAAGGCACGCACCACCATTCCCGGCTTTAGAATATCTATTTATTATAAACTTGTTAATTTTATTCTATTTTCCCTGCTATAGTTACCAGTGTGACTTCTCACTAGACACTATCCATACAACCCATTTTAGCTTCTGAAGTTGAAGGTCAGCTATTGCTGCCTGTTAGTGATCTTCACAGGGGAGATCCCCTCCCACAAAGGAGAATGGGGACTGGACATCAAGGAAACACTTGTCCAGCACACTTCCAATGTCACACCCTCCCCTATGTCTCCCATGTGCTCTGCACATTACCTCTCCCTGGAACTCCCAGCATGCCCCATGCCTTCAGTTCCTATTCATTCTGTTCATGGGCTCAGGTAGAGGCTTCCTGTGGGCCCTCCGCTGCCCGCCAGGTGCCTCCCCTTACTCCCCGTTTTCTCATAGCTCTGTTGTATGGATGCCCTAATCTTTTTGTTTTGTTTCCTCAGCACATGGTGCTACTTGGTGTCTATTTGTTGCATAACCTAATTAAATGCTGAGAGAATATTGTTTCTGGAGGCTCTTCAGGCTTGAGCATTTGACGGTGACCTTTCAGAAACTCCTTGTGTCATCTATGAGGTCAATATTGATAAATCATCCAAACTAGTTCATTTTTACTCCTAGAAGTGCTTTGTCCTGCTAAATCATTGAAGATAAAGTGATACTGAGTCAACGAGAGTTTGCTCTGTCAGGAATGTAGAGGCCTGGGAGGGGCCAAGGTTGTGAGAGGTTTTTGAGGTGAAAATTGTGACCCACTAAAATTCGCACCTTGAAGTCCTAAGTTAGACTGTGACCTTATTGGAAGGCAGCTATGCTCACCACTGTACCACCAATAGGGTTTTACAGATGTAATACTGGAGTAGGAAGAGCCCTATTCCAATAGGACTGGCATCTTTTTAAAGGGGAAACTTGACCTAGACACACAGAGAGAGGCCACATGAAGAGTGAGGTCACCCTGCCACAGCCAAGGAGCTACTGCTGCTGGAGAGAGGCTGGAGCTGATCCTCCCCAACATATCCCAAGGATCACTGCCTACCCACACCTGGGCTTCACTGCTTGATTCCAGGACTGTGAGATTACGTGTCATCCGGTTTGCAGTTCATCTCTACAGTCTCAGCTAGTGAACACAGATTTGGGTGCCATGTTTCACCCTGGTTGCTTTTGTTACTTCCATCCCTGTGGAGGTGCTGTGAGGCTCCCTTTGTTGCAGTGTCACTCTGCGGAGTCTTTGGTGACTAGCATGGGCAATGGGTTATGACAGATGCTAAAAGCCACATACTATTGAAATCTCTTTACCTTGTAGACACTGGCAGCAAAGAATTTCAAAACAGCTGACCAAACAGAGTGCCCTTGTGAGGCCAGTGGTCTATAACCTCTGCCTTTACAGAATGTTCTCAAAAGCATTATGAAAAGAGAAGAATCCAGAAGAGGCATTGGCTGTTGATGATCACAGCCAACCTTCAGAAAAACACCTTTCTAATGCTTTACCTCCATTTTCTTGTTTAATTCTTATAATCCTGTGAGGTTTGTTGTATGAATGGCCTTATATTACAGACAAGGAAACTGAGTCACACAAAGCTCTGCTTTGCCCAGGGTCACTTAGCTAGTGAGTGGCACTGCCTGAGACCCACAGCCAAGCCTGAATGATTCTAGGGCACAGGTGCCTTAAATTCCACAGCAGGTGCCTTCTAACCCTGGTGTGTGACAAGGGGGTGGAGGAGGGTGGATGGGGAAGCATTAGCACTGGGTTTGAGAGACGGCTGAAGGCTCAGATAACTTGTTTGCAGCCAAACAAGTCCAGGAGCTGCTGCCTTAGATGTGTGGTGTGTTAGCCAGCTTTCTATTGCTATGACAAAATACCTGTGATCACGGAAAAGGAGCAAAGAGATATTTGCGGTTATTGTTGCAGTTCATGCTTATTTGGCTCACCTCTTTGTGTCTGTGGTGGGTAGAGCATCATGGTGGAGAGTCCATGGTAGAGCAAAGCTGTTCCCTTCATGCATCAAAGAAGAGAAAGGAGGGGCTAGGGTCTCCTTAAGGGCATACCCCAATTACCTAACTTCCTTACTTTAGGACTCACCTCCAAAACTCTCCTTATCTTCCAATAGTGCCACAGGCTGGGGTCCAAGCTTTGAGCACACATGGAGGTGGGATTAAGGGGACATTTAAGGTCCAAACCACAGCAGTAAGGAAAAGGGGTCCTATGCACGTTGGACATAGCTGCAAAGCCAGCAAGTCATCGAAGCTTCGATGTTGACCCATCGAGGGGTATAACTGCAGTGTCATACTTGTCCTGGCTTATTACTTCAAAGTGATCTGTGTTTGCAATGACGTCATTCACTAATAAAGCATGAAAGTACCATAGAGGAAATATGTGTGGCACCTCTGCCAGCTTCTTGCTCTACTTCCACCCCAGCTGCTCAGGTGACGGTTTGAGGGTGATGATATTTGGCAAAGGGGGGTGGCAGGCAGTGGGAAATCAGTGGGGAGGCCACAAAGCTGGCATGTGGATATCACTTGTCACACTAGAGAATGGCTAATTGCTAATGGCTAGTGGATGCTGAGACGGCATCTCCTACAACATCTTGATTGAGGCTGGGGTTAAGGTCATCCTGAGAAGATGGATAACCCAGGGCTGTATAAAAGGCACCTTGTGGGGGAATGCCCAGCTCAAGTCCTTTTTTTAGAAGCCACTCCATCCCATGCCTTGGCATCACTGGAGTTGTTTATGACATAATCTTTGCCCACGCCACATTGGATTAAACCACGGATACCTAATTGAAGCAGATTGAACTAGAGACCAGGGTATTTGAGATTGAGCAGGAGACAGAGGAATGTGAACTGAGATGCACAGAAAATGCCTCCAGGACAAGCTGCATAGCACAGAACAGGTCTTTCTGGGTTCTGGGCTCCTGGGTTCTGATCCTGAGGCCACTGTAGCTTGTTTGGCTCAGTGTTTTAGCTAGGGGACACATTTCCAACTTTGGTTTAGCTACTGAGTTGATGACAGTTACCAGTGACCAAAGGGCCATAGCTATCTGAAGAATGGACATGTGGTTCCCTTTGGACTTCAGTTGGACTCCTGGCCTAGGGAGTCAGGTATGGGCTGGTGTTGGTTTTCTGTCTGGGTTCTCTCTTCTGTGACAGGTCTGCATGGACAAGAGGTTATCTGTGATGAGGACAGTGTTGGTGAGAGCCTTAAGGCAGCACAGAAATGATGGTTTCCCACAGTGGAACTTTTCTATTGCATTCTGAGCCTGGGATGAGCCACTGTGTTCTACACTGTCCCGTAGATGTTCAAAAGCCAGAAGGAGTGGGATGTGACTTGTGCAACATTGGCATCAACTTGGTGGCTGAGTCAGGCTTCCAGAGTGCTCCAGGGTGGACTGGGATGGGTGTGGGCCCTGCCACACAGTGGTTGTCCCGCGCTATCGTCTCGCCAGCAAGAACGACGCGGCACACTCAGGATCCTTCTGCAGAAAAGCTTTAATGCATCTTGAGAGGGAGAGCATAAGCTTACAGGGTGAAGACCCCGAATGTCGGAAACCCAGCCCTTATATAGGTTAGTAAGCCCGTCTTGGACGTGGCAACTCTTGATTGGTCGCAAACTCATCAGCCCATATCACGCCACAAGGTAGGCAGAGACTAGAAGGTGGAAAATTACTTCGGGCATGCGTACTGACTTATTTACTGCTCAGCATGAACCGGATGTGAACACCATCTTGTAATGGCGTCTGCAGGGACGGCAGGCAGCTCCCCACAGTTATTGCCAGCTACTGCCACTCCTCCATTCTTGTGGGTGCCGCTCCTTTGTTCTCATGGGGGTCAAGGCTGCTCCTCCACTCACCCTGGGCTGAGGCCACTCTTCTGCTCACCTGGTGCTGAGGCAGCTCTTCTGCTTGCCCTGTTCTGCCTCCTGTCGTGGCCTCTTCTGCCCAGTTCCAGAGTGCAGGGCTGGTGAGAAGACTATGTCAGCGGAACACCATTCAGACACAGGAGACCAGGTTCAGTGACACAGGTTTGCTTTATTGCAGGAAGGCACAAGCTTATATAGGGGTAGTGGTCCAAT
>NW_008328607.1:1694153-1724789 GCF_000622305.1 Nannospalax galili
GTTTTTAACCTTTAAAAAAGATCTCCATTTCATTTTAGAATATATTGTTCCTTGCAGAAAGACTCATTGTTTTTGCTACTGAGATGCTGGCGCATTCATCTCTAATCTGTATGTATCTGATTGTAACTAGTCATAATCGGTTGCACTTGGATCCTTGGCACCTGTGTATGTCTAGCTCAGCATGAACCGGATGTGAGCGCCATCTTGTAATGGCGTCTGCAGGGACGGCAGGCGGCTCCCCACAGATGAAGGGCAGCTGTCTTTGGGGTGGCCTTGGGGTTTTGGGATGACTTGGGGTAAGGAATCATACAAAAAACATGTTGTTGCAAGAGTGATACCATTTTGTAGACAGATGGGTTATAGAATGTGAAGTCACTGTGCCCCTTTGGGCCTCAGTGTCTGCAAGAAAAATACCACCCATGACACAGAGACATGTGAGATAGAACTTTTACAGTGCTTAGCACAAGGCATACCAGGTTCATGGCACAGACTTAGGACATGGTAGTTATTCATGTCAGGAAGAACCCAGGAAAGCTGATGGCCTGATCCCGTACACCAAGGAAAGTGCAGACACCTAGCCGTACTTAAGAGATGCGCATTTTAACTATGTGGAGGGGCCAAGCTACCAGTAACTGGGGTAATGCTTACTGAGTGGATTCACTATTGGGACACTATATGCACAAACTAAACACTCTCAACTCTGTTGTGCCAGGTACTATTTCTAGGCCCATTTTACAGATGGAGAAACTGGGGCATAAAGCTGATTGCCCAAAGGCACACAGATAATGATGGACAGAATTTGGCAGTCCTGACAGCATTGGAAGAACCACACAGCAGTGATGGGAGCAAGGGGAACAGATGGTGACTAGTGTCCAGCGTTACTGAGATGAAAACGTGTCTTTAAGTGGTCAGGTCAGAGCTGACCATTAAGCTTTCTCTGTGCCTAGGCACAGATTCTGTTGACCTTCCTCAAATTCTTTCCCCCCCCAACCAGGGAGTTGCCAGGCCTAAACTATAAACCAACTCTCAAAGACATGAACAGGTCTTTAGGGGTTTCCCTGTAGCTCCTGAGGACTCCCCTTTCCCAAGACATTCAGTGGAAGCCCAAGACAATTCGGTGGCTGTTCTAAAATCAGATCTGTGATCGTTTTGCCCTGATGTACTTGAGTGTCAACTCGGTGGTCCTTGTGAAGTCTTCCAAGTCAGAGATGGTCAGGTCATTCAGGATTTGACTTATTTTTCCCAGAAGGATTTGGATCTTCCAAGATGTTGGGTAGGGGTCTATCTCCAGGACAGTTTTCTTCCTCATGGCTTTTAGTACTTTCGAGTTTATAAACTGTGGGATGCATAGAAGGTGGAGTGAGAACCCTTCACTGGAGGCCACACTTCCACCCAGGGCTTGGATCCCTTGTGGTGATGACTAATGTCCCTGGAACCTTCACCTTCAAAGGCAGATTTGATTCCTCAGTCTTGCCACCTGCAGCTTCCTTGCTGGGTCCCAAATGCCTGCCTCACCTGTGCCTGTGGTCACATTGACCATGGTGATGTGGGCTGACACACGGCTCACCTGTCAAACTAGAGAGGAGCCAACCCTTGTGGCTGGTGTGGCCTGCCTTCCACATGCTGGGGTCTCTGGTACTCAGCTTCTCATCCATGGTTTCCCTAACCCAGGACTGAGCTAAGCCCTTTCCAGGGCTGGGTGACTTTGGGGTATATACTAGCAAGACCCACTTCAATCTTGGACTTCCTAGAAGTATATCTGGATTTTGTTAAGAAGAAGCCTTGCCTTAATGGGGCCACCTGACTGTCAACATCTGCCTTGGTTTGTAGGAAGCTCTGGAGGAGAAAATTATAAAGGATGATGCCAATGTGTTCTGTTGCTATGAGATTTTTCAGCTTATGGAAAGTCTACATGCATAGTCTAATAACAACCTGTGTCCCTCTGACAGAAGCTCATAGGCTAGGACAATGGACAAGTATCACTCAGGACGTGAAGAGATGGGTGTGGAAGGGCACATTCTGCCCAGGGTCCCCTGACTGCTAGCGTGGGCTAACCCTGAGGTCACTGCAGCCCAGCTCTCTCTCCTTCCTTGCACTCTGACTAGTCACATTTGTGCTGACTTGTTTCATCGGCACCCCTTCTCTGGCCCAGCTTTCATCAGGTGCCCTGTCTCCCCAGGCCTGTCAGGCCTCCCTCCCACTCTGCCTGTGTCAACCCTTCCTGGGCACAGTCTTCCTTTCTTGGTTCTTTCTCTTTCCTCAGAGAAACCCACCATCATTCTAAGGACAGTGCCCTATCCAGAGTGAGCTACCCATTCTGCAACTTGGGAGTGACAGAGTGTGACTAAATGACTTGGAACAGTAGTACTGCCCTCTCCTTTATGAGAACAGTTGCTCAGTAAATCCAGGGGTAGATGAAAATGTCAGGACACCATTAATTCAGCCTGAAAAATGACATCTTTCCTAGGAAGGGAACACAAGATGACCAGTTGCTGATGCCTACTTGGAACTTCTTGAATTTTAGCACTCAAACTCCCATGTTCTAGAAATTCCTTGGTCTGGGCAAACTGGGGCAGCTAGACACCTACCACATTCCTGTCTCACTCTATAGATCATATTTTCTCTTCTTTTCTCTCTCTCTCTCTCTCTCTCTCTCTCTCTCTCTCATCTTTTTGAGACGTGGTCTTTCTGTAGCCCCAGCTGGCCTGGAACTTGCTATGTAGACCAGGCTGGCCTTGAACTCACAGAGATCTGCCTGCCTCTGCCTCCCAAGTGCTGGGATTAAAGGCGTGCACCACCACTCCTGGCCGTAGATCATATTTTCACAGTTTAATTTAGCTAGAGTTCTGCCACCTCAAATTAAGGAATGCCTGGAGCTACCAGAGCTGGGAGTGGTAAGAAAGGACCCTCATCTGAGCCTCTGGAGGGTGGTATTTCACTAACACTTTGATTTCATTCTAGGAGCCCCTGGAACTGTAGAGTAAACTTCTTTCAAGCTTCCTAGTTGGTGAAACTTGTTATGACAGCTCTAGAAATGTTCACCTTAGTGTGACTCTCCTGCCCAGCCTGAGAAGAGCACATCAAGCTTTGGAGCAGTCATTTTTTTGGGGGGAAGGATATAAATGCATTTGAGGAGCATCTGGCCTTGACTTCTGACAGGGCTGCTGTGATAAAGTGAGCCAATGAGTGCTGACATCTTGGGTCTCTGGTTCATAGGATGCTTTTGAGAATATTAATTTCCCTGGTGCTCAGTCTTGTGGCTCTGGGATGTTACATGAGTGCATGTGTCTATGGCTAAGCACTAAGTAAAGTTAGGTGAGATGGTTAATCTTGATTGCCGTCTTGATTAAACTGAGAATTGCTTAAGAGACTAGTAAAACACGCCTCTGTGTGTATCTGTGATGTGTTTTTAGATATGAATTCATCCCTTGACAGATTCAAAATATAATGGCATTATTATTGGAGGATGCTGAAAAGTAGGAGGTGTGACCTAGCTGGAGGAAGTAGGTCACTGGAGTGTCCTTGGGGCTATATATTTTCCCTGATCTCTTCTCATATTCCCTTTCTCTGCTTCCTGGCCACTGTAATGTGATCTACTCTGCTCCAGCACACACCCTCCCTCTGTAGTGGACTGATACCTATGAAGCTGTGAGAAAAATAAATCTTTCCCCATTTTAAATTGTTCTGTCAGGTATTTTGGTCACAGCAAATGCAAAAGTAACTAATGCAGAATCTGGTAGCCTTGTTTTATTAGGGATAGGCCTGATTCAGAGCATGACCTGAGGCCTGTGTTAAGGACTAGGTTAATCCCTCAAGAGCCTGGGTGTAGGTAGGCATCCCACCCAGAGGGTATTAGAAGGAGTGAAGATTTTTACCTTGAATTTGGTGCCCAGGTTTAAGTGAACCTGCCTTTGTTTTGGGGGTAAGAAGCTGAAGATGACCTTGTCCTGGCTTCTTATTTGGATCTGGATGTACTTGTTGAGTTTCAAGGTGAGACACTTGATAGGGGGTGCATGGACATGGAGGTTCAGATTCCACCAGTTCCAGGCTTTTTGGTGTTTGTCTTTGGGGAAGTAGTAGCCCAATATTTTGCTCAGATTCACCCTGGGAGAAGAAGGTGTGTCAGGCACTGCAGTGCTAGGGCCTGGAGTATAGCCCTCCTGTGTCAGACCCCCAGTTCCCTCTCCCCTTCCCTTTTCCTCTTGGGTCTACAAGGTCTTGAGTTGGAGAGGCTCCATCAAGGAAGGCCTGCCCAAGACTAGACTGCCTTCAGACCCTTCTTCGCCTCACACAGCACAGCACCACCCTCTTACAGTCTCTCTTGTTCCTATGTTTTCCTGTTCCTCCGGCTTTGCTATGTTGATCTTCATGTCAAATTCCTCCACCCTATGGGATCTGGCTGATATTTGTGTATTCTGAAGGTCTTAGCTTAAATGCCACCTTCTTCAAGGGGCCCCTCCTTGTTCTTCTAGGACTCTCTATGTCCACTGGCAATAGTTTTCTTTCACATGTGTGTGCTAGGGCACATGCATGCAGATCATCCATAGGAGTGGTGGTCAGTATTGGATAACATAGTGCGTTCAGTGACTTTATAGACCCAAACTGCCATGAATAGTAAATATGACTCCCCAAAGGTAGGGGACTTGTCTGGGGGTGCTCTGATGAACTTCCACCACCCAGTCCTGTCCCAGCACCCAAATGAATGGGTGTCCAGACCATGGAGGCTGGGTGAGCTTCTCCTTCACTCACCCCTATACTCCTTTTTTGGCCTTTCATCCCCACCACATCCTATGACCCTGACTTTTGCTTTTCCAGTCCTAGTAGGGCTATCCCTTGAATCTGTACCATGTCCCTGGAGAATGGGATGGGGGTTGGAATGATGTGGAGGGAGACCTGAATTAATCAGAGGGTGGCCTGAAATACTTAGAAACCCATCAGATCACTGCCAAGGAACATCCTGTATTTGGCCCAAGGGAGAGAGGCCTGTGCCTGATAGGACTGCCCTACTACTTAAAAGGAGGGCTTCTGACTACTCTCTAATCCTGTATCAATCAATTGCTTCCCACTGTCCGTAAAGCAGATTCTTATGCCCCGTTTTATTCATAGGGTTGTATAAGGATTAAATGTTTAGACATAGAAATTATCTTAGAAAATACTAAAATTTCCTTATTACCAGAGGCAGACAGGAAGGTAGAGAGGAATCCTCTTCAGACCTCAGCTAGCGTTTTAATCTTTGAAGTGGTTCCAATCAAGAGTTCTCATATGGAGGTTAGTGTTAGACCTTGCTTAGGTGCCCAACTTGGGGGCGAGGCCCCCAAAGAGATAGATCCTAGGAGACCCAGAGATGGGAAGAATTTGCAGGTTTTGCCCTGGGACATGAAGACCCTGATTATGGGGCAGGTAGACTTCCCATTGAGGGCCCCAAGCTCCTTGTGGTATAGGAGCTCTAGGTCTGGTGGGAGCCTGGGAATGAGGAGGGTCCGGGTCTGGGTCTCAGCTTCCACATGCCCTGCCAAAAGCAGCTCTGCCTTCTTGCTTTCCTGCAGAAATGAGCATGAAAATGATCCTGGAAGTATTCACTTCTCTAAACAGCCAGCCTTGCCTGTGCGGAGACATCAGGGAGCTCACTGGCCGTGAAGCCTGTGACTGAGGCTTCCACAGAAGGCTGTGCTGGGAGGATGGACTTTAAATCACTGGCCATTGCTGTTCCTCAGGACAGGACACCTGGGCCATCTCTTCACAAAGTCAAGGCTTTTCCAGAATCCAAGGAAAGGTATGAGGTTTTGGCATATCTGGCCCAACTCCTGACCTGGATGGAGGACTGAAGTCCCCTCCCTGTGGATATTTTTTGAGACAGGGTCTTCTTGGAGCCCCAGCTGGCCTGTAACTCTCTATGTAGACCAGGTTGGCTTTGATTTCATAGAGATCTGTCTCTGCCTCTTAAGTGCTGGGATTAAAGGTATATACCACTGTACCTTCCTGTGGATTTCAGTGAGAGGATGTCTTCAATCTTTATGGCCCTGTGAGGGCTCTGAAGCCCAGGAAGATAGGGCAGTGGTAAAGGATTTCTATAGCTTTAAAGGCAGGGTGGAGGAACCGTGGCCTGGTGTTCAAACCTGGCTGAACCACAGAATCACCTGGAATACATTTAAAGAATGCACATTTCAGGGTTAGAGAGATGGCTCGGCAGTTAAGAACACTGGCTGCTCTTGCAGAGGACTCAGGTTTGGTTATCAGTACCTACAAGGCAGCTAACAACCCTCAGTAACTTCAGTTCCAGGAGATCTGATACCCCCTTCTGACCTCCACAGGCATTGCATGGTATGGGTGTACTTACATACATGCAGGCAATACACTCATACACATTAAATAAAATATTTTGAAAAGAATGCATATTTCGAGCCAGACATGGTGTTACACACCTTTAATCCCAGTACTCAGGAGGCAGAGGTAGGCAGATCTTTGTGAGATCAAGGCCAGCCTGGTCTCCAGAGCGAGTTCAGGTCAGCTGGCCAAAAGAAAAATAGAAGTCATATTTCCAGGCCCTACCCCAGACCTATACAGCAAAGTCTTGAGGATGAGATCAGCCCACAATCCCTCTGGGACCATCTCCCTGTTCTTTGGGAGCTGAAAGGCCTTGAGATTGTAACCTTTATTTGATCCTTTTTAAAACTTACATTTTATTTTAGGCAGAGTCAAAATGTCCCAGACCCCCTGTATATAATTTTATTTTAGACTCAGGGCAAGTGATTATCACCCTCTAAGTTCAACTTTCTTCATCAATACAATGACCAGTTCTTGGATTTCTTCAAGTTCTCTTCTGGCTCAAAAGTGGTGTCATTAGAGAGAAGGGACCCCACTGCATGTCACCTGATAAGATTTGTGACAACATAGTT
This sequence comes from Nannospalax galili, assembly GCF_000622305.1. Taxonomy (NCBI): domain Eukaryota; kingdom Metazoa; phylum Chordata; class Mammalia; order Rodentia; family Spalacidae; genus Nannospalax; species Nannospalax galili. Next base: position 1,701,050 of record NW_008328607.1, read on the forward strand.
TCTTTCCCAAAGGCCCTGTGCTTCCTATGCCCAGGCCCTGACTGTGGGGATGACATTTTCTATGCACATGACCCTCGAAGGAGAACAGATATTATCTAGAAAAAAAAAAGACAACCAGGAAATGGTGTTTGAGGGGCTCATAGTGGAGAAAATAGTTCTGGGAACTAAGGCCTTGAGAGGGGAGAAGTTTCCATGAAAGTGTAAGTTGAACTAAGATAATATGTGTCCCATACCACATCCACTTCAGCATGGAAGGAAAGCATTGCTCACCCCCAGGGGGGGCCGAGAAATGGTTTGAAGTGGATGAATTACCTTGAACTGGAAAGATGAAGTTTCCACTACTACCAGAACTGGGAACTTAAGAATTAGGAGGTACTTTTTTGACACTGGATTCTGTATGTACTATGTCTGCAAAGCTTCACACCAAGGCCCGGGGAATAAAGGGGCCCAGGGTTTTCTAAGGTAATCCTTACAAGGTTCAACTCTGGAGAGGTGTGTAGAGGTAAAGTCAGCAGCCTGTGGTCAGAGTTCACAACTGCTTTTACCCCTAGGGAGGCTGTGCCTCTTCTCCAAGGGCAGGGCCTATACTAGTACCCTTTTCCTGTTTCAACATGAGCACATTGAGAGACAGGGAGGGAGACTGGAATAAGACTTCCACCATACACCTTCTCCTTGACCCAGGAGTTAAGGACTCAAGACTCAAGCTTACCAGATCGCTCCACCTTCATCATAGAAGGTGGCATGGCCAGAGTTGTTGACGAGGCCCCGGATCTTTTTCTTGATACTGTCTTCCAGAACAATGTATGTGACCTTTGAAACTTCTGTGCAGGAGATGAGCATAGCCAGGTTCCCTGATGGATAGCTGGGAGTTTATTAAGGCACAAGCAGTACCTCGGGACACCCCACCTCTAAGGAAAGGCTAGGGCTTGCAGGGGACACAGTCCTCAGTCAAACTCCACAACCCAGCCCCAAATCACAAACATTTTATGTGTCAATATGATCATCCCTTTGCCCAAGTGGATATTGTATTTGGCCGGTCCCATTAGGAAAACAAATTTGGAAGATATTCCTACTTGGGTAGAGAATTAATTTGCCATCACCTTGATGCACCTGGGAAGAAAAGATAAGGCTATGAAAAGCAGGCAGGTGCCAGCTGTCCTTCAGAGAATGGCAAGGTCACTAAGTGCTCTACTTCTGCATCTACCTGCCTGTGACTCCTACCAACTTACCTGGAGCTCTCAGGGCTTGAGTTTATCTGTTCCTATGAGGAGGGGGCTGAACTGGATCGAAGGTGTGTGCGTGCGTGCGTGTGTGTGTGTGTGTGTGTGTGTGTGTGTGTGTGCGCGCGCGCGCACTGGTAGATTTTAAACTATCATTTCAGTCACCCCAATGCTTACTGGCTATATTATTTGCCTAAGGTTGTGATAACAAAGCTCCACAGACTAGATGGACCAATACTACAGAAATATATTCTCATCATGGCCAAGGCTTCATGTGTGAAATGAAGGCATGGGCATGGGCAGGGTTGGTTATTTCTGGAAGGTGTGAGGAAGGCTCTCCCCTTTCTCCCTTTAGTGTTTGGTGATAGGTAGTCATCCCTGACATTTCTTGGCTTGTCACACTTCTCTCTGGTCTCTGCCTCTACGTCTATGTGGTGGTCTGTGTCCTTCCATGAGTTCCTATAAGGACATGGGTCAGACTGGGGTAGGGCCATACCATACTCATACCCTACTCCAGCATGCCCTCATCTTAATTTGGCTAATTACATCTCTAAAGATGCTATTTCTAGATAAGGCCTGTTACAATCTAGATACCCATTTCCTCTGTTCATAGGAATCTGGCCTCATTGAATGGCTTTCTCTTCTACACATAGGGCTAAGAGATGGAGGGGTGCTGAGCACCCCAGGCCTTGTCTAGAGACCAGAAGATCCACTATGGTGAACAACGCTACATTCCTATTCTCTTCCACTTTGTCGTAAACAAAGTCATCCCTAGCCCATGAACACGTCCAGTTGATTTCCTTCTTAGTGCAAACTGTTTCTATTTGTCTCTGGACACACAGCAGGAGTCTACGGCTCAGATCCCTTACAGCTAAGTAGGGTCATGTACTTGCTCTCATTGATGAAATTTAAAATATCTTTATTTATTATTTTTATTTTATGGGTATGAGTGTGTGGCCTGCATGTATGTAAGTGCACCCATGTTATGCACTGCCTGCAAGAGGTCAGAAGAGGGCATTGGATCCCCTGGAACTGGAGTTGCAGATGGTTGTTACAGCCGTGTGGGTGCTGGGAAGAGCAGCCAGTGCTCTTAACCGCTGAGTCATCTCTCCAGCCCCATTCACAGAATTTAAATATGATCCCAGCTTCATTTTCTGTCCAGGCAATTGGATACAAAGAACTCTGAGATGATGAAGACCTCTGATGAAAGGACCAGGTCTCTGAGATGCATCTTGGAAGAAAAACACTTAAAAGAGCTACAAGACTGGAGTAGATGTAATGTGAGCAAGAAATATGTGTCTGTTAAGCCACTTAGTTTGGGGCGAGTACTTATTTCAGTAGCTCATGAGCACTGTTCTGATGCCTTTGTGTCCTTTAGAGAATGACTTTATGCTATTAGCTGATGCTGTGGTGTGGGCTGAAAGAAAAGACTGTGGTAGGGCCATCCCCTACTCACCCTACTCCAGCGTGCCCTCTTGAATTTCCCTTACAAGTCCACATGTATGATTCCCCAGGGGATGGCACGAGTGGGAGCTTTAGGAGGTAGGGGTTTAGTTGAATGAAGTGGGTCCTTGGGCACATGACCTTTAGGTTATATTGGGACCTCAGCCATTTCCTTACCCCTTTTCTGCTTCTTGCCTACCATGGGGGACCAATTGCTCAGCCACATACTTCCCACTGTAACATTCTGTTTTATGACCGGCCTGGAGCCACAGGGTCAAGCAATCAGGGACTGAAATGTCTGAAATCATGAGCCAAAAAACCTTCTCTTTTTTCAAAGCCAATGATCTCAGGAATTTTGTGATAGTGGTAGGAAACTGGCTAACCCAGTTGGGTACTCAAGCTGAGTCCCTGTCCCTGTCTTCCTTGCTCAGAGATGTCTCGTGGAGAGGACGCGTGGTCTTTGTACTTGTGCACTCTGCCTTAGCTGTCCATCCCCCAGGAATGCCTATGACACACTCCTTACTTCATATAAATTTATGCCGAAGTGGCGCTTGGCCCAACAGCCTTTCCCAATTGCCATCTAGACACTGGAACAACTTTTCTTTCAGCCTAACAACAGGAGAGTCCCTTACCTTGCTTTCCCCTGGTGGGACTCCCCGAGAGTAGCTGACATAGCATCCAATGGTATTTTTGTGTACCGGTTTCTCTTTGAGTGGAATTTAAGCTCACAGAGCAGGGGTTCTGTGTTGTGTACTCCAGTCTCTCTAGCAAGTAGGGCAAATGTATGCTCTTAGCACATGGTCACTAAAGGTGGAAAGTCTATCTCATCATTTAGATCCCCATTCAGATACCTCATGTTTGAGCTTCAGTGCTGATTACTAGCTCATATTCAATGAATTCATTTCAAGATCAGTTTCTGCTCATGCCTTTTATGGTAGTGGTCCTGATCAATGTGCTATGTAAGGCTTTAAAAATATGCTTCATAACCGGGCATGCTGGCGCGTACCTGTAATCCCAGCATTCAGGAGACAGAGGAAGGCAGATCTCTGTGAGATCAAGGCTAACCTGGTCTACAGAGTGAGTTCCAAACCAGCTGGGGATACAGGGAGACCCTGTCTCAAAAAATGCTTCATGTTTTAGAGCAGGCCAAAGTAAAACTGATTGGAAATATGGGAAATTCCCATATACTCCCATCACCAAGCCCCAGCCTGTCCACCAGTATCTTTCTAAGAGTGATTCGTACTGGCACACCACTGTCACTCCAAATCCATAATTCACACTAGGGCTCATCTTGGAGTTGTTCCTTCTGTGGGCTTGGACAAATATACAATGATGTGCCCATCACTATGGTGTCATACTGAACAGCTTCACTGCCTTGAAATCCTGTTCTGCCTACTCCCCGATTCTCCTTAGCCCCTGGCAACTCCTCACCCTTTTATGGTCTCCATCGTCTGCCACCTTTCCAGAAGGTCAGATAGTTGGATCTTATGGCATGTTTTCGTTTCACATTGCCTTCTTCTTTCACTTAGTAAGATGAAGTCGGTTGCCGCCATGTCTCTTCATGGCTTGACAGCTTACATCTTCTTTTCGTGTCCTTGCCCTGCCCTCCCCTTCCTGCTTTTCTTCCTCCTTTCCTCACGTCGTCCCTCCCTCTTTCCTTTCCTCCCTCTTTCTTTCTCTGCTTTTTCTATCTTATCCTCCCTTTTCTCTCCTCCTTCTCTCCCCCTTTGTCACTCTTTACCTCCCACCTCTTTCTTTCTGACAGGTGGTAACGCAGGCTGTTGGTGTGTGACCCAGGCTGACCTCTCACTCATGCTCTTCCTGCCTCAGCCTCTGCAGTGTTGGAATTAGGGACATGTACCATGCCAGAATTGATTGCTCATTTCTTTTTAGTATTAAATAGCATTCCACTTTACTAATGTACTAGTTTATTCACTGTGTAATTAATTTTCTAAAATACTGATTTTAATCTAGTAGCAAGGAACCTACATAGTATACTATGTAGTTACTTTATTCCATTTCCCCACATCCAATTGCCTAATACAGGTTCTGCAGGGAGAAGATTCTCAACCAGTCCTACCAAAACCCTAGTTAGTGTTCCAACAACCTATGTAGGCAGCTGTCTTGACATACTGAGTATGCTTTTCTTGTGTCTACTTCATGTCTTTGGCCTCTCCAGCTCTCTGATGGCGTATGCTCACCTGACCCCAAACAAAGCCTGTTCCCAGGAAGTGCACCAGCACACCAGCATCGTTACCTTCATCTTCTCCTGTGTCCATTCTGCATCTAGGTCCAGTTTTTTCTGAAAATGAGCAGGACTGGCAGAACTATGCTTTTTTTTCTCTTTTTCTGGTTCAGGCTCCAAGGGCTGCTTCCACACTGACACATGATAGGTGAAGGTGATCTCTGTTGGCTTCTGACCTGCCATTCAATAGGTACATGACAACTGCATTCAATACAATGACTACATCAATTATGATGCTGGTAGGGAAGTTGAAGGAAGCTGGGTTCTAACTCTCAGGGTACCCAGGGTTTGGGGCATCAGCCACTTTCCAGGTAAAAGAGGCCACCAGGGAGCAGGAGGAGCAAGACAGAAAGGTGGGACTGAAATCTCAGCTATCTGTGCCTCTTTCCATTTATTCACTCAACATGTATCACGAAGGGCCTAATGTGTACCACAGAGCTAGAGGATGAACACAGTGGTGAAGACTGCCTTGGTGGAGAGACAAGGACTGACTAGGTAGTATGCCAACTCTAGAGCAAAGAGCAGGGCACTCAGCCAAAGACATGGCTGCTACACGAAAACAGGCTAAAGCAAGGGGTTGACAGAAAAAGGACTGTACCTTAAACATGTTATTGTAACTTAAAATATAAATGTCTGCTAACATGTCATTTAAGATGTAGGGAAAAGTTTTTCTTTTGATGTCTGATGACTGGAGCTCTGTGATCATTTTTGATCAACCTACAAGGATGTCATGGAGCCCAGACTGGCTTTAACCTTCTAATCTTCCTTAGTGCTAGGATTATAGGCATGGGCCCCAACTCCCAGTTTTTTGGGTGCTAGGGTTCAAACCCAAGACTTAGTGCATGCTAGGCAAGTACTCTACGCAACTGGGCCTTATTCCCAGTGCGATATTTGTTTCTTAATATCTTCAATTTTGGCAGTTTCTAAATAGGCTGAATATGGAATAAGATTACTTAAAAATATTCTACGAAGGCCGGGAGTGGTGGTGCATGCCTTTAATCCCAGCACTCAGGAGGCAGAGGCAGGCAGATCTTTGAGAGTTTGAGGCCAGCCTGGTCTCCATAGCAAATCCAGGCCAGCTAGGGCTACAGGGAGACCCTGTCTCAAGAAGACCAAAAAAAAAAAATTCTACACAATCTCCATTTTTTTTCTATTTTGGGATTACATTTAGCTCAAAGCAGGTTAAAAAATTATTTTCTTATTGTGCTTCTGAAAGAGTATTCAGCTTGGTTTTCATAGCAACACATTTCTATGTTAATCTTTTTTGTCCATTTTTATAACAATAGAACTGGAAGGACAAACTCCTTTCCCATGCCTATTGGTAAGTTTAACATGCTACTGGGAGTTGTAGGGACTAAAACCATGCTAAGGAGTCTTGCTGTCTGTGGTATCACCCAATATGCTCTGGGTTGGAGAGGGGCTGAGGATACCGGCTCACCTGGCACCTGGGTCAGGGTAAGTCAGTGAAATGAGCCCTGGGTATACAACCATTGGGGCTGGCACAGGCTGCCATGAGAGCTCACAGAAGAAACTGAACAAGGCTTTGAAGCCAAAGTGACTTCTGTGAGAAGGTAAGTCTGTAATGCGCTGTGTGGTTGAAGGCTGGAGTGGGAACCAGTTAGTGGAGACAGATACTCTGAGAGAGTATCTGTCTCTAGCAGGTGGTGCTAGACCATCATGTGATCATTATTTTGTATTCAATAAGCATCTATTTTGTAGCTATGTGCCAAGAACTATTCTTGCTATTAGAGGTGCTACAATCACTGCTGTTTCAGGAGAAATGGATGCTATTGCATTTTATAATAAATATGTAATATGCCACCTGGTTATGAGTGCTGTGAAGAATGACTAAAAAGAGCAAGGAGGATGGAAATTGATATGTGTGCATGAGAGAGAGAGAGAGAGAGAGAGAGAGAGAGAGAGAGTACACACACTGCTTTATAAAGGGTAGCAAAGGAAAATGATTCTGAGAAGTTAACATTGAAGCAGAGCCCTGACTGAAGTGAGGGAGTGAGTGACAGAGTGTCGGAGATGGGAATATCCTGGGCAGGATCATCAGCAAACACTGAGGTTCTACAGCAGGGGATGCTTGACTCAGTTAGGGACTAGTACAACAAAGCCAGTGTCTGGAGAGGCAAAATTGAGAAGCTTGTAAGCTGTATGAGGAAGGGGGCTGGGGGTGGGTGGTGTCCAGTGAAGATTTTTAGAAAGAATGTGCTGAAACATTGTGAAGAAAGGACTGAGAGACAGAAGATAGGAGTCAGGGAGACTAGAATTTTAAGGAAAAGATGAAGGCACCTGCGCCCCAGATTCCATAAAATGGGTTAACTATTGCCTGCAATTGTAACCACCTATGGAATTACAAAACATGCGGGCAGAGTGCCTGCCATTGAGCAGAAGGTCAGTGTATTGATGTCTTTCTCAAAAAAAAAAAAAAAAAAAAAGGCTTTGCATTTTGATTAGGGATGTAGCTCAGTGGGAAAGTGCTTGCCTAGCATTCCTGTTTGAGTCCCAGTACCACAAGAAAAAAGAATTTTGCCCATAGTGTTATTCTTTAACAGTTAGATTGGGCCTCACACTATGAGGGAATGGGGGCACTGGGGTGGGAACCAGAGGCTATAGCTATAGCCTGGTTTGAGGAGAAAGAATACTTGGATTGGTTTGATGTTTCCCATGGGTTTTGTGTAAGGGACTAAATCCCTAATAAGCAAACAGGGTCACCAATGAATAATAAAAATGGAACACTACCTGCTTCATCTTGGTCTGAGACAAAGGCCTGGGGGCTCCCCCTCTGGCTAGCAGGTTTCTTTTCAATTAGTCCAGACTAGTCTAGGTAACATCCAGGCTGGACCTGGCAGCTCAGAACTGTAACCTATGGGCTGTCTCTTCTTTAAGCTGACCAATCCAAAATGAGGGAAGGGAGACCTGCCCCCTACTAGCAAAAACACTTAAAACTCCCAAGCCCTCCTGGGGTCTTTGGATTTTTTTGGTTTCTAAATCCTTTCTTCACTTGTAGAGAGCCTTTTCTTCCTGGGTGGGTGTGTATGGATGTCATTCTTTATCTTTCAGTAAAGCCTATTTGCCTGTTGTTCCCTATGGTGTCTGAGATTTTTCCTGCCTTTTAATTCTTTAATTGGTGGAGGAAACGAACCCAATTATAGCCCTTAGACTGATAACAGATTGCAACAACTGTCATTTCTATGCTGGTCAGATCTAGTAACCTGAAAGGGTCCATGTTTTGGTTTTTAGTTTCTTGGTAAAGTAGCCTGATGATTTAGCCCATGACCCAAGCTGTGTAACATTCCAACCACAAAGCTGGTCACCTCCACGATGGGCAAACCTTAGCAGCTGGGACCTGAATGCCTTCATTTTCTTGGCAAAGGTTTTTTCTTTTCTTTTCTTTTTTTTTCCCCCTTTCCTCAATTTTGTCATAATGTTACTGCACTGGTTAGTTTGAACTATCAAATTGACAAAACCTAGAATCGCTTGGGAAGAGAGTCTCAGTGAAGAGTCACCCAGATCAGGTTGGCTTTTAGGCATGTCTGGGGGGATTGTCTTGATTGTGGGTGGATATGGGAAGCCCCAGCCCATTGTGGGCAGCATCATTCCCTGGTTTTGGATCCTGGACTGTTTAAGAGTAGAGAGGACTAACCAAGAAGGCAGCATGGGGGATTTGTTTCTCTCTGACCTTGACTATGGGATGTCATGTGACCAGTTGCTTCACGGTTCTGCTTCTGTAACTTTCCCAAAATGATGGGCTGTAACTTGGAATTTTGAGCCAAATAAATCCTTTCTTCCCCAAGTTGCTTTTTATAGGATATTTCATCACAGGAGCAGAACTGAAACTAAGACCATTTTCTTCCTGGAATCCTTAGACCCAAACTAGGGGTAGACCCCATCCTGTGTGTGCCCATACCACCCTTTGCCCATGATAGGGCTTCACTATTCTGTACACAATTCCTTACTTTCTTGTCTTCTCTCACCTCTCCCAAAATAAGCCCAGTGAGGTCCTAGACTGTGCCTGTCTTTCTTGATACTCTGTCCCCTGTATCTAGGGCAGAACTAGTCCAGTAGGTACATAAGTGAACAGATATTTCTGCCTCCTTTATGGTGCATGCTGCTATAATAGATTTTAGACATGAGACCAGACATGGGTGGAGATTGGTAGATGGTACTAACCTTCACGTTTTTTCAGAGCCCATAAAATTGTTTCTTTGTATCTTTCAAAATTTTTCTTCAACCTGAAAAGAACACGAACCATTTGTAAAAAGCAAGAATCCATGTTTGCAAATCATGGTACACAGTGTGGTGGGACTAGATTCTGTGGAGGCTTACAGTGTGGAAAGTTGGATTGGTGGTTCTGTTGTCTGATGCAGATTCCTTTTTGGTCAGTGCTCAAGAGTAAAGGCATGGCATGTGACACATCCACTCAGTGCTTTTCACACAGTCTCTAATTGATCTTCATCATGGGTACTTGGACTGACCCCAAACCTTTCAAAATGAATTCAGTGAGGGTCATCTTGTGGCCAGGGGCCAAGTGGAAGTATGACTGGATGAGTTAAGCTCCTGTAGCCTGACTTTCTATGGCTTACCTGAATCCCCAAGAGGGTTACATCCGGAAATAGCTTGGAAAAGCAGTATTGTCCATGAACTGGACAGAGCTATTTGAAACACCTTTGCATTTGGTAGGAAATTTTCAAGCAGGCTCACTCAACATGACTTACCTTGAAAGCCACACCAGGTCCCATTTTTTACAGTGAGCAAGTCCTTTACCTGCTTTCATGCCAATATACAAAGCAAGTCACCTGGCATTTCAATGACTCCAACTGTTTTATTCCCAAACAAGGGTGGTCTCCGGGGTAACTGCATTTCCTGGTTCTCAGATGAGAGCCCCTTTGAAAGGGAGGGCATCAGAAAGAGTCAGCATCTCACGATTAATTAGATCTGAGGGGCCTTTTGCCAAGACAGGCTTTATGTTTTCAGTTCAGATTCCTTCTGAATCCAGACCGACTCGAAGAAGCAAATACTGTTGCTGGAGAGGACTGCACTACTTTATCTAACAAAAAGCAGTGGATGGCTATCTATATATATTTATATACAAGAAGTAGTAATGATTTAGCATGAATGTTTGTGGTCATTTGAATCAAATGTTATTTACTTTACTTGAAAGCACTCTAAATGAAATTGGAGAAGTCACATGTTCTATTTCCACCCAAGAAAAGTAGGGACCAAGGAGTGGCAGTGGGTGAAGGTAGAGGTGTATTTTTTTGAATGAAAGCAAGATTTCAAGTACTTACAGGAGTTAAACTCCAATAAAAGGATTCAGCTAGAGGCACCTAAAGCCATCTAGATGTTCCTCTCTTGGCTTTTGCTCACTTTTGCAAGTAAGTGGAATCCCTACCAGGTAGTCCCTCAGGGGCAGAAGCTGTGTGACATATGCTCCTATATCCCCAGAGCCTAGCCTAATGCACAACAGATGCCCAGGAAGTAGTTGTTAAGTGTGACTGGGTGGGAGTGAGCTTCTGTTATAGAGTAATAGGAAGAAAGGGGAGGAGAAATCACCCAGACAGTCAAATGACTGACCCAGGTCTTACGTGCCGTTTGCTTCTGTTGATCTGAAAGCTTGGGGGTTCTTTATTGTGGATGCTTAGGCTGAGCCATTCTTACTCAGTGCAAGACCATCATTGTCTTCAGGATAAGGCTCTTGTCAATAGTGAAAAGCCCCAGCTGCCATTGTTCCAGGGCACACTGACATTGAAACACTGTCCAGGTAGAAGCCCCCTCCTCCAATAAAAGCAGTCCATTCGAACGCTTCTGTGCGACAGTCGCTCTCCACTGTCCTGCCCATTACAAAACTACCACAGGTGTCTAATAAACTCTCTACTTCCTCTGTCTTGGTGAATTTTTTTTTTTTTTTGTAAATTGTCCTAGTTTTCTTCTCCATTGCTGTGACAAAACACGCTGACCAATGCCAACTTGAGGAGGAAAGGGTTTATTTATCTTACATCTCCAGGTCACAGTTCATCAGGGAGCCTAAGGTAGGAACTCAGGGCAGGAACCTGGAAGCAGGAGCTGGAGCACAGGCCATGGAGGAACACTGCTTACTGACTTGCTCTCCTGGCCCCTCCCTGCTCAGCCTGTTTTCTTATGCAACACAGGCCCACCTGGCCAGGGGTGGCACCACCCACAGTGGACCGGGCCCTCCCACATTACTCAACAATCAAGAAGGTGCCCCATGGACATGGCCACAGGCCAGTCCGATGAACGCAATTCCCCAATTGAGGCTCCCTTAACCCAGGTGTGTCAAGTTGACACTAAAACTATCCAGCACATAATTTTTTTAATTGAAATTTTGTGTATTTCATACAGAACATCTTAATCATATTTATACCCCCTTCCCCACTGGTACTTCCCATAGCCCGCCTCCCCAATGGAATTCATACATTCTGTCATTTGTGTTAAGGCCTGCCCAATCAAGTTAGTGTCTCCAGACATCCATCAGTGCAAGTTCATCTACTGAGGTCTATCAGAGAGCACCCCTCCTTTAAGAAGATCAGCTCTTCCTCATCCAGCAGTAATCAGCTTCCAATAGTTCTTTAGCTAAGATTGGGGCCTACTGCCCATTTCCACAGTTCTGTGCTGAGTTTTTGTCTGAGTTTTCATGGGTCTTGTGCGTGCTGACACCATTGCTGTAGGTTCATATGAGCAAGGTCCCATTTCTCCCTTAGTAACACCTGTCTTCTACTATTCTTCTCTCTCAGGCTCCTTCTTTTCCTTTACCTCCTTGGTTCCTTTCCATTTTCCTGGCTCCTGCAGTTATATCAGGACACATACTCACATATAAGGATTTGGAGCCAGGGTCCACAAATGAGGGAGAACATATGTTGTTTGTTTTTCTGAGTCTGTGTTCCTTCACTTAGTATAACAGCTTCTAGTTTCATCCATTTACCTGAACATTTCATGATTTTGTCTTTACTACTGAGTAAATGTGTAAATGTACAACATCTTATTTTTTAAAAATATTTTATTATTTTTATGTTATGTGTATTAGTGTATTGCCTTCATGTGTATAAGGGCACCCGTGTAATGCAATGACCAGAGTCAGAAAAGGACCTTGTATTCCCCTGGAACTGGAGTTATATATGGTTCTTAGCCACCATGTGGGTGCTGGAGATTGAACCCGGGTCCTCTGCAAGAGCAGCTGATGCTCTTAACTGCTGAGCTAGTTCTCCATTCCCATGTATTATATTTTCGTTATCCACTCATTAGTTGAGAGACACTTTTAGGTTGCTTCCATTTCTTGCACTGTTGGGGGGGGATTCGGGTGCTCTGTCTGAATTCTTTTGCATCACCTGTGGGTCTCCTGCCTCTCACCACTGTTCTGGTATTTATATTTCACTCTTGGGAGCTCTTTGTGTTTTGTTCTGAACTACTCCCTTCTTTTCTGGAGAGACTTGGAGCTCTGTTGCTTGTGAGCCCACAGCAAAATTGCTGGTGGTCTATCTGGTATCGTCTTGGTGAATGTCTGAACTCACCCCCGATTATCTAGGATGCCCTATCCTCATAGCCTATGCCAGAATCACAGCTGGAGAGTGTGCCATAGATCCATCACCCTCCCCACCCTGCTCTCCAGGTTTCTGATGGTGGCTAAGGGGACATCCAGCTCCTATGCTGACAGCATGTCCTGCATCACAGGCTGGATATTCAAATGGAATTCTGGAATATTCACAACCTGAGGCATGGCCAGCTGGAAAAACATGGTGCCCACAACAGGTGTGTATTAAACTTATTTTCTACTCTGTGGCCTGGAGCTTTCATCATGACCCTCAAGTCACTGAAGCTCATAACTCTATGAAGTATGTAGGACGCTAGGGAGCTCACTGGTAGATGCCAAGGATCTTGATGTCCCCTTGATTCTCCTTTATTATTAATTAATTAATTTATTGTGTGTGTGCGCATGTGTGTATGTGCCCACTTGTGCATTCCACAGCACATATGTAGAAGTCAGAGGACAACTTGCAGGAGCTGGTTCTTTCCTTCCAACATGTTGGTCCTGGGGATTGAACTCAGGTTTTCAGGCTTCAAGGCGAGTGCTTTTACCTGGTAAGCCATTTTTTCTGGCCCCTTGACTCTCTTTTAAACTGGGTCTGAGACTTGCTCCCTAAACCTTTGTATAAGTTCATGGTTCTTCTGGGACTTTTCTTGCCCTGCGTCTCCACCGTTTGTCACTCCTTGCCTTTCTTCCCGACTCATAACCGCCCCCCCCCCCCCCCAAAAAAAATTCTTGTGGATCTTCGTCTGACAGCTGGATCATTGCGTCTATCTGACTCTTGGTTGTTACCCATGCCCTTGTGTCTGGCCTGGGTCTGTTTCCTGACTCAGGGGTCTGGCTTGAGCCTAGTTCTGTTCTCATCCCCACTGGCAGTATTTACCCTTTGTTGCCATCTCTGGTCTCCCAGAACCCACTGACCAGGCCCCCGCCCCTGCCTTCAGTTACTCACAAGATTCCCAGCTTCTTTCTCTTTTCACCCTCCAACAGTTTATTCAGAGAGATGTCCAAGCCTTCTTCTAATTCATTGCGAGTAGTTATCTCATTGAGAATCTCCCTAAACACGGACTGATAGGAGTTGGGAACAGACTATAAAAAGACCAAAGAATTAAATATGCAAGAAATTGGAGATTAATGATCTGTTAGTTAACCACTTTTCTGGCTCTAGTTGTGCCAGATGACATTTTAGTATATTATTACAAAAATATATACTATGTGTGTGTGAGGGTATAGAATGACAGAGAAAGAATTCTTTTAAAGAATCTTTCAGGGTCAGAAAGATGACTAAGCAGGTAAAAGTGGGAGCTGCTCAAGCCTGATGACCTGTGTTTGATCCCTGACACCCACATAAAATAGGGGATGTGGTGGCACACATCTGTAATCCCAGCACTCCTATGATGAGATGGGAGGAAGAGACAAGAGAATGACCCAGACAGTTGGCCTGAAGTACACAGAGCAACAACAAAACAAACAAGAGAGACGCTGCTTCAGTGAGGTGGAGGACAAGAACCAAGTCCTGCAAGTTGTGCTGACTGATACACACATGTGTGTCCTTGAGCAATAGGGTGGTACAGAGGCTAGAAGAAAAGGAGTTCTCCAACTCTGTACTGTACCTCACCATGTGGACCTAGGGCAGCATTGCTTGTGCCCTGAGTCTCATAAGCTATTTCATAACCGATTTTCATGAGTCACTGGCCTCTACACCCTAACCATAGGGGCTCAGTTTCAGTTGATAGCAATTAGATGGCAAACAAGAGATGGTATCACCCCTTTTAATCATGTTATTTTTTCTGGATTCCATCGCACTCACTAAAACTGTTCTTGCTGATAGCCAAATTCTCTCAGGCCCATGTAGGAAAACCAATGTACTCTGGGCTTGCTTCTGGGGAAGGAGGGTATTGTCTGCCTGCTGTAAGAAAATAACACTGTATAATCCTCTTTATTTTCAAGACTAATATATGGTAAAGATTCTGTCATGGTTGAATTGTGTCTCCTCCTCCATCCATTCACACATTCACATTCTAATTCCCAATATCTTAGAGTCTAGACTGTGACCTTGTTTGGAGACAGGGCCTTCACAGAAATAATCAAGTTAAAAAGAAGCTATTGAAGTAGTGGGCCTTTAGATCAATTACTTTCAACATTGCCGGGGCAAAATAACCTAACAAAAGCAACTTAAGGAAGGGTTGTTTTGTCTCACAGTTTGAAGATGCAGTGGCAAGATGGTGCGGCAGCTGGTCACAGTGCATTCACAGTTGGAGAAAAGAGAGGGATAAACACTGCTGTTCAGTCCCCTTTCTCCTTTCAGTTCAATCCAGGACCCCAACCTACAGAATGGTGTCACTCACTCTTAGGGTGGGGAAATCACTCACAGACATGCTCAGAGGTTTGTCTTCTAGGTGATTCTAGATCCTGTCAAGTTGATCAACATTAACCACCTCAGCCTTCATCCTTATAAAAGTTGATATTGGATACTGAGGAAAAGACATAGAGAGAAGATGAAGTGACATGGGAGAAGATGCCATCTACAAGCCCAAGAGAGAGGCCCAGCCAGATCCTTGCCTCAGAGCCCTTGGGATGGACGAAGATCCTGAACACCTGGATTATGGACTTCTAGCCTCCAGAGCTGTAAGTCAATACACTGTGGTTCTTCATGCCACTCGGATCACAGTGCTTTGTGACAGGACCCCCTAGTAAACTGATATTCCGTATCACAATACTCAGCCAAGAATTCTCTCCTAGTTCTAGACAGACTGTTTTTGGGTTTTCAACTGGACTTCATATCGATATCTTACAGCTGCTTAACACTCAGTGTGTCCCAAATGGAACTTTCTGGCTTATTCTGCAAGTGTGTCGTCTCCTTTTCCCCTTCCCAGTCTGCTGAGTTATCACTATGTCCTGTGTTATGGCAGATGTGTCCCTAAGCGTCACTGTTCATCCGTTCTGCTCTTGTGGAATTACTCTCTTTGTCCTCAGTTTCTCTGCTGTAATTTACCATCTGCAAAGCCACAGAGTAACTTTTAAAAGTGCAAAACTGATTCTGTCAGTTGTAGAGTAACTTGCTATTGCTGGGGACTTTACCTTATCTCGTATGTCATATTGTTTTTCCTCAAATAATCCCAGTTATGCTTTTTAAAAGATTCCTTATATAGCTAAAGAAAAACACCAGTGAATTATAAAGTATTTTTGAGAATGAAAAGACCTTTAATAAACATGAACCAATACTCAGTAGCTGTAAGAGAAAAATATTGATCAACAAGACTATATACAAATGAAAAATGACCAGGCCACAGGGAATACTGCGAAGGAATTTGCAACACAAAACTGAAGAAAACTTTACAACACAGGTATCAGAAAAAGTACTAGGTTCTTTCATAT
Organism: Nannospalax galili; assembly: GCF_000622305.1. Taxonomy (NCBI): domain Eukaryota; kingdom Metazoa; phylum Chordata; class Mammalia; order Rodentia; family Spalacidae; genus Nannospalax; species Nannospalax galili. Next base: position 1,716,885 of record NW_008328607.1, read on the forward strand.
GTAAAAACTTTTCTTACAAATCAGGAGGATAAGGAACTAACACAATGGAAGAGTGGCTAAAAAACGTAAGCTGGCCATTCCCAGAGAGACACACATCTGTCATAATGCAGTCTGAATGCAGCAGACAACAGTGACACATCACGTCTACCCTGCCAGATGAGTCCCTGTGACCACTCTCATGGGTGACAGTGTGATGGAGGGACATTCTCATGACCCCTTGGGAAAAGGGAAGCAGCACAACTTGTTTGGAGGGAAACTTGCCAATACTTTTTTGGTTACAGGGTCTCATTACATAGCCCAGGCTGACTCAAACTCACCATCCTCTTGCTTCAGCCTCCCAAGTGTTGGGATTATAGGTATAGGCCATCACATAGCTGTCAATATATTTTGCATTAAGGATACAGATTCTCCCCCCGATATATACATACACATACATATTCATATATACATGTTGGAAAAAATATCCAGTGATAGAGTACTAGCTAAATTAAGGTATAAGATATATCTGTCTGAAGTCCTCTAGTGATAGAGCCCTGAGATGGTGACATGCTTGTGATGGGAGCTACCCTGTTCAGCCTGCTTGTCCCAAGGAATGCTCTGGAAGACTGCAAGGTGTGCCCTGCTCTTCTGAGCCTCATGCAGCTACACAGAAGCTGTGAGTGCCACCTGTCCTACTGTTTGGAGGTGGGGGCCGAAAATCTTCCCCTACACTTACGTCTCTGAAGTCCTCTTCCCGCTTTCCACCAGCCTCATTCATTATGATGTCCCCAAAGGACCCTTGAGAAAAGTCTTCTGAGGCTTTCAGTTTTGGAAGGCACATTTGGAGGAGAAACCCCAAAAAGAAAAGAAAAAGATTTATGACAGTAACCTCATCACATCAATAAAAATACAGATGTCATCAATGAGACAAATTCATCAAATTACCGGATTACCTAACGTCGGGGGAGGGTAATAATAAAACTGGAATGGTATAGGTCACTTTTCAGGTGCTGACTTGTGGGTGTGTTCTGGTAGCTGGTGAATATCAGCTTGATTGACAAGGTGATGTTTCAGTGAAGAAGGCAGAGAGCAGGCAGATGTTTGGGGGTTAGGAGGTGTAAAGGTCCCTCTGTGAAAGTGGAGAGGCGTGTTTAGACAAGGCAGCAAACTGCAAGGGCAGTGGATATCTGGGGTGAAGCATAAAGGATCAGAAGGCAGAGAAGACACGGGAGTCGGGGACAGGGGCCAGTTGTCAGAGAACTGCTAGACTACAGGGAGGACTTTAGAGTAGATTCTCAGGGGAGACTTATTCTGAGTACGATTTTTATCTCAGAAATTTCAAGAACTCTCTCACTCTCCCACCAGTTTTGTCAAATGTGCTGATTTCTAAAAGCGCCCACAGCTCATTATTACTAATCAAAACAGAAGAGAAGATTTCCCCAGGCCAAAGAGCGACTACCAGAAATAATGCACGTGTTTTGTACCCCAGGGTCAGCCCCAGCCTGATGACTCAGGGTTAAGAGAAAGGGTTTCAAGTCTCCAGGGGGAGAGGGGTGCAAATTGAATTGTGGAATTGATAATTATAACACGAGCCTCTATCCCCACTCCTGGGAAGGTGTGGTTCTTAAGGTAGACTTAGAGGACATGGCTCTGGCTTCATAATTGGGTCTCCAGGGACATGACAATGGCCTGTTGCCTCAGCTTCAGGATAACACCAACTCCTTCAAACTGGGGCAGCCAGAGAGCCCAGGGCTGGCTTAACTTATTTAATTCTGGGCATTTAATATTCCTCTGGGGTCTGGAAGGGGGTGTTCTTTGTGATCCTCACATGTTAAACTTTGCACTGCTTCCCTTTGGAGATTGTAGTAAAGGCCCTGACTTGCTCATACTCCTGGCAGGATGGAGACTTACTAGGTGCCTTCTGTCTGCCCACCTAAGCACAGCCTTGGTTTGCCCCTGGCAAACTTGTGGTGGCTGAGAACTCACAGGTGGCCATTCTTTTCCCTCACTTCCCACAGGGGCATGCATGCCACCACCACTGGGGCCCTTGACACAGCAAGGACAACAGCACTTCAGTGTGATTCTAAAGATACTGCATGTTCCTGTGGTACTTTGGAAGATCACTTAGGAAAACCCAGCAAGAACCTGTGGGAGTTCAAGCAAGCCCTCAGGAGGCCCTTGTGGGTGGCATCAGAGAGGAGAAATGAATGAATGGGCAGGAGCCTGAGAGACCGAGAGGCGGGTGGGGAGGGTGAGATGCTCTGCTCAGTGAGGTCACTACCTTGCATAGCTGCCAGAGGTGATGCATGAGGCCATCACCCATGACTGCTTATTTGAACAGGCTTTACAGAATAATGAAGAATTAATTGAAGGAGAAAGTGTGTGTTTATTGCTAGAAGGAGGTGAACTTGGCATCCCTGAATGCTAAACAGCAGGTGCTCAGCAGCACTGGATTCAGTGTGATAATTAAGCATATTAGCATCACTGCGCTTCATCCATCCAGTGTCAGGTGGAGCACTGTCAACAAGCAGCAGCAAATAGGCTGAATAAGGAAAAGCTTTACTTCTAGTTAGCGGTTCCTTTAGGGGTTTCCTGTGGCCTCTGCTTCTGTTCTGATGAGATTATCAGCCCTGTGGAAGGTGTAGACTCGGGGTATGTCAGGTCAGATGCCAGCAGTGGACCTATCTCATAAGACTCCTGCCACTTCTGATGTCACTTTTCCCTCTCTTTGATTTTTCTTTGTCTTAGTGCCTCTCTGCTAAGGCTTTTCTTGATGGCTTTTCTTGACGGAATTGCACATTCTGAATTCAAGATGGATGTTTAAGCCGTGTATATTTTCCACAGAGTTGATATAAAAATTTCTAGATTACAAAGATGAAGATCTTTGCTTGGTCAAAGTTTAGTCACCCCTGAGGCTTCTCCTTGGCACCATCTGTGCATTTCTTTGTAAAAGCTGATTTCAGCAAGCGCCCTGCTGAGTAAGTTTAGCAGGAGTTCCTCATCTTGAGATCTGATCACCTCAATACCTGAGCAGGTTCCTCACTGGGTCAGATGTCTATCAGGCTGGGTGTCTGATCACTCTGGACTGCCTTCAGCAAGAATCCCCTTTACCCCCTCAGTCATATGCCATCCACTCACCCTTCCCTGCTCTTTAGATGTGTATCCACTTGTCAAGGCTGTGTTTGTAATTGAACCCCATCTCTCTCACTACATAAATCCCATTGCCAAGATACTGCATTCCCTATTCTTATTGCAATGGTCTCTGATAAAGTTGGTCTGGCTGTGTCACTAAATAAGCTTTTGTTTGACGACAGATGAAGAGAGGGAGAAAAAAAATCAGTAAGTGACCAGACCAGGGCCAGCTCTAAGCAATGGGCAACCCTACCCCAATGATCAAAGAATAGCTAGATGAAACTTAGACCTGTTTTTACCCCTCCATTCTTTTTGTGGGGAATTCCTTGTTAGCCTAGGTAGGAGAGGCCAAGGCCAGGCCAGGCTGGCCACTGGGACTCAAATTCACAAGCTGTTAGAAAGTCTGGCTATGAAAACTGTCATCTATGGATCATCAAAAGCAGCCGAGAGTTCATTAGAAAGCCAGTATCTCCTGGATGTAGCCACTTGGAATCTACATTCAAAGAGGATCTCAGGGGACTGTGTTGCTAGGCACATTAACATTTGACCAGCAATTCTCTAAAACACAGATGGAAGTGGAATAAAATGGAGAAAATTATATTTAACAGGTACCTTTCTGGGGTTGCAGACAGGTGGCAGGATGCAAGGTAGTCAAGAGTTTGGAAGGGTTTGTTAGATAAGTCATGGGTGAGTGTGGGCATTCAATCAATGTGTGTGTATACTTAAGATCTGACATTCCCCACCCCTTACTTAAAGCGTAGTCCCTAAATTCTTTTCTGGTGAAGATGGGTCTGGGTCACTAATCATGTTCTGTGAAGTGGTGCGGTACAAGTTGGGATTCTGACACCATAAGGATTCTCTCTTGTCTTTCCCTCTCATAGGATTTAACTGAGCCCTCCTCAACAAACACCTAATAAAGCATAAAGGGTTCCAAGTGTAGGAATGCCAAGCTTTTTTCTACCTAGGTGGCACTGGATGAGTCTAGGGAGTAAGGGTCACACATCCCTGGAAAGCCCTATTCTTCTGACCTCAGGACCCAGCAACAACTCGACTCTCTTTAAATGTGGGAGTCCCTGAACCAGGACTTTGAATATGGAGACAGAATTCTGGCTGTCCCAGGTAGGTCATACTGTCTCCCTCTGGAGACTCTATTTTCTCCTCCTTCTTCAGGAGGTTTTGGGGTTCTGTGTCAGCATGTCCCCAGATCCTCTCCAGAACTTGGTATAAGCCAGAGTAGCAAGGGGGCCATCACCTGGGACACAGTCCTAGTCCAGGATGCTCTAGGGATCTCTAAATAATAGATTAAGTTAGACTCTTACAATCATCTTCTTCTTTTTCTGTTTCACTGGCCTCAAATGCTGAAAAGAATAGGAGACATGATTATTACCAGCATGGTGTGGTATAAAGAACTGTCATAGACCCTTTAGTCCCCAAGGGATTTAAAAATCACCTCTTAAGTAGCTGGGGATGGGAGAGGATGACATAGGGTAAGATCACGTTTGGGGAAAAGAGGCTTTCCTGGCCCGTTAGCAATATGGGGCCTGTGAGCATATCCTCCCTAAGTGTCGATCCCTTCCTCTTGTTCCTATTGCTTCTTTCCCATTAGGAGTCTGAGAGCATTTTGTCCATCTCAATATACTGCTTAGTTCACAGCAGGAGTATAATAAATGTCACTGGATGAACCACACATGGATAATTCATTCTCTTCTTACTGGCCTCCAGTCATAGGATTTTTTTTTTTTTAAATGCTTGTGCACTTGACTCTGATTCAGTGTCTTTCCTGAAAGTTGAGTCTTGACACTAAGTTCCTGGGATGATGTCTTGACCACGGGTCTTGATTAAGGTGGCCCCAGTCTAGTATGGCCAAAAGAGATCTTGCCTTAGCTAGAGTCAAGCTAATGGTGTGCTCCTTACTTTTTTTGCGGCCAGATTAACTACTATGGGTCATTTAAAATCATCATAAATGATACCTCCTTCCGATTCAGACTTCTTAGACACTAATATCGAGGAGTCTTGATCTAGTCTCATTTTGGATCTTAAGGGTTTTCCTGTGAAAAGACAGAGTTGTCATTATGATTTAACCTTAGGCTTTGCAATGGGTCCATGTTGCACATATGGGGTCTAAGGTTCTTCGCTCCCTGGGATGATCAAGGGAGGGGGAGGGCCAAGGCTGCAGGCTTGGCTGGTATGTCTTGGATGCTCTCTCTGCTCACCTCTCTTTCTTATTCTAAGACTACAATGAAGAACCAGTGGTCTCTCCTGGCCTTCCCCTGTGGTTACTATAGACAGGGCTATCATGGATGGGGCTAAGGAAGACCTCAGAGGTCTAACTCCTGTAGGAAATAGAGAGGCAGGTGGCTCCAAAGCCATGGGGACACATAGTTGGTACCTTGGTCACTGTAGCAAGGAGGCCTCCCTAGTATTCTCTTGCTTAGAGCTCCTCAGAAGGTACATCATGGGCACTGACTGACTGGCTGGGGAGCATGGGAGAGCAGATAGATCTGTTGAGTCTGTACTTAGTTCACTGTGCTTTTCTTAGACATTTTTGTTTTCTGCCCTTCCATCTCTTCTTCCTATTCCTAAATAGGTATGCAGCTGAGCATGCAAGTGCACACACACACACACACACACACACACACACACACACACACACATTGAATTCCTTTCTTGGTGGCTGAAGAGGAGCAGGCCCATGATGAAAAGGGAAAGCTAACTGTTGCATCCATCACAGGAGGGTCAGGCTCATATCAGGCTCAAAGTGCTGAGATGAGAGGTCCTAGACACCTGCACCATCAGTACCTACTAGCTCTTCAGCATGAGCCCTAAGCACTTCCACAAGCAAAGGATGCTCTAACTGTAAGAAAACTAACCCTACCATGGCACAGCTGTGACTGGTAGGAACGGTCTTTTCTAGAGATTCTTCCCTCATATTCCCTGAGCAGGCCTATTCTACCTCTTCAGGGAAGACAGGAAGAAGCAGTTTGCAGTTTTGTACAGCACACTGCTAAGTATTTGCCAACAGTCACCATCTTCCAGACTGAACATCCTGTTTTACTTCTACAATTCTTTGTGTTCTATGGGGTCTGTCTAACCCCCGCTTTCCTCTGAGCCCTAGCCAGCCTGCTTTAGCTCTCATAGAATGTAATATCTTCCAAACTGAACATGCCATTCCAGGCTGGCCTGCCAGTGCAGGGCAGGGGAGGACTAATTTGGCTTTATCTAACCAGTTGGCTACACTTGGTTACTCTTCTAGTTTGCTTTCTGTTGCTGTAATAAAACAACAACAAAAATCAAGTTAAAGAAGAAAGGGTTTATTTCAGCTTACAGGGTATAATCCATCATTGAAGGAAACCAGGACAGGAGCTCAAACAGGAGCCTGAAGGCAAGATCTGAAGCAGACACCACAGAAGAATGCTGCTTACTAGCTTGCTTCCCATGACTTGATCAGCTACTTTTCTTATACACAGTGAGCTGGGACCTCCTACAACAATTAGAAAGCAAGAAAATGCCTCATAGGCATGCCCACAGGTCAATCTGATGGAGGAAATTCCTCAACTAAGGTTCCTTCTTCCTAGGTGTGTTCAACTGACTATCACGATTAACGATCACAGTTACTTTGTCTTTTTGTTGTCCTATTTACCTTTGGGCTGTGGCTGAATGAGGGCTCTGACGGCAAACAAGATCTCCCCATTCCATTCCTTTCCCACTTGTTGATTTGGGAACTTAACTGAGCAGGATCTAATAAGAATTACCAGTATATTTTATCTAACTCACTCTTGTCCTATGTTTCTGTCTGTCAAAATCCTTTAGAACCAGATTATTTTATCAGATTCAGGTCATCTATAAATATAAATATTCCTTCCACATTTGCAGAGAAGTCTGTCATAAAAAGGCTGCCTGGGAAGACTCCTGTGGCTTTCTACTGGAGACTGGGTTGAGCTCAAGTCACTCAACAGTATCTGTGGGGAGTTCAGGCATCGCTTCATAGTCTTCAGCTTCCCAAAGAAATGCCTGGTGGAATTTGGCTCTGTGGGGTTAATATAGTCACCTATGATCATTTTGTCAAAAAGTGATCTAACGCTCTCTCCTACCCTCAGGCCTGTCTCCAGGGTAAGTCCATTGTGCCCTCCACTCCTTGACTCCCCGAGCCTCATTCATCCTCCCATTTCAGTGGCCTTTCTCTCCTCCGAGTTTGGGCCCTGCCCCATTCCTTGTCTTTGGGGCCTTGACACCTGGGGAACCAATAGTGCTTCCTGATCCTTTTCATCCAGACCAATGTAGTGCCTTCTCTGGGCCCCAGGAGCACTGCTTCTGGGTCTGGCACCACCCTCACCTCCCTCTGCTTCCCTGGGCCTGCACCACCCACCAGCCTCTTTCTGGGATGCAGGGACTGACCTTTCCTCTTCCTGATCCTTTGCATCCAGACCAACACAGCTCCTCAGTGCAATCCCCAGGAGTCCTTGGGGCCTCTTCCTGCCCCCATCTCTCTTTTCATCTCTGGGTGGCACAGCCACCAGATGCCCTAGACCAGCATCTTTCCTGGGCCAGGCTCTGAGGCCAGTCCTGCCCCCAAATTCCTGAGGCTAAAATCGTTCCTGGAGGGATCCGGACCTTAGGAGAAAGCCTGAAAACATCTGACCTTCACCTGAATTGGGCCTCTGGGAACTCCTGAAGACAAAAGCAATCTAGACACTCCAATATAAAATCAAAAGAGAGAACCGGAAGCTTAGATGAACAACTTTCCACACCCAAAAAGTAAACCACAAAGACACATAAAGTTCACAAAAAGAAGCA
>NW_008328607.1:1725670-1726676 GCF_000622305.1 Nannospalax galili
TGAAGGAATTCTTGTCCACAAAACCAGGCCTTCAGAGAGTTCTGGGAGCAATACAAAGAACTGAAGAAAGGAATGACTATACCCAAGGGGTTGCAGAAAGAACTCCAAGGAGAGTATAACATTGTAAAAGTACAACTATAGCAAGAATATGAATAAAAAAAATGACAGGATTCAATACTCATCTTTCATTAATAACTTTAAACATTAACGGACTGAACTCCCCAGTCAAAAGACACAGACTATATGAATGGATTAAGAAACAAAACTCATCATTTTGTTGTCTGCAAGAAACTCATCTCACTTTCAAGGACAGACACTATCTCAAAGTGAAAGGATGGAAAAAAATATACCAAGCAAATGGCACTAAGAAAACACCAGGTATAGCAATTCTAATACCTGACAAAATAGATTTTAAAACTAATCAAAAGAGATAAAGATGGCCACTTCATTCTGATCAAAGGAACAATGAATCAAGAAGATATTACAATCATGAACATATATTTACCAAACTCTGGTACACCCAATTTCACTAAAACAACACTACAGGACTTTATGACACAGATTAACCCATCTCAGTATTAGTAGGGGACTTCAATACCCCAGTCTCCATTTGACAGATCAACTGGGCAAAGAATAAACAGAGAAACGTCTGAATTAAATGATACCATACATATCAAATGGACCTAACAAACATGTTTCAAATATTCCACCCCAGCACCAAAGGACATACTTTCTACTCAGCATCCGATGGAACCTTCTCCAAAATCGACTATATGTTGGGGTACAAAAGAAACCTCAACAAATACAAAAAGACTGAAATAATTCCATGCATTCTATCAGACAGCAATGCAATAAAGCTTACAATTAACACTGGAAGAAGCCCTGATCACCACATGAACACATGGAGATTAAACAACAGACTCCTAAATGATGAATGGGTCAAAAGAGAAATAACAAAGAAATAAAAGAATTCCTGGAACTAAATGAAAAGGACAGTACAACACAA
>NW_008328607.1:1727655-1728841 GCF_000622305.1 Nannospalax galili
CAAAAAGAAAAGGTCATCCACCATGATCAAGTTGGCTTTATCCCAGAGATGCAGGGATGGTTCAATACACGTAAGTCAATAAACATCATAAATCATATAAATGGACTCAAAGACAAGAACCACATGGTCATCTCAATAGATGCAGAGAAGGCCTTTGACAAAATTCAACATACATTTATGTTCAAAGTCCTAGAGGGAATTGGACTGGAGAGACTATACCTCAACATAATTAAAGCCATATATAATAAACCCACAGCCAACATCATTCTAAATGGAGAAAAACTGGAAGCATCCCATTGAAATCAGGAACCAGACAAGGCTGTCTACTATCTCCACTTCTCTTTAATATAGTGCTTGAAACTTGCAAAAGCAATAAGACAAGAGCAGGAAATTAAAGGAGTAATAATTGGAAAAGAAGAAATCAAAGTATCTCTTTTTGCAGGTGACATGATATTATATCTAAGGGATGCCAAAAATTCCACTAGAAAATTCCTAGAAATTATTAACATGTTCAGTAAAGTGGCAGGTTACAAAATTAACCTACAAAAGTCTGTAGTCTTTCTATACACCAATAACAAGCAATCAGAGAAAAAGCACATGGAAACACTCCCCTTCACAATAGCTGCAAAAAAATAAAAATCTCAGAATAAACCTGATCAAAGTCATTAAAGACCTCTACAATGAAATTTTTAAATCTTTAAAGAAAGAGATTGAGGAAGACATCAGAAGATGGAAGGACCTCCCATGCTCATGGATTGGAAGAACTAATATTGTGAAAATGACCATCCTACCACAAGTCATATATAGATTCAACACAATGCCAATCAAAATCTCCATGATATTTTTCACAGAATTGGAAAAAACCATCCTAAGATTCATATGGAAGCACAAAAGAGTTCGGATAGCCAAAAGAACCCTGAGCACTAAGAGCAATGCCAGGGGGAATTACTATACCAGATTTTAAGCTGTATTATAGAGCTATAGCCATAAAACAACATGGTACTGGCACAATAGTAGACTCATAGATCAATGGAACAAAATTGAAGATCCAAATATGAGTACACTCAATTTCAGCCACCTGATATTTGACAAAGGAGCCAAGAACATTAACTGGAGGAAAGACAGCATGTTCAGCAAATGGTGCTGCCAAAACTGGATCTCCACCTGCAGAAGAATGAAACTAAAC
>NW_008328607.1:1729200-1729577 GCF_000622305.1 Nannospalax galili
ATGGGAGAAAATCTTCACCAGCGACACATCTGACAGAGGTTTAATATCCAGAATATATAACGACCTCAAAAAGCAGAGAATCAAGACAAGAAGTAATCCAATTAAGGAGCTGAACAGAGAATTCTCAAAAGAAGAAGTAAAGATGGCTAAGAAGCATCTTAAAAGATGTTCAGCAACACTAATAATTAGGGAAATGCAAATAAAAACCACTTTAAGGTTTCATCTTACTCCAGTCAGACTGGCTAGGATCAACAGAACAAATGATACCAAATGTTGGAGAGGATGTGGGGAATGGGGAACACTCATCCATTGCTGGTGGGGCTGAAAATTTGTTCAACCCCTATGGAAAGCAGTGTGGAGTATGCTTGGAAAAGTAC
>NW_008328607.1:1729667-1732040 GCF_000622305.1 Nannospalax galili
TTTGACCCAGTTATACCACTCCTTGGCATATACCCAAAGAACTCATGCTATTGCAGAGACACTTGTACATCCATGTTTGTTGCTGCTCTTTTCACAATACCTAAGAGATGGAAGAAACCTAAGTGTCCCTGATTTGACAAGTGGATAATGAAAATGTGGTTCATTTATACAATGGAATTTTACTCAGCAGTAAAGAAAGATGAAATCATGAAGATTGCGGGTAAGTGGATGGAAGTAGGAACTGTTATACTAAGTGAAGTAACAGACTCAGAATAAAAATCGACATATGTTCTCCCTCATATGTGGATCCTAGATCCAAACCCTGATAAGTGAGTATGTATCCAGACATAACTACAGGATCCAGGATAATGGAAAGGAAACAGGGATGTAAAGGAAAAGAAAGATCCTGCAAGAGTAGAACAGTAAACAGGCCTTAACAAGGGAGACATGGATAAAAATTGGGTTAGTTTAAGGGAGGAGGGAGGGAAGGGTATACAAGGAACCTAGGGGATAAAGGGAAAGAAGGAGCTCAAGAGAGGTAGGGCCATAGGAGAATGGTATTATTAAGGGAGAAAGGGTGGAAACTGGGGCACCTTAATTGGGGAAACCATGATGGAGGTGTGAGACAATGTGAGAGATAAATAATGCCTAGCTAGTTTTAAAAACCAGAGGTAACCATATCACTCCACCAACCTACTGACAAATTATACACAGCAGATCAAGAAATATATGTCTAGGTACAGTTTATCTGAGAACAACTGGTCTTTGCCCAAGATTTATCTACATGGCACACAGTAATTAAAAATACAAGACTGGTGGAACTAACTTTCTTGCTTGTTTAACACATACTTTGAGGTCAGTAATAATTTGGTCAGAGGGACATAAAGGATGCTTTTTGCTCCTTGCCCTCCTAGGTCAACTAGTTCCAGGGGACTATGAACATCTCTCAAAATGTCCTATATGGTGGTGAGTCACCTGTCCTCTTGATCAAGGAGGACCAGGAGACCCGACCAGATGGACTTGAACCAGTGTCCAGTCTACAAAGAGGAGGGTTAATACAGAGGATCATTTCCTCCATGCTTCCAAGTGAAGCCAACCATGGTCGAGTAGGACCTTTGACTTATCTTCATATAGGTGGAACTGGTAAAAGAAAGGAGCCAGCGGCTCCTCCCAAGCCCATGTGACCCTTGAGGAACAGATCCTCAAATGACCTTAAGAGTAAAAATAAATTGGTTTATTCTCCAAATGTCTAAAAGTGTCAGAAAACTTTTGTGTTAAACTTACCATTCTATTTATAACAAATGATAGAGCCAAATTAATGTGTCAGTTCGGCTATAATGATGCAGATTTCATTTATGCTTTTTTCTCATAAATAAAATTATCAGCAAATTATATGAAAGCACTAAGACAAAGTAAGCCATTGTAAATACTAAGAAATTTTGGATACAGCAAAATATTCTAGAAAATAAGAAGAAATATATTTGAAGTAAAATTTGTTACTGAAAGTAGAGTTCAGCATCATGTATCTTAAAATTTTGTTATATGTAAAATAAAGGTACATTATTCTGTAAGCAGCACAAATTAGTGTAATCTTCAGAAGTACTTAAGATTCCTAGTGGCAACATCAATATTCCTCTGTGATGTGTATCAATAAAAAATGAATTATATTTGAGGAGGAAGCATAAAAATTTACATCACGTTAATTAGTAGAGATGTTAAACATCACCATTGAAATCTACCCGATGACTTTATAGACATACACAGGCACCAAGGATCCAAGTGTAACCGATTATGACTAGTAATAATCAGATACATACAGATTAGAGATACATGTGCCAGCATCTCAGTGTTAGTGGCAAAACAATGAGTCTTTCTGCAAGGAACAATATATCCTAAAATGAAATGGAGATTTTTTTTTTCGGTCTTTTTGAGACAGGGTCTCTCTGTAGCCCCAGCTGTCCTGGAACTCACTATATAGACCAGGCTGGCCTTGAACTCACAGAGATACACCTGCCTCTGCCTCCCAAGTGCTGGGATTAAAGGTGTGCACCACCACACCTGGCCGAAATGGAGATATTTTTTATAGGTTAAAAACTCATTCAATTTTATGTCTTATAGGGCTTATACTGAGTTCTATATTGTATAACTGTATTAATTTAACTGTGAACCTAGAAACTTATAGACACTTGTGAAAGAGATGTACTCTTGCTCTGGAGTGTGTTACTGAATATGTTAAAGCTGTAGTGAAATGCTTCTTCTAATCATGTAGTTATTAAAAAATTTAAAAATAATGATTAAAAAATTAATAAAAAATGAGAGAAAGAGAGAGAGAAGGAAGGAGGAAAGGAAGGAAGGAAGGAAGGAAGGAAGGAA
>NW_008328607.1:1735802-1736394 GCF_000622305.1 Nannospalax galili
GACACATTCTCACATGCCTGTTGGGCTACCTCTCATACAGGACAGAAGTCTAAACATGCTCAGTCTCATTTTCTCCATTGCTTTGCTACATTGGGATTGTCCCAAAGAATTAAAACTGATAATGGACCATGTTTTGTGAGTAAAAGTTTACAAGATTTCTTCTCACTTTGGGGAATTCAACACAATACAGGAATTCCCTACAATCCCCAAGGTCAAGCCATTATAGAATGCAACCATCAAAACCTAAAAATTCAATTACAAAAACAAAAAGGGGGAATAAGCCCCCACCAACAGTTGGGTATGGCCTTATTCACTATTAATGTTCGCAGTTTTCAAAAAAATCAGTTGGAATCCCGGTTCCAGAAGCATTGGGGATGACAGGAGCAGAGACCTGAGGTACGGGTAAGATGGAAAGATCCCATCACCGGGCAATGGAAAGGACCAGATCCATTGCTAACCATGGTTCAAGGCTTTGGGTGTGTCTACCCTATAGGAGATTCAAACCCCATATGGGTTCCTGAAAAAAACCTTAAGTGGGTAGGCCAGGATCCGACTGACTAGCATGATGGCCCATGGACAATAGTTCATGAGA
>NW_008328608.1:0-234 GCF_000622305.1 Nannospalax galili
CACGAGGAAAATGGCTCGCATGACCCTGACAGAAACAAAGAAAAGAAAGAGTCAGAGACAAGATCCAAGGCCACCCCGGATCACATGGAGAGAGATCCATGACCTAGTGGAGACTGCACGCCACAGATGTCCCCCTGGAGCTTCCTTCTCTGACATTCTTGTCGCTGTCTTTACCCTGCTTAACACCAACTCTTCAGACAGCCCCCAATCTCCCTAATACCATGTTCTAGAGAT
>NW_008328609.1:0-622 GCF_000622305.1 Nannospalax galili
CCCTGTTCCAGGAGGATCAGCTGTTCCTCATCTACGGCAATCCATTGTCACCATTCCTTTGGATAGAATTGGGGTCTGCTGTTCATTTTTCCCCTTTTTAAGGGGAAATCCTCTCTAAAATTACAGCGCCCAATCAAAAAGCAGTCTTCATGTTACTTGGTAGGACTCTGTGTGTTTAATACCATGTGTTACATTCTGATTAAATTCTCAGCCATGGGAATAATAATAATCATTTTTGACATACATGATTTATGCAAACCTTTGCCAGGCACCAAAATACACTCGGAGTAAAGGGAAAGATTTTTAAAGCCATACGCCACTCTAAGAAAATACTGTGTGAGGTTGGACCAGATGGTTCAGTGCGTAAACGCGCTTGTCTCTCACGGTTGGTGACGTTAGTTCGATTCTCAGAACCCATGAAAGGCAGGAGTCGAGTGATTAGGCGCGGTTGTCCTGTCACTGCTCACACACACAGAGTAGCGTGCTCATGTCCCAGTCCACATCAGAACACATACACGATAATTCTAAAAAGAAATGTCAGGATGGGATTTCTACTCTTTTATGCAGATAGTCTATGAAAAACTTTAAAAAGCATATTAAAAAATGTGTGTGTGTGTGTGTG
>NW_008328610.1:0-1470 GCF_000622305.1 Nannospalax galili
CACAGGAATCTCATGTGTCATCACAATGCTCAGTTTGCAAATATAATGCCCAATGTTTGATCGCAATATACAAATTTGGTATTCCATTGTTTCATGTGCCAAATCAATGCTCCAACGTGACAACATTATTGCTCCATGTGCCATCACTCTCCTCCAACGTGTCATCACAACTCTCCACTATGACATCACAGTTCCCCAATATGTCATCACAATGCTCAATGTGCCATAAATCTCCCCCAATGTGTCATAATAATGCTCAAATGTGCCATCCTAATGGTCAGTGTCCTCTTACAGTGCATCAATATGCCATCACAATACCCCTTCGTGGCATCACAATATACCCCAAAGTACCACAACAATGTCCAATAGGCCATCACAAGGCTCCAATGCATCACAATATGGAATCAAATTATTTCATTGTGCCCTGAAATCCCAACTGTGCCATCACAGTGTCCTAATATGCCACCAAAATGCTCAAGTATGTCTTCAGAATACCCAAATCTGACATCACAATGCTCCATTGTGTATTACAATGATCCATTGTGTCATCTCCATGCCCAGTATGAAAACATGGTTCTCAATGACCCCTCACTATCACCTAATGTGCCATCACAATGCTTCAATGTATAATCACGGTGCTTCACTGTGACATTGCAATGCTCCAATATGTCACCACAATGCTCAATGTGACATCATAATGCTGAATGTCCCCTTACAAGGCCCCTAATGTGTCATCAAAATGCTCTGTTTGCAAATATAATGCACGAATATGTCAGCACATTATTCCTGTTTGGTTTTGCAAAGTTTCATGTGCTATCAAAATGACCCAAAGTGATACCATAGTGTTCCAAAGTGTCACCACGATGCTCAAAGCAACATCACAATGCTCCAATGTGTCAAGACTATGGCCCCATATGCCATTAAATTGCTCCAATGTGCCATCACAATGTTACAATATTACTTCTCCATGGTAAACTGTGACATCACAATGCTCCAATGTGACATCACAGTGCTCCAATGTACCAACACTATCTCCCCATGTACCAATATGTTGCTCCAATGTGCCATCACAATGTAACAATATGACTTCACAATGTTACATTTTGAAATCACAGTGCTCCATTGTGCCATCACAATGTTACATTATGATTTCACAATGTTCCATTGTGCCATCACAATGTTACATTATGATTTCACAATGTTCCATTGTGCCATCACAATGTTAAATTATGATTTCACAATGTTCCATTGTTTCATCACAATGTTCCAGTGTGTCATCACAATGCTCCAATGTGCCACCACAATGTTACTATATAACTTCAAAATGTTCCAATGTGACATCACAATGCTCCAATGCAACATCACAATGCTCCAGTATGACAATACTATAGCCATGTGCCATTATGTTACTCCAATATTCCATCACAATGTTACTATATGACTTCAAAAGGTTCCAATGTGACATCACAA
>NW_008328611.1:0-775 GCF_000622305.1 Nannospalax galili
GTTTATTATTTTTATTTTATGTGTATGAGTGCATTGCTTGCATATACGTGACTGCACTCATATCATGAAATGCTGCGGAGGTCAGAAGAGGGCTTCAGATTCCGCTGGAACTGGAGTTAAAGATGGTTCATAGCCACCATGTGGATGCTGGGAATCAATTCTGGGTCCTCTGCAAGAGCAGTCAGTGCTCTTAACCATCTCTTCAGCCCCAATAGAAAACATTTCCATTGCTGAAATAATTTTTGATGTTATTTAATAGGGAATATACCAACCAGTGAGGAAAGTGTCTTTAATATGGTCAGCAGAAGCCCATAGAAAAGCTTCTACCAGTTACAAGCCAATCAAATGCGTGCTCTCTCTCTCTCTCTCTCTCTCTACACATATGTATATGGTGTGTGTGTATGTGTGTGTGTGTGTGTGTGTGTGTGTGTGTGTGTGTATGTGGTGCTCTTCGTCTGCCAAAAACATTGACGGGGTGCCAGCTGCCAGCCACTGAGGCATCATGTATGGGATGACCTATGATTGTTTCAACCTAGGAATGAAAAAGGCATTGGGTTGGAAAGTGTTTAATCACTTCTCTTAGGAAAGCAAGGTCTTTGGGTACCCAGACTCCCTTCTTTAAGGTACCTTGGTGGCAACTCCTGTGAAGGAATAAAGAAGAAACTCTATGAAGTCATATCCACAAAGAGTTTTTTGTTTTAAGGTGTGGCAGTGCCTATATAAAGACTGACTCTCATTTCAACCAAGAGTGGCACCTGACCTGTTCTGAGAACCT
>NW_008328612.1:0-291 GCF_000622305.1 Nannospalax galili
GATATCCTGGGTCCGATGGAATTTCTGTTTCTGTTTTCTCCAGGAACCGCCATGCGGATTTCCACGGTGACAACCCAAGTTTATATTCCCACCAGCAGTGAATAAGTACTTTTTTTGTAGGAAGTTTTAGACCCTTGGTGAGACAATGCTTATACTGACTACATCAATGTCTGGTACATAGGAAATATAAGAAAACATTATTGCCCTTCTGGAAAGTGGTAACAATTATGATTTTACCCAATGACTCTGACCTTGAGTACCTTCCACTCAATGTCCTTATCTATTTATGTT
>NW_008328613.1:0-221 GCF_000622305.1 Nannospalax galili
GATCCTGGCTCCCTGGACCACAGCAACTGGCCTGGGACAGGGTTGGTGCACGTTGGGCACAGTTCACACTAAACTGCCTCTTCTCACCTTGCCAGGCTTCTCCTTCATCCATTGGAGGTGGGGAGAACTGGATATCCTGCACAATCTCATGTGGGGCTCCCACCTGGTATAGTGGTGCCATTGGGAGCTGGGGGTCAGAAGGTAGGTGGAAAATGGGCCCC
>NW_008328614.1:0-442 GCF_000622305.1 Nannospalax galili
ATAACAAAAATCAGGGCAGAAATCAGTGAAATTGAATAAAAGAAAACAATAAAAGAATCAACAATTCCAAGAGGTGGTTCTTTGAAAAGAAAAACAAGATTGACAGACCGCTAACCCAATTAACCAAAAGAAAGAAAGCACACCTCCCAATCAACAAAATCAGGGATGAAAGGGGAAACATCACAACAGACACCAGAAAGATACAGAACATTATAAGGGAATACTTTAAAAACCTATATGCTATTAAATTTGAAAACCTAAAAAAAATGGATGCATATCTAAACTCATGGGAACCACCAAAACTAAACCAAGAAGAGATTAACAGCTTAAACAGACCCATATCACAAAAAGAAATTGAAGCAGTAATACAAAACCTCCGGACTAAAAAAACCCCAAGACCAGATGGATTTACAGCATAATTCTATCAGACATTTAAAGAAGA
>NW_008328615.1:0-1284 GCF_000622305.1 Nannospalax galili
GGCCGAGGATCCCCTGTGTCGGCAGCATACCTGCTTACACCCTTGGTGGCTCCTACTGGGGAACTATCGCCTTGTTCCCGTAACATCCGTCTTTCTCATTTCTGGGCTCTGATGGCTGTAAGTATACTTCCTTTCTAGTATAATTTGCATTTATCTGGCAAGGATAATTATTTCGTATGTAATTTTATATGTATTACTTGCATGTACGTAAGTGCACCCGTGTCCTGCAATGCCCGAGGAGGTCAGAAGAGGGAGTCAGATCCCCTGGAACCGGAGTTAGGATGATTGTTAGCCACCATGTGGGTCCTGGGAACTGAACCCGGGTCCTCTGTGAGAGCAGCCAATGCTCTTAACCATTGAGCCACCTCTTCAGTCCCTGGTAAGGATAATTTTTATAAACAGATGTTTTTACAAATATCAGAATGTTTTCATAAGTATAAATTATTTTGGACCTTTTTACAAATATATTGGACATCATCTTATGTGAGATGTGTGTTCAAATCTCATACTTGTTTTATTTGTGTTTTTCCAGTGCTGTGCTTAGAACCAGGGCCTTGTGCATGCCAGGCAAGTCGGCCACTGAGCTACACCCCAGGCCCTAATCCCCATGTCTTTACTGACTTGCTAGCTTGTTTCCTGTTATTATTAGTCTATGTTCCTTGGGTTTTGCTGTTATTTCTTTGTTTGAGGTAGGATCTTATGGGCTCAGATTCACTACACCTTCAACTTCTGATCCTCCTGGCCCCAGCTCTTGAGTGCTGGGATTACATGTGTGCACTACCACACTGGATTTATACAGTGCTTGAGATCAAACTCTGGGGCATCGTGTATGATTGGCAAGCACTCTACCAACTAAACTGAATCTTCAGTCCCATTTTTGTTCTTAGTAGGGTGTGGTAGGCAGGGTAAAGTGCCTCGGACTGGTTTTCTGCCCAATGCCCAGAACCTGTGAGTAGTTTCTAAGGGGGCAACTTAGCTATGCAATTCCTGCTGCAGACCTGTGAGGACCCTGGCTTTTCCAGGTGGGCTGGATCTAATCCAAGTCAGAAGTGGAGAGCCTTCCCAGATCATGGTTGGGAGCAATGTGCTACTGACTGACTTTGAAGCCAAGACAGGCAGGCATTCCAGATAGCTGCAGAGGCCGGAAATAGCATCAGGAGGTGTAGCCCAGCATTCAGACTTTAGCTGGCCAGACCTCTGCAGGACTTAATATCTAAGGAACTGTAGGTAGCGAATTGTGTTGCTTTATGCCACAAATTGTGTAGGTATGCACTATAGAAGAGA
>NW_008328616.1:0-546 GCF_000622305.1 Nannospalax galili
TACTATTTCAGTAAAGATTGTTCCAAAGCCCTCTGCTCCAGAGCACAGCTCCGAGAAAAATCTTAAATGGATGCCAAGAGTAGGGCTGTTTGCTTTATTTTTTCAATATTTTATTTATTATTTTTATTTTATGTGTATGTGTGTATTGCCCGCATGTAGGTGAGTGCATCCATGTCATGCAATGCCCGTGGAGGACAGAAGAGGCTGTCGGATCTCCTGGAACTGGAGTTATGGACAGTTGTCAGCTGCCATATGGGTGCTGGGATTTGAACCCAGGTCTTCTGCAAGAACAACCAGTGTTCTTAACTGCTGAGCCATCTCTCCAGCCCCCTTATTTATTATTTTTATTTTATGCGTATGAGTGTACTGCCTGCATGTGTGTAAGTGCACCCATGTCGTGCAATGCCCACGGAGGCCAGAAGAAGGTGCCAGATCCTCTGATACTGGAATTACAGACAGCTGTCATTTGCCATGTGGGTGCTGGGAATCCAACCTAGGTCCTCTGCAAGAGAAGTCAGTGCTTTTAACTGCTGAGCCATCTCTCCA
>NW_008328617.1:0-533 GCF_000622305.1 Nannospalax galili
AACTTGAGAGTCTCTTCTGGACTCTGTGGGCATTGCACAGAAGAGTGCACTTACATACATGCAGGCGAAACACTCATACATATAAAATTTTTTTTTAATTTAAAGGTAGAAGACTTATTGCAAAGGAGAATTTTATGATTTAAAATTACCTTGTTCTAGGGTTACAGAGAAAAAATATTAGTGAAATTGACATAAGCCCTTTAAATGATCGACCCAAGTATTCTTTTCTTTGTTAAAACTTGCACTTCTTGGTGTCCAGGGTTCTATGTCAACTCTGGGCATGGAACTGTCTTTCAGATGGAGCCACTTGACCTTGTCTTTGGTCTTCAGAGCCTCCAGTGTACACATCTGGTTAGCCTGATCATCTTGTAATATGTCTGGGTCACAGTGAGCCACTCAAAGGCAGAGACCTCATCCCTAACAGAGTAGATACTCTATTTGCCACCATTAGTGGAACTGTATTATGAGACTTCATTGATAAACACTGTTCACATGAAGAACCAAGAGAAAAAGTCTTTCAATTTGAAGGGAAC
>NW_008328618.1:0-463 GCF_000622305.1 Nannospalax galili
GTAACAGCAATTTGTGAGAATTTGAGAGGTGATTTGAGAACTTATTTGATCTGGACATCAGTGAAGAGCTGAATTTTAAGTTTATAGTGTCATTTATTGAGACAATGTCTGTTTGGGGAGTTACTTGGATTATACTGACTAACAACTCAGAGTAAGGTTTCCCATCCCTGTAAAGTAGGTTTATAAATTAATATGCCTCCTACAGAGCTTTCGGACATTGAAGTTATTATTTATCATTCCTCCTCCCTCACTCTCTGTGTTATCCTCCCCCCCTCCTCCATTTTTCCCACTTCCTCCTTGGTAGAGGTTCTGTCTTAGTATTATCCTTTTTAGAGTTCCCTGTCTTCCCCTTCATGGCTCCTTTCTACTTTCCTGCTTCTGCATTTACCTCAGATTATATACTCATCTATATAATTCACAGATAGGAAACACAAATAAGAGAGAATATGCTGCCTTTGTCCTT
>NW_008328619.1:0-218 GCF_000622305.1 Nannospalax galili
CATCTGAAAGTCAGGTGAGCAGGTGACAGGACCATCTGCACGTCAGAGGGGTCATGTGATACCACCATTTGTACGTCAGAGGGGGGAGGTGACATGACCATCTGCACGTCAGAGGGCCAGGTGACACGACCATGTGCACTTAGTGCAGATGACACAACCATTTGCATGTCAGAGGGGGCAGGAAACACGACCATCTTTACGGCAGAGGTGGCACGTGA
>NW_008328620.1:0-300 GCF_000622305.1 Nannospalax galili
TCCTGGGAGGACCTCAGTAAAATCTACCTCCCAATTAGTCCCTGGTCGTGTACCTCTTTCTCTCATGCCGGATGGGACCTTTGATCTGGAAGCATTTACCAGGGAACATGAGACACAATCTCCCACTACTTTCTGGACTAACTGGTTAAGGTCCGGGAAGTAATAGAACTGTTCTTCTCTTTCCAGTAGTATTTTTAGTTTCTTGTGTCCTAAGTGCATCCACTGATGGAGTTGGGAGATTAGTTCAAAGGCTGCCTTTCGAGGAAGCACTGTCCTACCCTGGTATTCCCACATTTTAGA
>NW_008328621.1:0-567 GCF_000622305.1 Nannospalax galili
CTGCTGAATGTGCTCCTTTTCTTCTCCTCTTGACCTTCTGTCCCCATCAGCTGCCTCTGGTCCTCATCCTCCTCCACCTCCATGTTCTTCCTCTTCTCCTTCTCCTCCTCCTCCTCTACCTCCATCTTCTCCTCCTTTTCCTTCTCCTCCTCCACTTCCATTTTCTCCTCCGTTTCCTCCTCCTCCACTTCCATTTTCTCCTCCTTCTCCTCCTCCACCACCTCCATTTTCTCCTCCTTTTCCTCCTCCTCCACTTCCATTTTCTCCTCCTTCTCCTCCTCCTCCACCACCTCCATTTTCTCCTCCACCTCCCTCTTGGCCTCCTCTACTTTCTCTTCCTTCTTGTTCTTGTTGTCGTTCTTCTTCCAATCTTTTAATTTTCCTTCAGCCCTCGCTTCAGTGGTTTTTTCAAAAGGAAGAGGAAGGTGACCAGATGTCAAGGGCTGTAGAGCTGGAACCATCGTCACTGGTGAGGTAGTAGGGAGAGTGGTCTTGCGCCCTGAAAGAGGGACCCCAGTGGTTCTTAAAGGCCGGAACATCCCAAAGGTATATTGCCTCCTGGGGCTG
>NW_008328622.1:0-1026 GCF_000622305.1 Nannospalax galili
TCACCCTGAGAAGAGCACTAGCCCTAAACCTAACCCTAAACGTACCCCTATTACTAACAGTAATTCTAAACCTAAACCTGGACCTAAATCTAACCCCAGCCCTAAACCCACTTGTAGCCCTAAAGATAAACTAACACTAACCATAAAACTAAATCTATCCCTAAATGTAACCCTAGTCCTAAACCCAACTCTAGCTCAAACCTATCCAAACCCTAACAATAATCATAAATATGTGCGCTAAACCCAAACCTTATCATTAAACCTTGCCATAACCCTAAGGATTACTGTAAAACTAAGCCTAAAGCTACACATAAATCTATACAAAATCCTACCCCTAAATCTAACGCTAATCCCAAACTTCACTACATAACATAGACTCAATCCTAACCCTAGTCCTATCCAGAAACCTAGCACGAAACCCAACCCTAATCATAACCCTAAAACTAATCTTCTACCTAACCTTAACACTAACCTACTATTAAACTTTGGCTTAATCTTAACTCTAACCTAACCCTAATTCGAAACATGAACGTAACCCGAGAACCAATCTTTACCATAATCCTAACCATAATCCAAAAACCTAACCTTGCCCTAATCCTGAAATCAACCAAAGGCCAACCCTAACCCTAGCCCTAACTGTAAAACTAATCCTAACTCTAGCCCTAACATAAACCTAACCATATACATGACCTTAGCTCTAAGCCTAATGCTAGGCCTAACACTAATGCTATTCCTAACCCTAACCTAAACCTAAACCTATTGTAGCTCTAACCTTAAACCTAACATTAACCCTAAACATAATCCTATCTCTGATCCTAGTCCTATCTCTAGCCCTAATCCTTATCCTAGCCTAACACTTACCCCAACCTTAAACCTAAGCCTAAACCTAAATGTAACTCTAGCCCTAACCTTAACATTAAACTAGTCCTGACCCTTATCCTAACCCTCTCCCTAATCCTAACCCTAATGCTAAAGCAAACCTAAACCTAAACCTAAACCAAACTACAGCACTAGATCTAAACCTAA
>NW_008328623.1:0-304 GCF_000622305.1 Nannospalax galili
TCTAGACAGAGAATTAGAAAAAAGTCAGAACAGGGCAATTTTCAAATGTTCGTATGAGAGTCCATGGGAGTTTCTTGACAAGGGCTTCCAAAAGCACCCCTCTATTGGGTTCTTCCTCATTTTTCTTTTGTCTTCCAAGGCTGGAGTAGTTGGCTGGGAAGAGTGGCTGGATACTCAGGTGAGAGTCCAGTGACCCTGCTTGGCACTCCTTTAGAATGAGCACAACCATCAACAAGCCCAATTTTAACTATGCTTAGCAATCAGGCTCAGTGGAAGTCGTGATGATGGTAGTTATTTCATGCAG
>NW_008328624.1:0-463 GCF_000622305.1 Nannospalax galili
TTTTTAAAGGTTAAAAACTCATTCAACTTTATGTCTTACAGGGTTTATACTCAGTTCAATATTGTGTATCTGTATTAATTCAACTGTGAACCTAAAAATTTACAGGGTGAACCTAAAGGGCTGTATCTTTGCTCTGGAAATTGCTATTGAACATGTTAAAGCTGTAAAGGAATGCTTCTGGGGGCGGAGGGTCACGTGAGGCACCCTCAGCTGGCTGCTATCAGGGGAGCGGGGTTCAGGGTGGCAGGGAGCAACTGTTGTGAGTCTGATGGTGCAGGTGTGATCCCAGCCACACCAGAAAGAAGCGGCTTCAGGAAGAGTGAAAGTTCAAAGCCTGCGTTTAAAGCCAGCCTTGATAGTGAATTCCTAAGAAGAAAATAATGAATCTCAGATTAGCTTTGCTCTAAGTGAATTCAAGGTGTACAGGTTTGTTGCCAAGGCAAAAGAAGATGCAACTCCTTAC
>NW_008328625.1:0-509 GCF_000622305.1 Nannospalax galili
CGCATAGTGATGGCACATTGGAGCAGTGTGATGTCATATTGGAGCATTGTGTTTTCACAATGGAACATTTAGAAGTCATATTGTAACATTGTGGTGGCAACATTCTCCAATGTGATGTCACATTGGAGAATTGTGAGGAGACAATGGAACATTGAGGAGTCGTATTGTAACATTGTGATGGCATATTGGAGCAATATAATGGCAACATGTTTTCATATTGAGCATTGTGTTGTCACATTAGAACGTTGTGATGTCAAAATGGAACATTGTGAAGTCATACTGTAACATTTTCATGGCACCATGGAGCATTGTGATGTGACATTTGGGGGTTTCTGAGGGGACATTGAGCACCATGTTTGCACATTAAGCATGGTGATCACAATGGAACACTGAGAAGTCATGCTGTAACATTGTGATGGCACCATGGGGCATTGTATGGTCATATTGCAAAATTGTGAGGGGAAATTGAGCACCATGTCTGCATATTGAGCATGGTTACGAAACAGTGG
>NW_008328626.1:0-443 GCF_000622305.1 Nannospalax galili
GTCCTCACCCCTGGTCCTCTCACTGCTGTACACACAGTGTGTCCTCACCCCAGGTCCTCACGTCGGTGTACACACAGTGTGTCCTCACCCCTGGTCCTTGCACTGCTGTACACACAGTGTGTCCTCACCCCTGGTCCTCTCACTGCTGTACACACAGTGTGTCCTCACCCCTGGTCCT
This sequence comes from Nannospalax galili, assembly GCF_000622305.1. Taxonomy (NCBI): domain Eukaryota; kingdom Metazoa; phylum Chordata; class Mammalia; order Rodentia; family Spalacidae; genus Nannospalax; species Nannospalax galili. The sequence continues at coordinate 179 of NW_008328626.1, forward strand.
CACACCACTGTACACACAGTGTGTCCTCACCCCTTGTCTTCACTCTATTGTACACACAGAGTGTCCTCACCCCAGTCCTCTCACTGCTGTACACACAGTGTGTCCTCACCCCTGGTCCTCTCACTGCTGTACACACAGTGTGTCCACACGCACTGGTCCTCGCACTGTGGCACACAGAGTGTGTCCTCACCCCTGGTCCTCACACTGCTGCATGCACAGAGTGTCCTCACCCCAGTCCTCTCACTGCTGTACACACAGTGTGTCC
>NW_008328627.1:0-502 GCF_000622305.1 Nannospalax galili
CATGGTAAATTGTGACATCACAATGCTTCAATGTGACATCACAGTGCTCCAGTATGCCAACACTACCGCCCCATGTACCAATATGTTGCTCCAATGTGCCATCACAATGTAACAATATGACTTCACAATGTTACATTTTGAAATCACAATGCTACATTGTGCCATCACAATGTTACATTATGATTTCACAATGTTCCATTGTTTCATCACAATGCTCCAGTGTGTCATCACAATGCTCCAATGTGCCATCACAGTGTTACTATATGATTTCAAAATTTTCCAATGTGACATCCCAATGCTCCAATGTGACATGACATTGCTCAAATGTGCCAACACTATCGCCCCATGTGCAATTATATTCCTCCAATGTGCCATCACAATGTTAAAGTGTGACTTCTCAGTTTTCCATTGTGACATAACATTGTTGAAATGTGACATCACACTGCTCCAGTGTGCCAAAACTATCTTCCCATGTGCCCTACAAAGCTCCAGTGTGCCATCA
>NW_008328628.1:0-4001 GCF_000622305.1 Nannospalax galili
TAAGTGCTTACCCACTGAACCAGCTCCCCAGTCCCAGGGTTTTTTTTGTTTTGGTCCTTTTGAGACAGGGTCTCCCTGTAGCCCCAGCTTTCCTGAAACTCACTATGTAGACCAGGCTGGCCTTGAACTCACAGAGATCTGCCTGCCTCTGCCTCCCGAGTGCTGGAATTAAAGGTGTGGGCTACCACACCCGGCCTTTTTTTTATTTTTTGACTCAAGTTCTCACATAGCCCAGTTTGGCCTTAAATTTACTACCTAGCCAAGGATGACATTGAACTCCTAATCCTCCTGCCTCTACCTCTCAAGTTCTGAGGTTACTCTAAGGCTAGCTTTTGTCCACAGCATAGGATGTTGTATCAGCCAGCTTGTCTGCAAGACTTGGCTCTAAATCCCATTCTCTCACCATGTGCAGTCATCCATTATCATTAATGTCCTAGAAACTGGAAATTCAGCAGTGAATAAAAGGAAGCGCTGTGTTCTGGGTGCTAACCTGCTGGGGAATAGAGGGAGCTAGAGTCTAAGGAAATAAGTGATTCTATACGTGTCACAGAGGACCCTGAGTCAGAGGGTAGGGGTAACTGGGTGGTGTGCCAGGTATGCTGAAGCACTGGAGGGGAGATGTGATGGAATGAGCCATGCAAGTCACCATTTCCTACTCAAGGAAGGGACTTTCTGGCGCAGCCGATGGCGAGTGCAAAGCCAGGAGCCAGGGTCTGTGGTGTGTTCAGGCCTGCTAACAGTTGTCCATAACTCCAGTCTCAGGGGATCGAACAGTCTCTTCTGATCTCCTGTTTCCACAGTTATATTAAGTTTCTTTCTGTTACCCCTTGGGTATAGTCATTCCTTTCTTCAGCTCTTTGTGTTGCTTCAAGGAGTCTCTGAAGGGTTGATTTTGTGGACATGAATTCCTTCAGCCTATTTATGTTATGGAAGATTTTTCTTTCCCCTTCGACTATAATAAACATTTTGTCTGGGTATAGTAACCTGGGTTGGCATCTGTGGTCATTTGGAACTGAGAATGCTTTGGTCCAGGCTCTTCTGGCTTTCATAGTTTGCACTGAAAAGTCAGCTGTAATCCTAATGGGTTTTCCTTTATATGTGACTTGTTGTTTTTCCTTTGCAGCTTTCAGTATTCTCTCTTTGTTCTGTATGCTTAATGTTTTTACTGTGATGTGTCGTGGAGAGTTTCTTTTCTGGTCCTGCCTATTTGGTGTTCTATATGCTTCTTTTATTTGTATGGGCATGTCTTTCTTTAATTTTGGGAAATTTTCTTCTATAATCCTGTTGATGATCTGGTCCATACCATTATCCTGAGATTCTTCTGCTTCCTGTATACCTATAATTCGTAAGTTTGGTCTTTTTTATGGTGTCGCACAAATCCTGCGTATTCCATTCTTGTGTTTTCTTCAATATTTTATAATCTTTGCTTGAGTGGTCTAATTCATTCACTTTATCTTCCAGTCTTGATACTCTGTTTTCCATTTTATTCGTCTTATTGGTGAGGCTTTCTTCTGCCATTTCTAATTGGCTTAATGAGTGTTTCACTTCCTTCATTTCAGCCTGAATATTCTTCAATATTTCTAACTCTTTTCTGAATTAATTCAGAAGTTTATCCCTATCTTCTTTCAGTTCTTTGATTTCTTTCTTTGTGTGTTCTTTAAATTCACTAAATTCTTTTATTATGTTCATAATTGTTCTTTTGAGATCCATGTCCTGTGTTATCTCTAGGAGGTTCTCATTGTACTCCTCTAGAGGACTGACTGTTGGTGCTTGGTGGGAATATATTATTTTGGTTTTTCATGTCATTATTTTTTCTCCTGTGACTTTGACATGTGGATTTCTTTTGTAGTTTCTGGTTCTTATGTGAGACTCAACCCTTCCTTTCTTGAGTTTAGGTCTACTTTTTTTTGTTCCTTTGTGGTTTACTTTTTGTGCATGAAAAAGCTGGTTGGTCTAGGCTTCAGGTTCTCTCTTTTGACTTTTATATTGGAGGGGCCAAATTGCTTTCATCTTGCTGCTCAGGAGTTCCTACAGAGGCCATTTTGGATGAGGATCAGATGCTCTCAGGCTTACTCCTAAGGTCTGGATTCTATCCAAGAAAGGTGATGGCCTCAGGAAGTTGAGGGCTGGGCTGACCTGGGAGCAGGACCCAGGAAAGAACTGGCCCCCAGAGGTGCAAAGGGGGGGGGGTGAGAAGAGGCCCGGGAGCTCCTGGGGACTACAGGGAGGAATTGGGTTGGTCTGGATGCAAAGGATCAGGAAGCAGTGGGGATTCTTGGCTAAGAGGTCAGTCCACGGGTCTGGGGTGTCACAACAAGAGATGAGCCAGTGACCCTGCTAGGAGGAGAGATGGGGTGGGGGAGCTGGGAGGGTGAATTAGTCTGGGGTAGTCAAGGGGCAGTGGGCAGGGCCAAACTTACCCAGGCAAGCTGCTGCCTCCAGGAAGCTGTGGGGCTGTGCCGCCCAGAACTGCAAAGGGAGGTGGGGACCAGAGGGAGGAATTGGGTTGGTCTGCATGCAAAGAATCAGGAAACAGTGGGGAGTTTGGGCCAAGAGGTCAGTCCAGAGGTCTGGGGTGCCAAGACAGGAGATGGGCCAGTCCCCCTGCTAGGAGGAGAGATGAGGTGGGGAGCTTGGAGGGCGAATGAGGCTGGGGAGTCAAGGCACAGTGGGCGCAGCCTGCACACTTACCCAGGCAAGCTCCTGGCTCCAGGAACCCAAAATATAATTTTGAGTGAGAATATCAAGGTTATACAACAAGAGCTTTAGCTTTAAAATACATCCATCCTTTTACATGTACACACACGCAAACACATACCTATATGCATATCTACTCATACACATAAATGAAGGCTACCCTTATATATACCACCCAAATAGATTTAAATCTTATGTCTTATGAATAAAATTTATGAATATATTTTGCATATATGATTTGCAAGGATTAGTTATATACTTTAAGGTTTTGTTTTGTTTTGGTGACTGATATTAGCCAGGTGTCCAGGAAGAAAACTAGTTTTTCCACTGTATGCCCTTTTATTGTGGATTGAATGAGAAAAGTCCCCATAGGCTCATAGATTTGAATGTTTGGTCCCCAGGTGGTGGTGTTATTTGGAGAGGTTGTGAAACTTTTGACAGGTGGAGCCTTGCTGGGGAAGTGAGTCACTGCTGGGACAGGCTTTGAGGGTTTATAGCCTTGCCTGCCTCTCTTTCTCTCTCTCTCTCTCTCTCTCTCTCTCTCTCTCTCTCTCTCTCCCTCTCTTCCTGTGTGTGGATGAAGATGTGACCCACTAGCTTCCTGTTCCTGCTGCATGCCTTCCCCACTGTTACGACTCTAGTCCCCTGGAACTATAAGTCACAATGAACTCTTTTTTCATTAGGTGTGGTCATGGTATTTCATCACAGCAACAGAGAAGTAGCTAATACTTTCTGTAGGTTGAGCTTTTAATAGATACACAAATGAGTCTGATCATATTTTCTGTTGGTAATGGGCAGAAAAAAAGCCAAAATTGTGAAATAGAAAAAAAATTACCAGTTTAAATACCATCAATGTAAAATAAATAATTCTGCTTTAAATGGAGTGAGAGGGGCTGGAAAAAAGGCTCGGAGGTTAAAAGTACTTGCTACACTTCCAGAGGAAGGACCCACATTCACTTTTCAGCACTCAGGTAGCTCACAATCACCTGTAACTCAAGCTCCAGGTGCTCTGAACCCCTTTTCTGGTTCCTTGGACACCTGCTTTCACATACACATACCCCTTCCACATACATATATAAATAATAAAATAAATCCTAAAATAAACAAAAGAAATTAGAAAATAGTTTATTCTGAGTGAAATGTGAGAGACAGACTGAGAGATGGATTCAAGTTATGCTGAGTGATATATTCCACCATGGAGAATCTTAAATGAACTTTTTTCTTTATACAGGGTCTCCCTGTAGCCCCAGCTGGCCTGGAACTCCCTATGTAGACCAGGTTGGCCTTGAACTCACAGAGATCCA
>NW_008328628.1:5545-13044 GCF_000622305.1 Nannospalax galili
TGGGGGAAAGAAAAAAATAACTGGAAAGAAAAAGAAGAGGTAAGAAGAGGGAAACCAATGGGGTAGACATCTATGACTATGAAAACCAAACTGTATATTACTTGACCCTTGCAGACATGGTCTTTTCCTCTGCAGAAAGGACAAATGGCATCATCATTCCTTGACACTGTGTGGGAAGCAATGGGGTTTTTTTTTTTTTTTAATTGGGAAAGAAAAAAATAACTGGAAAGAAAAAGAAGAGGTAAGAAGAGGGAAACCAAGTAAGGAAGATGGGGTAGACATCTATGACTATGAAAACCAAACTGTATATTACTTGACCCTTGCAGACATGGTCTTTTCCTCTGCAGAAAGGACAAATGGCATCATCATTCCTTGACACTGTGTGGGAAGCAATGGCATTATTCTTGCAACAGCTTTTCCTTGAAACAGGAGATTTGCACCACGATTCTGTAGTCAGGAAAACCAAGAACTTGTTAATAACTTTATAATACACTATTTTTTTTTTCTGACTGAAGATCTCTAAGTCCATTCCCAACATAACATAGATTTAATCACAATACAATGGAGGCAGGTGCCTGAGGTTGTGAGATGAAATACTGCCTCTGGACAGGGAATTTTGTGTTGATTGGAAATGATTTAGCTTAGCCTGGTGGCACATACTTCTAATCCTAGCACTTGGGAGACTGAGGCAGGAGGATATCAAGCTCAAGGCCAACCTGGGTTGTGTAGTGAGGACCTAACAGTTCCTTCTGGAACTTGGCAGTCCATCAAAAACACTGGGAAGCAAAAGGAGAGATTCTGCATTCCATTTTTTAATTTTCATTCAGACCCCATTATGTAGCCAGGCTGGCCTTGAACTTTCCATGCTTCTGCCTCAGCCTCCCAAGTGCTGGGATTACAGTCATGAGCTTCTATACCCAACCAGCAACTTCATCCCATTTTTTAAAGCAGCAGAGCATGGGATTGGGAAGATAACTCAGACCACAGCGTGTTTGGCACAAGGACCTGAGTTCAGTCCCCAGAATCCATATTTAAAAAGTCAGACTTGGGGGTTGGAGAGATGGCTCAGTGGTTAAGAGCACTGACTGCTCTTGCAGAGGACCTAGTTTCAATTCCCAGCACCCATATGGTGGTTAAAAACTATCTGTAGCTCCAGTTCTAGGGCATCTGACGCCTTCTTCTCACCTCCGCAGGCATTGCCATGACACAGGTGCACTTACACACATGCAGGCAATACACTCATACACATAAAATAAAAATAATAAATAAAAAAGTCAGGCTTGCTTACCCTTGCTTACCCACCATAACTACATGATAAGATGTGTAAGGCTGGAGACACCACACACTATGGTTGCAGGACATGGAGGAATCAAACTGACCAGGAAGCCTCCTCCCTGCTGACTACCTTTCATAATGCCAGAAGCTGCTATGCAGGCTGTTAAGGGAGGAAAGTCATCAATGATCTTACCCAGCACTGGACCCTGCACGCTTCAAAAAACCCCTGCCAGGAAAGAAATGCCTAGATGCAGTAGTGGCCCAACTATTATGGGGCAACTAACCACTTTCTGATTGGATTTGAGGTCTGCTCCAGAGGAGGGAATTTCATGCCTGGTACTATAATCATGGCCAAAATCCCATGACTGGGAAGGTCATAGGCCCATATTATTGCTATTTTGCTTAACGGTCATGATATCAAATTGCCTCCTAAATATTTATGTTATATCTATAGACCAGAGCTGCTCTCAGCCTTGGTCAGAGAAGCTTCTTTTTGCACTGGGCAGCAGTCAAAGGAGAGATGCATAAATGATCAAAGTGCCTTCATTAAAAAATTAGAAAGAACACAAATAAATGACTTAACATCGCAACTCAAGACACTTGAAAGGCAAGAACAAACCCAGCAGACAAGAAGAAATAACAAAAATGAGAGCAGAAATTAATGAAATAGAAACAAAGAAAACAATACAAAGAATCAACAAATCTTAGAGTTGGTTCTTTGAAAGATAAACAAAATAGACCCTTAGTCCAGTTAACCAAAAGGAAGAGCACCTCCAAATCAACAAAATCAGAGGTGAAAGGGGAAACATCACAACAGATAAAAAAGATTCAGAAATTATTAATTATTAGGGTAAAAACCCAAATGCTATTAAATTTGAAAACCTAAAAGAAATGGATGTGTATCTAAAATCATGGGAATCACCAAAGCTAAACCAAGAAGAGATCAACAGCTTAAACAGACCCATAACGCATAAAGAAATTGAAACCGTAATACAAAACCTCCTGACTAAAAAAGTCCAGTCCCAGATGGTTTCACAGCAGAAATCTACCAGACATTTAAAAAACATCTATATCCAATACTACTTAATTTATGCAAAGAGATAGAAACAGAGGGAGAAGTTCCAAATTCCTTCTATGAAGGCAGCATCATTCTAATACCTAAAACTTGTAAAGATACAAGAGAAATAGAAAACTATAGACCCGTATCCTTAATGAACATAGATTTAAAAATTCTCAACAAAATACTTAGAAACCAAATACAGGCACACATCCAAAACATCATCCGCCATGGTCAAGTCGGCTTTATTCCAGAGATGCAGGGACGGTTCAATATACACAAGTCAATAAATGTCATAAATCACATAAATGGATTCAAAGACAAAAACCACATCATCATCTCAACAGATGCAGAGGAAGCCTTTGACAAAATTCAACATGCATTTATGTTAAAAGTTTTAGAGGGAATTGGAATGGAGGGAACATACCTCAACATTATTAAAGCTATATAAACAAACCCATAGCCAACATTATTCTAAATGGAGAAAAACTGGAAGCATTCCCATTAAAATCAGGAATCAGACAAGAATGTCCATTATCTCCACTCCTTTTCAACATAATGCTTGAAACTCTTGCTAGAGCAGTAAGACAGGAGAAGGAAATTAAAGGAGTACTAATTGGAAAATAAGAGGTCAAATTATACTTTTTTGCAGATGATATGATATTGTATGTAAGAGATGTCTAAAATTACACCAGAAAACTCCTAGAAATGATTAACAGTTAAGTAAACTGGCAGGTTATAAAATTAATCTACAAAATTAGTAGCCTTCCTATATACCAATAACAAGCAGTTGGAGAAAGAGCAGATGGAAACTATCACATTCATAATAGCCTAAAAAAACTCTCAGAATAAACCTGACCAAAGACATTAAGGACCTCTACAATGAACAATTTAAATATTTAAAGAGAGATTGAGGAAGACACCAGAAGATGGAAGGACCTCCCACCCTCATGGATTGGAAGAATTAATATTGTGAAAACGACCATCCTACCAAAAGCCATTTATAGATTCAATGCAATGCCAATCAAAATCCCCATGACATTTTCCACAGAATTAGAAAAAAAATCCGAAAATTCAGATGGAAACACAAAAGACCCCAGATAGCCAAAGCAATCCTGAGCACAAAGAACTGTATGGGGGGGGGATTACTATACAGATTTCAAACTATACTACAGGGAGATAGCTATAAAAAAGCATGGTACTGCCACAAAAATAGACCTGTAGATCAATGGAACATAACTGAAGACCCAAACATGAGTACATACAATTTCAGCCACCTGATATTTCACAAAGGGGCCAAGAACATTCATTGGAGGAAAGACAGCATCTTTAGCAAAAGATGCTGGCAAAACTGGATCTCTACCTATAGAAGAATGACATTAGACTCTTATCTTTCAGCTTGGACAAAAGTCAACTCCAAATGGATCAAAGACCTCAATGTGAAGCCTGAAACTCTAAAGTTGTTAGAAGAAAACATTGGCAGTAACTAACAAGATATAGGTGTAGGAAAGGGCTTCCCAAATCAGACATCTATTTTTCAGGAAATAAGGTCAAGAATCAACAAATGGGACCTTATTTAACTAAAAAGATTCTGTATAGTAAGAGAAACAACCAAGGAGGTGAAGAGAAATCCCACAGAGTGGGAGAAAATCTTCACCAGTGACACAGCTGACAGAGGTTTAACAACCAGAATATATAAAGAACTCAAAAAACAAAGAATCAAGAAAGCAAGTAACCCAATTAAAAGATGAGCTAAGGGTCTGAACAGAGAGTTCTCAAAAGAAGAGATAGAGGGGGCTAAGAAGCATCTTAGAAGCTGTTCAACATCATTAGTAATTAGGTAAATGCAAATTAAAAGCACTTTAAGATTTCATCTTACCCCAGTCATCTTCTTACCCCTTCGAGAGAATGTGGGGAAAGGGGAAAAGAAAACCATTTCATTTTAAAATATACTGTTCATAGAGTAAAACTCTTTTTTATGTTTCCTTTTTCTAATTATTTATTTAATAACCACATTATTAGAAGAAGCGTTTCATTACAACAGTATTGACATATTCAATAACAATTTCCAGAGGAAAGATGCATCTCTTTCAAAATTGGCTGTAAACTTTTAGGTTCACAGTTCAATTAATACAGTTCTACAATATTGTACTCAGTATAAACCCTGTAAGACAAAAATTGAATGAGGTTTCAACCTTTAAAAAGATCTGTTTCATTTTAAAATATACTGTTTCATACAGAAAAACTCAATTTTGATGCAACTAAAACTTGGATGCTTGCACATGCATCTCTAATCTCTATATATCTGAGTATTACTAGTCACAGTTGTTTACTTTCTGAGATCCTTGGCACCTAAGCATGGATATAAAGTCATCAGGTAGATTTCAATGGTAATGTTCTTCACACCTACTAATTAACATGTAGCAAATTTTGATGCTTCTTCCTCAAATATAACTCATTTTTTGTTTGTTGATTTTTTTGTGTGTATTTCATACAGAACATCCCAAACAATCTTTATTTATCTATATACCCACATCCCAAATGGCAACCTCCCATAGCCTCCCCGATCCCCGACTGGAGCCCACATATTCTGTCATCCCTGCTACTGTCCACTGTGTTGGCAGTGCTCCCAGCCATTTCCCGGTGCTTGTCCATCTGGTGAATCTAGTCAGCCTATCTAGAGTCCCTTGTTTTAGGAAGATCAGCTGTTCCTCATCTAGCAGTAATCAGTTGCCAATGTTCCTTTAGATAATATTGGGGTCTGCTATTCATTTTCCCAGTTCTATGCTGGATTACTATCTGGGAGTCTCTTGGGACACCCTGGCCAAAAACTCAAAGAAAGATATCTCCTGTCTGGCGTTGTTTCCTGTTACATAGCCTTTAGCTATACAAACAGACTCTTAAAGAATTATATTGATCCCTTTAATCTTTGGTTATACTTTCTTTTGGGTGTTTAAGACTATACTGTTGGCCCAAATAAACTAATTTATTTTTACTCTTAAGGCCATTTGAAGATCTGTTCCTCAGGGGTCACAGGAGTTTGGGAGGAGCCCCTGGCTCCTATCTTTTACCAGTTCCATCTATGTGAAGATAAGGTCCTGCTCAACCATAGCTGGCTTCACTTAGAAGCATGGAGGAAATGATTCCTCTGTGTTGACCCTCCTCTTTGTAGTCCATCTGGTGGTATCTCCGTGGCCTCCTTGATAAAGAGGACAGGTGATTCACAACAGTTACAAGACATTTTGAGAGATGCTCATAGTCCCCTGGAGCTTAGTTGACCTAGGAGGGCAAGGAGCAAAAACTGTCCTTTAAGTCCCTCTGACCAAATTAGTATAGGTGTCAAAGTATGGTTGTTAAACATTCAAGAAGGTTAGTTACACCAGTCTGGTACTTTTAATTACCATGTGCTATGTAGCTAAAGCTTGAGCAAAGACCTAATGTTCTCAGATAAACCTTGCTTAGACATATTATCTTCCTTGAGATGGTTATATATATAATTCATCAGTAGGTTACTGGACTACTATGGTTCCCTCTGTTTTTTAAAAACTAGCTAGGCATTATTTATCTATCACATTGTCTAACCCTTCCAGCACTGTTTCCCCATTTAAAATGCCCCATTTTCCCCATTTCTCCCTTAATAATACCCTTCTCCTATGGTCCCACCTCTCTTGTGTTCCTTCTTTCCCTTTATCCTCATAGTTCTTTGTGCAACCCTCCCTCCCTCTCTCATTTAAATACCTCAATTTTACCCATTTTTCCCTCAGTAGCACCTGTTTCCTGCTCTTCTCTCTCAGGTTCCTTCTTTGCCTTTACCTCCCTGGAGGAACCAACTCCTTATGTGAGGTAGACACTTTGCTTTTTGCAGCAATGTTTTAGGTATCTTTCTTTGCTCATGAGAAAAATGCAAGGCTTGGTCCTCATGATTATATTTTCTTTTAAATTTTTATCATTTTTCAAATTTCATACCACATGTTTTTATCATATTTATACACCCTCCCCTCTCTGTACTCCACATACAACCCCATGCCTGAATTCATGGAGTTACACCTTTGAAGAAGACTGACTGTTCCCTTCCACTCATCAATTGAGGTACACTTAGGTTGCTTTCACCTATTAGCTACTGTGAAAAGAGCAGCAACAAACCTGGATGTACAAGTGTCTCTGCAATAGGACGAGTTCTTTGGGTATATGTCAAGGAGTGGTATAACTGGGTCAAATGGTAGGTTCATTTGTAGTTCTTTAAGAGTTCTCCACACTGCCTTCCATAGGGGTTGAACCAGTTTGAAGTCCCACCAGCAGTGGATGAGTGTTCCCCTTTCCCCACATCCTCTCCAATATTTGGTATCATTTGTTCTCTTAATCTTACCCAGTCTGACTGGGGTAAGATGAAATCTTAAAATGATTTTAATTTGTGTTTTAATTTGCATTTCCTTAATTGAACACCTTTAAAGATGTTTCTTAGTCATCTTTATTTCTTCTTTTGAGAACTCTCTGTTCATCTCCTTAACCCATCATTTAATTGGGTTGCTTCCTTTCTTGATTCTCTGTTTTTTGAGTTCGTTATACATTCTGGAGGTTAAACCTCTGTCAGATGTTTTGCTGAAGATTTTTTCCTATTCTGTCAGTTTTCTCTTCATTTCCTTGGTTGCTTCTTCTGATGTACAGAAGCTTTTTAGTTTAGTGAGGTCCATTTGTTGATTCTTGACCTTCTTTCCTGAGCAATTGATGTCTGGTTTAGAAAATCCTTTCCTACACCTATATCGTGTAGGTTATTGCCAATGTTTTCTTCTAACAGTTTCAGAGTTTCAGGCTTTACATTGAGGTCTTTGATCCATTTGGAATTGACTTTTGTGCAGGGTTAAAGATAGGGATTTAGTTTCATTCTTCTACAGGTGGAGATCAGTTTTGCCAGCACCATTTGCTGAACATGCTGTCTTTCCTCCATGAATGGTTTTGGCCCCTTTGTCAAATATGAGGTGGCTGAAATTGCATGCACTCATATTTGGGTCTTCAATTTTGTTCCATTGTTCTATGGGTCTATTTTTATTCCAGTATCGTACTGAATGTGTTAATAATTTCTAGGAGTTTGCGTGTGGAATTTTGGCATCCCTTAGATATAATATCATATCATCTGCAAAAAGGGATAATTTGAGGTCTTATTTTCCAA
>NW_008328628.1:13291-20409 GCF_000622305.1 Nannospalax galili
GGTATATTCTGAGACTATTTATTTATTTATTTATTTATTATTTGCAGCTATTGTGAAAGGGAGTGTTTCCATTTACTCTTTCTCTGACTGCTTGTTACTGGTATATAGAAAGACTACAGACTTTTGTAGATTAATTTTGTAGCCTGCCACTTTACTGAACATGTTAATCATTTCTAGGAATTTTCTGGTGGAATTTTTGGCATCTCTTAGTATAATAGCATATCATCTGCAAAAGGGGATAATTTGACCTCTTCTTTTCCAATTATTACTCCTTTAATTTCCTTCTCTTGTCTTATTGCTCTTGCAAGAATTTCAAGCACTATGTTATAAAGGAGTGGAGATAGTGAACAGCCTTGTCTGGTTCCTGATTTTAATGGGACTACTTCCAGTTTTACTTCATTTAGAATGATGTTGGCTGTGGATTTGATGCACATGGCTTTAATTATGTTGAGGTATGTTCCCTCCAGTCCAATTCCTTCTATGACTTTGAACATCAATGCATGTTGAATTTTATCAAAGGCCTTCTCTGCACCTATTGAGATGACCATGTGGTTTTTTGTCTTTGAGTCCATTTATATGACTTATGATGATTATTGACTTACATATGTATATTGAACCATCCCTGCATCTCTGGGATAAAGCTGACTTGTTCATGGTGGATGATCTTTTTTGATGTGTGTCTTGCGGTTTGCAAGTATTTTGTTGAGAATTTTTGCATCTATGTTCATTAAGGATATGGGTCTATAGTTTTCTTTTTTGGTTGTATCTTTATCTGGCTTTAGTATTAGAGTGATGCTGGTTTCATAGAAGGAATTTGGAAGTTCTCCCTCCATTTCTATCTTTTTGATTAATTTAAGTAGTATTGGATATAGATCTTCTTTAAGTGTCTTCTAGAATTCTGCTGTAAATCCATCTGTTCCTGGGCTTTTTTTTTTTGATAGGCTTTGTATTACTGTTTTGATTTCCTTCTTTGTTATGGGTCTGTTTAACTCTTTTAAGTTGATCTTGTCTTGGTTTAACTTTGGAGATTCTATTGAATTTAGAAATTTGATTCTGGTTTTACTATTGTTATAGCTTGGTTGCATTCTGATTAGGTGTGAATCTTTAGTTTTTCCCTTATAATATTCTGGATCTTTTGGTGTCTGTTGTACAGTTTCCCCTTTCATCTCTGATTTTATTGATTTGGAAGTGATCTTTCTTTCTTTTGGTTAACTGGGCTAGGGGGATCTGTCAATCTTGTTTATCTTTTCAAAGACCCAGATCTTGGATTCGTTGATTCTTTGTGCTTTTTTCTAGGTTTCTATTTCATTAATTTGTGCTCTGATTTTTGTTATTTCTTCTTGTCTTTTGCATTTGGGTTTCATTTGTTGTTGCTTTTCAAGTGTCTTGAGTTGCAATGTTAAGTCATTTATTTGTGTTCTGATTTTTTTAATGAAGGTACTTAGAGCTGAAAACTTCCCTCTAAGTACTCCTCTTGACATGTCCCAGAGGTTTTGTTGTATTTTATTGTCCTTCTCATTTAGTTCCAGGAATACTTTTATTTCTTTCTCCATGTGTTCATGTAGTTACTAGGGTTTCTTCTAGTGTTGATCGTAAGCTTTATTGCATTGTAGTCTGATAGAATGTAAGGAATTATCTCAAGATTTTTGTATTTGTTGAGGCTTGTTTTGTGCCCCAGTATATGGTTGATTTTGGGGAAAGTTCCATTGGGGCACTGAATAGAAAGTATATTCTTTGGTGCTTGGGTGGAATATTTGGTAGATGTCTGTTAGGCCCATTTGATGTATGGTATTGTTTAATTCAGATGTCTCTCTGTTAATTCTCTTTTGTGTTGACCTATCTAATGGCGACAATGAGATATTGAAGTCCCCTACTATGAACGAGTTGGGCTAAATCTGGGTCTTAAAGTTCTGTAGTACTGTTTTTATAAAGTTGGGTGCACCAGAGTTTGGTGAATATATTCATGATTGTAATATCTTCTTGATCAGTTATTCCTTTGATCAGAATGAAGTGCTCTCTTCATCTCTCCTAATTAGTTTTAGATTACATTCTATTTTGTCAGATATTAGAATTGTAATGCCTTCTTTTTTCTTGGTACCATTCACTTGGTATATTTTTTTCCACCCCTCACTGTAAGGTGATGCCTGTCCTTGCAAGTGAAATGAATTTCTTGTAGACAACAAAAGGATGGGTTTTGTTTCTTAATCCACTCACATAGTCTGGGGAATTCAGTTCATTGATATTTAAAGTTATTAATGAAAGATATGTATTGATTCCTGTCATTTTTATTTCTGTTCACATTCTTGGTGTAGCTGTGCATTTCCATAGTTATACCTTCATTACATTTCTTTCCATAGCTCCCTGGATACAGTTGTTCCTTTCTTCAGCTCTTTGTATTGCTTCCAGAACTCTCTGAAGGGTTGGTTTGTGGACATGAGTTCTTTCATCCTATTTATGTTATGGAAGATTTTTCTTTCCCCTTCAAGTATAACAGACATTTTGGCTGGGTATAGTAATCTGGGTTGGCATCTGTGGTCATTTGGGACTGAGAATGCTTTGGTCCAAGCTCTTCTGGCTTTCATAGTTTGCACTGAAAAGTGAGCTGTAATTCTGATGGGTTTTCCTTTATATGTGACTTGTTTCTCTTTTGCAGCTTTCAGTATTCTCTCTTTGTTCTGCATGTTCAGTGTTTTTACTGTGATGTGCCATGAGAGTTTCTGTTCTGGTCCTGTTATGCTTCTTGTATTTGTATGGGCATGTCTTTCTTTAATTCTGGGAAATTTTTTTCTAGAATCCTGTTGATGATCTGGCCCATACCATTATCCTGAGATTCTTCTTCTTCCTGTATGCCTATGATTCATAAGTTTGGTCTTTTTATGGTGTCGCACAATTCCTGCATATTCCATTCTTGTGATTTCTTAAATTTTTCATACTCTTTGCTTGAGTGGTCTAGTTCATCCACTTTGTCTTCCAGTCTTGACACTCTCTGTTTTCCATTTCATTCATCCTATTGTTGAGGCTTTCTCCTTTCGTTTCTAATTGGCTTCCTGAGTGTTTCACTTCCTTCTTCATTTCAGTCTGAAGATTCTTCAATATTCCTAACTCTTCTGAATTCATTCAGAATTTTATCCTTATCTTCTTTCAGTTCTTTGATTTCTTTCTTTGTGTGTTCTTTACATTCACTGAATTCTTTTATCATGTTTATAATTATTCTTTTGAGTTCCATGTCCTGCATTATCTCTAGGATTCTCACTGTACTTCTCTGGAGGACTGATGGTCCTTGGTGGGGATATATTATTTTGGTTTTTCATGTTATTATTTTTTCTCTGTGACTTTGACATTTGGATTTCTTTGGTAGTTTCTGGTTCCTTTGTGAGACTCAAGCCTTCCTTTCTTGAGTTTAGTTCTGCTTCTTTTTGTAAACTTTATGTGCCTTTGTGGTTTACTTATTGGGCATGAAAATCTTTTTGATCTAGGCTTCAGGTTCTCTCTTTTGATTTTTATATTGGAGGGGCCAAATTGCTTTTGTCTTGCTGCTCAGGATTTCACACAGAGGCCATTTCGAATGAGGACCAGATGCTCTCAGGCTTTCTCCTAAGGTCAGGAACCCTCCAGGAAAGATGCTGGTCTCAGGAAGCTGAGGGGCTGAGCTGCCTAGGAATACAAAGTGAAGTGGGAGTGGAAAGAGGCCCTGATGGCTCCCAGAGACTGGAGTGACAAATTGAATTGGTTTCGATGCAAAAGATCAGGAAACAGTGGAGAGTCTGGGCAGAGAAGTCAGCGCAGAGTCTGGGGTGCCAAGACCAGAATTGGGCCAGTTCCCAGGCTAGAGGGATAGATGGGGTGGGGGAGCTGGGTGGGCGAATGGTGCTAGGGGAGTCAAGGAGCAGTGGGCACTGCTGAACTTACCCAGGAAAGGTGCTGGCCCTAGCATGTGGAGAACTCTTAAAAAACTACCATTTGACCTGGTTATACCATTCCTTGGCACATATCCAAAGAACTCATCCTATTGCAAAGACACTTGCACATCCATGTTTGTTGCTGCTCTTTTCACAATAGCTAAGAGATGGAAGCAGCCTATATGTCCCTCAACTGATGAGTGGATAATGAAAATGTGGTACATTTACACAATGGATTTCCACTCCATGATAAAGAAAGATAAATCATGAAATTTGCAGTAAATGGATGGAACTAGAAACTATTATATTATGTGAAGTAATACAGACTCAGAAAAACAAAAAACACATGTTCTTTCTAATATGTGGATCCTAGCACCAAATCCCTATATGTGAATGTGTATCTAGGTGTAACTGCAGGAACCATAATAAAAAGGATTCAGGGAGATAAAGAGAAGTAAAGAACCTGAGAGAGAAGAACAGTAGGAGACAGGTGTTACTAAAGGAGAAATGGATGAAAATGGTGTTATTTTAAGGGGTGGGGTGAGGGAGGGTTATACAAGGAACCTTGGGGATAAAGAAAAAGAAGGAGCTCAAGAGAGGTGAGACCATAGGAAACTCTCTCCCTATTATCAAGGGAGAAATGGGGAAAATGGGGACCCTTTAAATGGGTAAACCATGGTGTAAGGGTTAGACAAGGAGAGAGAGAGAGAATAGAGATAAATAATTCCTATCTAGTTTTAAAAACCAGAGGGAGTCATATTCATCCAACAACCTAATGACAAATTATACATATAGTATCTCTATATGAATCCATGTGTGTAGCTAAAGGCTACATAACAAGAAACAGTGTCAGATAGGAGAAACCTTCCAAGAATTCTTGGCCAGGGTGGTCCAAGAGAGTCCCAAAATTACATAGGCTATTGTCACAGACTTTGATGGCCTCCCAGAACTTGAAGGTAAGACCCTACTGCTGAAGACAACATACTTTAGACTCAGGATTCGGAGCAATAGAGCTGGAAGTGACCTGAAACCACTTCCCTGAAGTCTAGCTCTCATAGCTTTGGAGAGCGCTATGAAGGTGCCAAGGGAAAACATCAGTCGATGGTCCAACACCAGCTTCAAGACCAAATAACCACATCAACCGCCAGCACAGCATACAACATTGGTACAGTAGTGGCACTTTTATTTGGGAGAAATAAACAGCTACATAATTGCCTAAGAGCCCAATCAATGTGAGGAAACTCAAGTGTGGCACCATAAACATAACCAAATACACATGGCTGGAGAGGTCATAAATCTTAGAGAAAATCCCAAGATTGAGCACATGTAATACTATGTGTTAAAGATGGATCCTTGTATTTACAGACAAACATCCCAGGCACCACTCATCAAAGAAGCTTATTTTGTACCAGTTGGAGATTATTACCGAGCACCACAACTGGTCACACACAGACATTGTCTATGAATTGCTCAGGCCTAAGTTCCACATCTACAATGCAACCTCTACAACTAAGGCTCACAGAACATAGAACAGGGGTAAGGAAGACAGCACTTAACGAATCTCTTGATTCTCATTAATGAAGATCCCTCACACAACAGAAGGCCAGGAACACAAAAGGTCATAAATGGCCAAAACGTAGTGATTAGGTGTCTGCAGATTGCTGGTCCTTGGACAGGACTCCTATATTAAACCTCACCCATCCAGGGCTCAGGGACCATTGAGGAAGAGGGGACAAAAAGATTGTAAGAGCCAGGGAGGAGGCACATGATCATATGGAAATAGAGTCCTACAAGCTCCTGGAACCCTGCTCATATGATTCTGTGGCAATGGTGTCAGCATATACAAGTCCCATGCAAACATAACCAGTTAAAACCTCAGCATAGAACTGGGGAAATGGACCACAGACCCCAATTTTAGCTGAAGAAATATTGACAATTGATTATTGCTAAGTGAGGAATCGCTGATCTTCCTTAACCAAAGGGAGTCTAGATGAGCTGACTAGACCTCAGTAGATAAATTTGCATTGAGAAACGACTGGCGACACTAACTTGACATGATAGGCCTTAACACGAATGACAGAATGTATGAATCCTAGTTTATGAGCTGAAATGTGTCAGCTTTCTGCCACTCTGATCAAATACCAGAGGTAATCAACTTAAAAGAAGCAAATGTTTCTTTTGGCTGACAGTTTCAAAGGGTTCATTCAGTTCATGGTTGATCATTCTTGTCACTTTGGGACTGTGGTGAGATCAAATATAATGACAGGAACGTTGGGGGAAGCAAAGCTGCTCACATCATGGTGGAGAGAGAGAGAGTAGCAGAGACAGAGACAGAGAGACAAAGTGGGAAGGTGACAGAGAGGGAGAGAGACAGACAGAGAAAGAGAGAGAGAAAGAGAGAGGCAGAGACAGAGAGACAGAGAGAGAGACAGAGAGAAACAGAGAGAGACAGAGAGACAGACAGAGAGACAGAGAGACAGAGATAGACAGACAGAGAGAGGGAGACAAAGGACATGAATTTTAGAGGGAGTGGGGAGGTGAGAAGAGTTGGAGCAATGAGGGAGGACAGCTGTGATCATGTTTTGTTGTATGCATGAGAGACAGAGAGAGAGACAGAGAGAAACAGAGAGAGACAGAGAGACAGACAGAGAGACAGAGAGACAGAGATAGACAGACAGAGAGAGGGAGACAAAGGACATGAATTTTAGAGGGAGTGGGGAGGTGAGAAGAGTTGGAGCAATGAGGGAGGACAGCTGTGATCATGTTTTGTTGTATGCATGGTGAAGTTGTCAAGAAGAAACTTAACACTTGTTGCCCAAACTGATAACCTGAGTTTGATCCCTCCCCAGAACCCCATATGATAGAGAGAATTGACTTTCATAATTTGTTTTCTGATCTACACAGACACACACACACACACAGACACACACACAGACACAGACACAGACACAGACACAGACACAGACACAGACACAGACACAGACACAGACACAGACACAGACACAGACACACACACACACACACCCCCCAGAACCTGTTAACCAGTCACTACACACAGAGCCTGTAGTGGCTTGTCATGTCTCTGTCAACACTTGAGTGACGCTTTTGGTCAATGTGGCTGCCTTGACTTTCCATTCTGGCTTGATAGCAGGTTTAAATGTCAGAGAAAAACAACAGAGTGAAAGACTGAATCACAACAGCTCAGAGGTGAGAAAAAAA
>NW_008328629.1:0-348 GCF_000622305.1 Nannospalax galili
ATTATGATGTTACATTGGGCGATAGTGAGGGGTCATTGAGAAACGTGTTTGTATATTGAGCATGGTGATGACACAATGGATGGTTATAATTATACAATGCACATTGTGATGGCACAGCGAAATATTGGGAAGAAATATTGTTACATTGTTATGCACTTTGGAGCAATATAATAGCACATGGGGCCATAGTGTTGGCACATTTGAGCATTGATATGGCACATGAAACATTGGAATTCCAAATTGGAATATTGTGATCACACATTGGGGCATTATAGTTTCACACAACATTGTGATGAAATATTAGAGGCCTTGTGAGGGGACATTGAGCATTGTGATGTTACATTGAGA
>NW_008328630.1:0-836 GCF_000622305.1 Nannospalax galili
TGTGGCTAGGGCAAATAAAGGACTGAATTTTAAATTCTATTCAGTTTAAGTTTAAGTAATCACACATAGGCTGTGGCTATAAAGGTTGGACAATGTGTCTATAAACTTCAATTTGAGCTGGCAAGATGGTTCCATAGCTAAAGACATCTGCCATCAATCCTGATGACCTGAACCCACATGATGGAAAGAGAGAACCAGATCCTGTAAATTGTCTTCTGACATGCACACCATGGCATGTACATACATAAAATTACCTGTGCACAATTAAATAAATAAATATATACGTAATTTAGTTTTTGTTTTTTTTTTTCGGTCTTTTTGAGACAGAGTCTCCCTGTAGCACCAGCTGGCCTTGCTATGTAGACCAGGATGCCTTGAATCCACCTACCTCTGCCTCCCAAGTGCTAGGATTAAAGGTGTGTACCACCATGCCCAGTGTAATTTAAATTTTTTTATTATTACATTTTAAAAATTTTATTTATTATTTTTATTTTATGTGTATGCATGTATTACGTACATGTAGGTAAGTGCACCTGGGTTGTGCAATGCCCAAGGAGGTCAGAAGCTGTCTGATCCCCTGGGAGTGGAGTTACGGATAGTTGTTAGCTGCCATGTGGGTGCTGGGATTTGAACATTGGGTCTTCTGCAAGAACAACCAGTGTTCTTAACTGCTGAGCCATCTTTCCAGCCCTGTAATTTTAATTTTTAAACCTGGGGCTGGAGAGATGGCTCAGCGGTAAAAGCACTGGCTGTTCTTGAAGAGGCCCTGGGTTTGGTTCCCAGCACCCATATGGAGGCTAAGAAGCCTCCATAACTTCAGTTCCAGGGGATCCAAT
>NW_008328631.1:0-312 GCF_000622305.1 Nannospalax galili
ACACTCACATACATGTAGGCAATACACTCATACACATAAAAATAATAAATAATTAAATAAATAAATAAAAAGCTGTGTTTTCTCCCCAAAATGCCATGGCTTCACTGTGGCAAACACCTTTACCCGCTGAGCCATCTCCCCAGCTCTGGGTACATTTGTGACTAGAACTGTTGGGTGTTTCTGTCAAGGGCTACAAACCTAACACCTGCAGAGCCAGGCAAGGATCTGAAAGGCCTGAGGTGGCTGGGGGAGCATCCAGGCCTTTCACAGGACAGCTACTGATCTTCCTGTTTGAAAAGTTAACCCTGGCCT
>NW_008328632.1:0-413 GCF_000622305.1 Nannospalax galili
AACAATACTACAGGACTTTAAGAACCAGATTAACCCCAACTCATTAATAGTGGGTGACTTCAATATCCCATTGTCTCCATTAGATAGGTCAATGGGGCAGAGAGTTAACAGAGAGACATCTGAATTAAACAATACCATATGTCAAATGGACCTAAAAGATATCTATAGAATATTCCATTCAAGCACCAAAGAATATACTTTCTATTCAGTGCCCCATGGAACCATCTCCAAAACTGACCATATGCTGGGGCACAAAACAAACTTACAAAAAGACTGAAATGATTCCATGCATTCTATCAGACCACAATGCAATAAAGCTTACAATCAACACCAGAAGAAGCCCTTATCACCACATGAACACGTGGAGATTAAACAACCCACTCCTGAATGATGAATGGGTCAAAAGAGAAATT
>NW_008328633.1:0-399 GCF_000622305.1 Nannospalax galili
AATAGCAATTATAGATATACTCAATGAACTCAAAGAGGAAAGGCATAAATTTGAGAATCAAGTTGGCGAAAACACAGAACAATGAAATAAAGAAAATAACTCAAGATATTAAAATATAATGTACTAAAGAAATAGAATTACTGGAAAAAAAGCCAAACAGCGCCAAACAGCAATAAAAGTTGAAAGGAGAAATTCAATCTGCAAAATCAAACTCGGTGGAAAGTCTAAGCAATAGAATGGATCAAATAGAATTGACCATTAAAAATAGACACCAACTTAAGAATAAAAGGATGGATAAAGGCATTCCAAGCAGATGGAGTTAAGAAAAAAGCAAATGCAGCTATTCTCGTATATGGTAAAATAGACTTCAAACCAAAACTAGTCAGAAGGGATAGAAAA
>NW_008328634.1:0-229 GCF_000622305.1 Nannospalax galili
TAATTACTGCTTTGCATTTTCAGAATGAGAAAATGAAAACTGAAAATAATAATCACCTCCATTTACGTATGGCTTAGTGGGGTTTATGGTAAATCAAGGACTGTAGTTAATACAAGATTGTGCTTTCTTGCTTATGAAGGCCGGTAGTCAATGACGGGTAAGGTCTTCTGGGAGAAAATCAACCTAAGACAGGGCGTAGTTGATGGAAACTGCGTACCAATGACGGGTA
>NW_008328635.1:0-331 GCF_000622305.1 Nannospalax galili
ATATTCCTGGGGTAATTGCATTTTCAAATGAAAATTCATCTCACCTAGAACAGAAAATTAATATGATATCCATTGTAGGTAATAAGGAGCTTGAAATACAATATTTTCAGAAATGTTTTCATACATGCTTTATAGAGTTTAGAAACACCAAAGCAATACCTATAATATTCAAAGGACTGTTTAGCAGTGTAGGAGAAAAAAAGCGTTATACTTGAATTTAATGGCTCACAAGTACATGGATAAAATCACCATAACCTACAATAATTTTATGATCATTAACGCATTGTTCTTACGTGCTAAATTATTTTATCCCCTAATGGGAAAGTAGTTG
>NW_008328636.1:0-642 GCF_000622305.1 Nannospalax galili
GGGGCACTCTCTCCACCACAGCAGGGGGTCCTGACCAGATAGGGCTCTGGTGTGCAGTGGAAATGCACAGATCTCTCCATCCCCCGCCCCCACCCCACCCCGAGTCCTCTGAGCTTCAGGTGCCGAGAGGCCCTCACCAGGGGAGAGGTGCATGCTATGTTCAGCCGGTCCAAAGAAAGCAGAGGTTTAAAGATCTCTCACTCTTAACTGGTAAGGCCGAGCACTGAGGCAGGCAGTTGTTCCTTAGGCTCCCCTTCTATATGAGTCTGCCTGGGTGTCATTATACATCCACAGGGTAGAACCGTGTGTGTCTCGTTCCTTTCTTTATTTTCCTGTTACCTGCTGAAGAGCTTGGTGAAAAAGAAGCGTTTAATAAATGCTTTGTGCTTAGGTGGTGACTTCAGTTACTGGATTCTGTAGACAAAGCACATGGTCATCAGGGACCCTCTTGGGTTATTGTAGAAATGAAAGGGAGCTAGACCTCCAAAGCTAGGGGGCAGCAGGTGCCAAGGAAAGCAGGTGGGTGGTGGCGTCAGAGAGATGCGGGTTTGATCCCAGTGCTGTCTGGGCTTGGTTGACCTGTTTCCACGTGGCACCTCACTTTCCTCCTGTAACATCTGGATAAAGCCACTTTCTCTCCAT
>NW_008328637.1:0-248 GCF_000622305.1 Nannospalax galili
ATGTGAGAGCTTAGCTTCTGCTGCTCCTGGTCCAACCACCTCCAGCCACCAGCCTCCCTGCCATGTCGGACTGTAATTCCCCTGGAACCGTAAGCTCAAATAAACTCTTCCTTCTTTAAGTTGCTCAGGTCAGTGTTTCTGTCACAGCAACAGAAAAGTGACTAATACCCCTGCAGACCCCGAGTCCCCTCACTTCTCTGCAGACCTCAGGTCCTTTCACTTCCCTCAGGAACACAAATGTGCCAGGC
>NW_008328638.1:0-250 GCF_000622305.1 Nannospalax galili
TTAAAATTCAAAATAACTTTATATGTATATACTTAAAAATTAAAGAGATTTTAAAAAATAAAGATTTGCTGGGCGTGGTGGTGCACGCCTTCAATCCCAGCACTCGGGAGGCAGAGGCATGCGGATACTTGTGAGTGCCAGGGCAGCCTGGTCTGCATAGTGAGTTCCAAGACATCAGGGGCTACAAGGGAGACCCTCCCTCAAAAAGACCAAAAAAAAAAATAGATTTGCTTTCTTTAGAACCAGGGAG
>NW_008328639.1:0-481 GCF_000622305.1 Nannospalax galili
GAACTCAACGTGGTGGTGCACGCCTTTAATCCCAGCACTTGGGAGGCAGAGGTGGATGGATCCTTTTGAGCTTGAGGCCAGCCTAGTCTACATAGTGAGTTCCAGGACAGCTGGGGCTACAAGGAGACCCTGTCTCAAAAAGACCATAAAACAAAAAACTGAACTCAGATTTTCATACTACCCAGAGGGAAAACTATACATTACTATTAATGATTTTTTTTTTCTTTTCTTTTTAAAAATATTTTTTATTTGTATGAGTATATTGCCTACATGTGTTTAAGTGCACCCATTTTTCCAGCCCCACTATTAGTGATTTTTTTTTCTTTGTCTTTTTGAGACAGGGTCTCCCTGTAGCCCCAGCTGGCCTGGAACTGGCTATGTAGACCAGGCTGGCCTTGAACTCAGAGAGATGCACTTACCTCTGCCTCCAGAGTGTTGGGATTAAAGGCATGCACCACCACACCCAGCTCACTATTTTTTA
>NW_008328640.1:0-384 GCF_000622305.1 Nannospalax galili
AACATACCTCAACATAATTAGAGCCATATATAAGAAACCCACAGCCAACATCATTCTAAATGGAGATAAATGGGAAGCATTCCCATTGAAATCAGGAACCAGACAAGGCTATCCACTATCTCCACTCCTCTTTAACATAGTGTTCGAAACTCTTGCAAGAACAAAAAGACAAGAGAAGGAAAATGAAGGAATAATAATTGGAAAAGAAGAGATCAAATTATCACTTTTTTGCAGATAATGTGGTATTGTATCTGAGAAATGCCAAAAAACTGCACCATAAAACTCCTAGAAATTATTAACAGTTTAAGTAAAGTGGCAGGATACAAAATTAATCTACAAATGTCCATAGCCTTTCTATATACCAATAACAAGCAATCAGAGAAA
>NW_008328641.1:0-459 GCF_000622305.1 Nannospalax galili
TAATCTTCCACTTTACTGAATGTGTTAATAATTTCTAGGTGTTTTCTGGTGAAATTTTTGGTGTCTCAGATATAATATCATATCGTCTGCAAAAAGGGATAATTTGAGCTCTTCTTTTCCAATTATTACTTCTTTAATTTTCTTCTCTTGTCTTATTGCTCTTGCAAGAGTTTCAAGCACCATGTTAAAGAAGAGTGGAGATAGTGGACAGCCTTGTGTAGTTCTTGATTTCAATGGGAATGCTTACAGTTTTTCTCCATTTAGAATGATGTTGGTTGTGGGTTTGTTATATATGGCTTTAATTATGTTGAGGTATGTTCCCTCCAGTCCAATTCCCTCTAGGTCTTTGAACCTAAATGCATGTTGAATTTTGTCAAAGACCTTCTCTGCATCTATTGAGAATATCACGTGGTTCTTCTCTTTGAGCCCATTTATATGATTTATGACGTTTATTGACTT
>NW_008328642.1:0-118 GCF_000622305.1 Nannospalax galili
ACACACATACATACATACATATACACACACATACACACATATACACATACACACACATACACACAACCATGTACAAAACACACATACACACACATATACACACACATACACAAACATA
>NW_008328642.1:252-690 GCF_000622305.1 Nannospalax galili
CACACATACACACATACACACATACACACACATAGACACACATACATAAACACACACAAATATACACACATATACACACATACACACACACATACACACACTCACACAAATACACACACATATATTCACACACATATACACACAGACATACACACACATTCATACATACATACGCATGCACACATACAGACACATACACACACCCATACAAATACACACACATACACACACATACACACATATACACATACACAGACAGACACACACACACACACACACACATACACACACATACACACATACACACATATACAAACACACATACACACATACATACATACACATACACAAACATACACACACATACACACATACACACATATACAAACACACATACACACATACATACATAAACATACACACACATACACACATATA
>NW_008328643.1:0-739 GCF_000622305.1 Nannospalax galili
GCATGACACAGGTGCACTCACATACACGCAGGCAATACACTCATACACATACACACACACACACCCCAAAAATTGCCACTTCTTTCTCCCTTAAGAACCAGGACAGGTAGAATGGTTCAGCAGCTAGACACTTTAATACCCTAAACATGTAAGGAAGGAAAGCCAACTCCTACAGGCTGTCCTTTGACCTCCATGCATGTCCTGCAGCACATGCACACACAATCCCTCTACCAACATACCCACCTACACAAAATAAACAATGTTAAAAAAATCACATATATAATAAAATACACACAGTACAGAAAAGTACTATACTCTTACATCCTCCAGTTTGTCAGAGTCTCTGTTCTCAGACAGGTCTCCGTTGTGGTCATCCTTCAGAGTCTTCAGGAATTCACTCTTCCTGTCAGTGGTTCGGCGGGTCAATTTGGTCAGTCGAGAGGAGCTGATCTCAATTGGAGGAGTAGTACTGGAGGGACTCTGGGCAAACACCGTAAGTAGAATGCTCATGACAGTAAAGAGAAAGAACTGGGATTCTCTGGGATACTTCTATATGGCCTTGATTTTTGTCTTTTGCTTAACCCCAGTTCATTTCAAAAGACTTCAGCTTTACAGGCTTTTTATATGGTACATTCCTGGTTTAAATAGTGCACCTGTTTTTTTTTTGTTTTTTTGTTTTTGTTTTTTTTTTTGATACAGGGTCTCTCTGTAGCCCCAACTGGCCTGGAGTTCACTATGT
>NW_008328644.1:0-965 GCF_000622305.1 Nannospalax galili
CAGGACGCTGACCAGGGCTGTCCACAGTGATGCTTTGGATGTAAATCAGGCTGCCCATGCAATGTCAACACTGTGCCTTTTACAGATCTGCATTGGGTCTCATTCCCAACATGTTTTGTTTCAATTCGGTTTGATGGTACCATTTAACAAATTTCTCTCAGTCTGAGCCTGGCACAGCTCTGTGTGGATATGTGTAAAAAATGGTAGTTTTAAAACTTGTCTTTCTATAGTCTTTCTTGACAGCACAGTGCTTTGTGGCAGAAATAGCTTGTGAGGAGTACTCTAAACTGGTGGCTTGTGGCAGGAGCCGCTTGTGATGAGTCTTAGAGCAGCAGGTAGTTCGTGACAGGAGCTACAACTCTATTTTGCTCTTTTCCAGGTTCCATGAGTTTACAATAGATGTCAAAAATAAAACAACACACTACAAAACTTAAAAAATTAGGTTACTGATATCAGTTATAAATTATTTTTGCCTTGTTTGTCTCACTTTAAATGGTATGTTTGTGTCTCCATGGTTACCTGTTGTCACCTTATTGTTCCATGGATGTGTTTTAGACAACCCATGTTTGTGTTACTCTTAGATATTCTAAAACTAAGGTGTGTGTCCTCCCTCTTTTGTCGTTTTGTTTCTTGTATGTTACCTTGGACACCTGCTTGGTACATACGTACCTCTTTTGCTCCACAGGACCCTCGGTCTATACATTTCGGAGGACAAGAAAAAGACACCTCTGCTTTTGCTACCATCACGTTTGCTCTTGCCCTCTTTGTTTTCACCTTTAGGTCACTCTACAGCTGATAAATTGTGACATCCTCCCTTATCCTCATTTGGGGGAGTGGGCATGTTTATGTTTTTTCCACAGAATGCTGACAATGCATGTTGGATACCTAAACGCCTCATCTGCTTTGTGACATCCCCAGACTCTATACCACCTGTGTCATCACTGCACCATCCATCATCGCATCCT
>NW_008328645.1:0-1021 GCF_000622305.1 Nannospalax galili
CTTGTCATGCATGAGGATCTGAGTTCAGATTCCCCAGAACCCACATAAAAAGTCATGTGTGGTAGTGCATCCCTGAAATCCCAGCAATTAGAGGTACAGACGAGTGGATTCCTAGGGCTTGCTGGTCAGCTAGTCTAGTCAGATAGGAAACCTCCAGGTTCAACAAGTACCAAAAAACTCTGTAGTAGAGATACATAACACTGAATACATACATGTGCACAGACATGAATATGTAAAAATACACACAAACACACACATGCATGCACGCAGACACATAAAATTTCACACACACAAAATTTACCTCGAATATCTGTTTAGCAAAAAGCCAGTATACTAAACTAATCAAAATGTGTCGGAAGGATATAGAAATTAGATTTAAGGGCCTACACAAATAAAGGAAATCTAAATATGAAAATAATTATTATAACAGATTATAACCATATGGGAAATTTACACATACAATCTCTCTACATTAGACTGGTTTGAAATGGAGAGAGGTATTACAAAGGTAATATCTCTTCAGAACCCAAACTCAGAACACTACAGGACTCCTAATAATCTACCTTCTATTTCAAAGGATTTGTGATTCTGAAACTAGAAGAGCCTAGAATGCATAGCTATGAAATGTGTATTGTCCTGAGTAGGAATTTGGACCAAATCTCAATTATGGAGCTTCTCACATTTCCATGTCTGATTTCAGGATTGTTAGGAACTAGTGGTTCTTATTTACTTGTCATTTTTCCCCCTTTTGTACAGGAATATCAGTGATTGCCTGGTTTTGTTGCAGGTGTGAACAGTGGGTGTTTGTGGTATAGAAAACTTGTCTCCTTAGGTCATAAGTCTTTTAAGATCTATAAATAAAGGAACTTATTTATTCCAGAACTTGATTTATATGCCAACGTTGTGGATTTCAAGCTGAGTTTGTAAGGTTATGAAAGAATACGACTTCTTCCTTCTTCAGTTGTTTTCAATGGAACATGAGTGTATTTTGCAAGAGAAATATAAGTAATTTGTAGTCATA
>NW_008328646.1:0-281 GCF_000622305.1 Nannospalax galili
GCCTTGGTAGGTTTACCAGGCTCCAGTGGTTAACTGAAGGACATTTGGAGATATTAATTAGAATCTATAGGCTTCAAAATATATATTTGGAGAATCTATAGGCTTTATTATATATATATACACACACACATATATATGTAGAGAGAGAGAGAGAGAGAGAGAGAGAGAACATTGAATTGGGTGAGGCGCATCAAGAGGAGGTACAGATAGGGAAGGGGATCTAAATACCGTCAAATAATATTGTATAAAAATTGCAAATTTTCAATTTAAAATGTTTTTAA
>NW_008328647.1:0-221 GCF_000622305.1 Nannospalax galili
AGACTTTGTGCCCACAGGTACCTGTGTACTAAATAAACCTCTTGCTGTTGCTACCTGAAGGCTGACTTGTCCTCAGTGGTTTCACTCTTACAAGTATAAATGCCAAAGGAAAAAAAAATACTTGAACAATGGGCTGACTCATTTATGGATTCACGTGTCAGTCCTGCTATCTTGAAATTGAACTCCCTCTCCTCACCTGACTTTGGCTGTTGGTCTCTGAT
>NW_008328648.1:0-1919 GCF_000622305.1 Nannospalax galili
ACACACACAGATACAGTTGTGAAGCAGCAATCCTATGACCCCATGTGATGCATTGCTTGCTTTGGGGTTCTTTTCCTCATTTGTAGATCTCACTGTGCTTGTTGTAATCTTTCGAGAACTGCAGCAACTCACGGGACTTCTGTCCTCCCCATTAAACTCTGTGAAGGCCAGCATTGCTCTGTGCATGAACAACTCCCCGGAACTTCACCCAGTTCCCGGCATGGGGGAGCTGTTCAGTTGATGATGACTTCACAGAATGGGAATAATCATGCCTTCTTTTCTTCCTAGATAAGATTATTGTGAGGAACAAATAAGGTGGTGCATGCAAAAGTACTCTGTCATGTTAAAAAGAAATACTGTTTGCATCCCTAAGATACTAAATTACTTGCTGCTTTTATTTGAAGTCATGCTGTGGGGTTGGAGAGATGGCTCAGCAGTTAAGAGCACTGGTTGTTCTTGCAGAGGTCCTGGGTTCGGTTCCCAACACCCACATGGTGGCTAACAACCATCCTTAACTCCAGTTCCAGGGGATCCAACACCCTATTCTGGCTTCCGCAGGCATTGCACTCATGGGTGCACTTACATATGTGCAGGTAAGGTACTCACACACCTAAAATAAAAATAAATAAGTAAAACAATTTAAAGTCCTGCTGTTCATTTTCATAGAAGGCAAAACTCAAGCCATTTATTCATTAAGTTATTCAGTTATTTACTCACTGTTAAGGATCTCCTATATGCACAACATATTTCAGTTTATTTTTATTACATTTTAATTTAGTGTACGTGTGTTTGTATTTGTGCTTGTATTTGTCAGTGTGTGTGTCTGTATGTTTAAGGGTGTGCATGTGCCATGATGTGCATGTGGAGGTCAGAGGATAACTTAACAGGAATTGGATCTCTCCTTCAACCATGTGGGTCTGAAGAGCGAACTCACTTCATCATACTTGGTGGCAAAGTGCCTTTCCCCACTGAGCTGTCTCTCAGTATAAAGTATGACTTATGAGTTCAGGTGCTGGGGATGTGGCTCAGAGCTGGAGTTCTTGCTGAGCATACACATGACCTGGGAATGGAAAACGGAAGCTGCTTCTAACTTAGAAGTTCGGCAGATGCTCTTACTGCAGATGGACCTTTTCCTTGAGCCTAACTCTGGCATTTCTTCTATTGTCCCACC
The DNA here is from genome assembly GCF_000622305.1 of Nannospalax galili. NCBI lineage: Eukaryota > Metazoa > Chordata > Mammalia > Rodentia > Spalacidae > Nannospalax > Nannospalax galili. The sequence continues at coordinate 1,172 of NW_008328648.1, forward strand.
TACATGTGTTCTCTGCTATTTGTAATCCAGCAAACAATGGATTAGTTGAGTTTCTGCTTGCGTAGTTTGGACACATAATCCATATGTTTGGTTTTTGCTTGTTTTCTAGGAAAGGTCACATTGTGGGATATACTGTGAGACCTGTTCCAGATACAGGAAGGAGTTGACATACTTCAACCTGCTTCTTCTGATGGAGGAACTCAAAAGGAAGCATGAATTAAAGTGATTTAACTGCAGCAGGAAATGTTAATTGGGTTGAAAGTAATCTACCCCCAGTTTGGGGCAATTTAGGCTAAAGGGAACATAAAAACTAATAACATGAAAATTTGATATTGGTGGTGATTCATATTTTTTTCCACAAGAAGGCTTACAGTAGGCAAAATTGCATTTTACTTTCTAATGATTATTATGGATATAGTATATGAAACTTTATCTTGTCAGAGTCTTCATGCAGATGTCTTTTATGCACTCCCCTGAAAGATAATGAATATTACTAAACATGTAACTACTCACTGGTTTCCAAATTTATTTATTGTTTTTATTCTCAATGTATATTTTTATTGAATCTATGTGCATTTCATATAAAACATCTTAACCACATTTAGACCCCTTCCTCCCTCTGCATCTCACCATAGCCCCTCCCCATATTCATGCATTCTGTCATATACGTTAAGGCCTAGCGAGTCAAGTTTGTGTACCCAGATGTCCCTCAGTGCAAGTTCATCCACAGGAGTCCGGTCAACCTATC
>NW_008328649.1:0-382 GCF_000622305.1 Nannospalax galili
CCCCAAAAGGTTTGTGATTAACCGGCCGGGTAAGTTTTTGTAAAACTGTGTTTGTCCACCTTTTTGTCCGCCTCTTTTCTATACTTTCCCTTTGGTTGCGGCCATCTGATCTCAGTTTTTTGTTGCTGGAATGCTAGCAAGGCGACCTGGAGGATTCAGAAGATGTCCCCATCCTTGTCGGAGTGGGCGTTCACCACCGGGCACCCCACCAGGACACTAGTCCATCTGAAACCTCAGAGGACCTTGCAACCCTGTTGGGACATGCAAGTCCTATCTGTATGGTCTTTGGCACAATCGAGCCAGGGAATCCACACTGCCGAGAGTCCAGACAATCTGAAAGCCGCGGTAGTTTAATTTGGGCCCTCTGTCTGTCTGTGTCGTT
>NW_008328650.1:0-580 GCF_000622305.1 Nannospalax galili
CCAACAGACCGGCCTGAAATCCTGGGTCGGATCCAGGGACCCAGACCGGCTCACGTCCAGTCTTCTCCGTCCCCGTCCCCCTCGCCCAGGCCCGCGTGTCCACTACGCAACCGCGTAAGCTGCTGCTGCTGCTGCCGCTGCTGCACGTTCTGGAGGGACCCCGCCACCGCCGCCGCATGTTCCTTAGGGCTGCCGCGGCTGCCACTCCACGTTCCGGAGGGTGGCCACCGCCGTGGCACGGTCCTGAGCGACTCTGCCGCCACACGGTCCGGAGGGCCACAGCCACCCCCGCACGTTCCGGAGGGCTGCCGTCGCCGCCACCGCCACTGCTGCCGCAAGTTCCGGAGGGCCGTGGCCGCTGCCGCATAGCACTCTCGAGTGTGTCTGCTGCCGCCACCACACTTTCCTGAGGGCTGCTGTTGCCGCTGCCGCCACCACTGCCGCACGTTCCCGAGTGCCCCCGCTGCGGCCGCCCCACGTTCCGGAGGGCTGCCGACGCAGCTGCCTGTTCCTGAGTGCCGCCGGCACTGCTGCCACCACACGTTTCGGAGGACCGCCACCATCGCACATTCCGGACAGT
>NW_008328651.1:0-249 GCF_000622305.1 Nannospalax galili
ATGTTTTAAGTGCGGACAACCTGGGCATTTTGCAAAAAATTGTACTGAAACCTAGAAAGTAGGAGGGACCCCTCTCCCCCTGACAATATGCCTAATACGGTCTGTCCTCGTTGTAAAAAGGGAAGACATTGGGCTAGTCAATATCGCTCTAAGATGGACATCTCTGGAAATCTTCTTCATCCCGTCCAGGGAAACGGTTGGAGGGGCCCTCTTCAGGGGGCCCCAAAAACTATCCACTTCCAGCCAGCC
>NW_008328652.1:0-659 GCF_000622305.1 Nannospalax galili
ATTGTCATTGTGATTTAGGATTAGCATCTCCTTTTAATAATTCAAATAGGGAGTGCAATTCTCCTGTAGTTTTTTTTAAATAAGGTCTTACCCAGTTTATATTTCCTAATAGTTTTTGAAAATCAGTTTTTAATTTGTCTATTTGAATACTCATTTTTGTGAGCTAATTTCTTGCTCACCAATGACCTTTCCTAAATAGTGTAGAGGCCTATTATAGTTTATTTTATCCAGAGCTATAATAAGGCCATATTTAGTTAATGATCGAATCATATCTTTTAATATTGATTCTGTAAAATCTTTAGTTTTATGGGCCAATAAAATATCATCCATATAATGTATTATATAAGCATCTTTCTATTTGATCCTAATATCTTTCAATGCCTTATCCACAAATTTTTGCATAAAGTTGGACTATTCTTCATCCCTTGGGGACCTTGGGGAAGTACTTTCCATTGATACCTTTGAAAAGGTTGTTTTAAATTAGTTGAGGGAATCCTGAAAGCAAATCTCTGAGTATCCTCAGGACTTAATTGTATTGTAAAGAAACAATTTTGCAAGTCTATAATTATAATAAATAAGTCAAAGGGGATTGCCATCGGTGAAGGCAAACCAGGCTATAAAGCCCCCATGTCATGCATGGTTTCATTTATTGCTCTTAA
>NW_008328653.1:0-267 GCF_000622305.1 Nannospalax galili
CTCAAATGTGCTAAAATTATGGCCCCATTTACCATTATATTGCTCCAATGTACCATCACAATGTTACTGTACGACTAAACAATTTTCCAATGTGCCATAACAATGCTTATTGTGCCATCACAATGCACCATTGTGTCTTCACAATGATCCTTTGTGTCGTCACAATACTCAATATGTAAACACGGTGTTCAATGTCCCCTCACATTACCTAATGTAATATCACAATGCTCCAATGTGTTTTCACAATGATCAAACGTGACATCACAG
>NW_008328654.1:0-390 GCF_000622305.1 Nannospalax galili
AATATCTCCATTCCCATATCCTTTTAACATCTTTTACATTCTTTTTTTTTTTTAATAGTTATGAGACATAATAGCATGTGCCCGAAAATGATTTATTCCTCTTGACTTCCTCTGAAGAGCCACAGGAGTGAGGATACCCTGGGAAGAAGGGTGAAGCCTAGTGTGGTGGGAGATTGGTGATAGGTAGAGAATGGGCGGGAGCGAGTGGCACGGATGGAGAGCACGAGTGGATGGATGAGGCACCGAGGCACAGATGGAATTCTCAGCGGGATACAGATTTATTTCGCATGGGGCACCTTTCCCTCAGGGTAGGGAAAGATGTCAGCTAAGGGAAAGATCTCAGGGGAGGGAAGGGAAGGGAAGGGAAGGGAAGGGAAGGGAAGGGAAGGG
>NW_008328655.1:0-678 GCF_000622305.1 Nannospalax galili
GTCCCCACCAAACTCCACCAGTCCTGTAGAAGAGTTCTACAAGGAGAATCCACTAGAGATAACCAAGAATGAAGAATTTAAAAGAACAATCATAAACATGATCAAGGAATTCAACAAATTTAAAGAACACACAAAAAAACATAAAACAAAATAAGATAGGGATAAACTTTTGAATGAATTCACAAAAGAGATAGAAACATTGGAGAAAACTCAAGCTGAAATGAAGAAGGAAGTGAAAAACTCAATAAGCCAACTTGAAACAACAGGGGAAAGCCTCACCTCTAGAATGAATGAAATGGAAAACAGACTATCAACACTGGAGGATAAAGTTTAAGAATTGGACCACTCAAGCAAAGATTATTAAAAATGAAAAAAAAAAACCCCACAGGAATGGAATATGCAGGAGTTGTGGGACACCATGAAACGACAAAATCTACATGTCATAGCCACAGAGGAAGGAGAAGAATTTCAGGTTAATGTTATTAACCAGATCTTAAACAGGATGGTATAAGAGAACGTCCCAAAATTAAGGAAAGACATCCCCAAACAAATACAAGAAGCACATATAACACTAAATATACAGAACTAGAAAAGAAACTCCCCATGCATATCATAGCAAACACACTCAATGTACAGAACAAAGACAGAATACTGAAAGCAGCAAAAGAAAAACAACAA
>NW_008328656.1:0-226 GCF_000622305.1 Nannospalax galili
ACTCAGTTCAAGAAAATAATATTTAAAATCTCATGAACAGACCATGCAAGATCTTTGTGATGCTATGAGAAAACCAAACCTTGGCATTAAGGGCATATGAGGAGGAAAAGATATCCAAGTCAGGGACACAGAAAATATTTCAGTAAAAACAAGGAAGAAAATTTCCCGAGTTTACGGGAAGAGATAGATGCCCATTCACATGCAAGAGCCATACAAAATACCTAAT
>NW_008328657.1:0-730 GCF_000622305.1 Nannospalax galili
ACTTCCAAATTCCTTCTATGAAGCCAGCATCACTCTCATACTAAAGCCTGGAAAAGATACAACCAACAAAGATAACTATAGACCCATATCCTTAATGAACATAGATGCAAAAATTCTCAACAAGATACTATAACAAACCGCATACAGACACACATCAAAAACATCATCCACCATGATCAAGTCGGCTTCATCCCAGAGATGCAGGGATGATTCAATATATGTAAGTCAATAAATGTCATAAATCATATAAATGGGCTCAAAGACAAGAAAACCACATGGTCATTTCAATAGATGCAGAGAAGGCCTTTGACGAAATTCAACATGCTTTTATGTTTTAATTTCTAGAGAGAATTGGACTGGAGGGAACATACCTCAACATAATTAAAGCCATATATAACAAACCCACAGCCAACATCATTCTAAATGGAGAAAAACTGGCAGCACTCTCATTGAAATCAGGAACCAGAAAAGACTGCCCACTATCTCCACTTCTCTTTAACATAGTACTTGAAACTCTTGCAAGAGCAATAAGACAAGAGAAGGAAATTAAAGGAGTAATAATTAGAAAAGAAGAGCTCAAATTATCCCTTTTTGCAGATGATATGAGATTATATCTAAGGGACGCCAGAAATTCCACGCACAAACTTCTAGAAATTATTAACTCATTCAGTAAAGTGGAAGGTTACAAAATTAACCTACAAAAGCCTATAGCCTTTCTATATACCAATGA
>NW_008328658.1:0-235 GCF_000622305.1 Nannospalax galili
ACTGCATCTAAAATAGCTTTTATTAATAGTGGTGCATCTGGACTAGGATGACTAAAGGATTTCAATAAAGGCCGTGACAGTGGTACCAAGGACACCAGGTGCTTTCCGGGCCCCCAGAAAGCCCAAGAAACAGTGAAGGAAAGATAATAGCAAATAAAAGCATGCCAAGTACACTGCATGTTTCTTAGTACAGCCAATTCCAAGAGGCAACCTTCCTTGAAGTTCCAGCCTCAAC
>NW_008328659.1:0-717 GCF_000622305.1 Nannospalax galili
TAAATTAAAAACAAACAAACCCAGGAACATAACGTGACGGAACTCTGGGATGCTATATAAAGATCAAATCTAGAAATCACAGATATACGAAAATGAGCAGAAACTCGGGTCCAAGGCACCAAAAGTGTTTTCAATAAAATCATTGAACAAAATTGATCAACTATAAGGAAGAAGATGGAAGAAGATGCCTATTAATGTGCAAGAGGTATACAAATCACCAAATAGGACCAGAAAATAAATTCCCCATGTCACAAAATATTCAAAACGCTAAATATAAAGAACAAAGGATACTGAAAGCTTCTAGAGAGAAAGTCCAAATCACATATAATGGGAGGCCTATGAGAACTCATTGTAGATTCTGAAGTCTCTGGGAGGGCATGTACTGATGTTCTACAAATTCTAAAAAAGGCACAGATACCAATCCAGGCTATTACACCCAGGAAAGTGATCAGTTGAAATAGAAGGAGAAAGGAAACCTTTCCATGATAAAAAGAAACTTCAGTAATTCATGTCCACAAAGTCATCTTTACAATAGATACTGTGAGGAATGAGTCTTCTCTAATGAGAAGATTGCACACACCCAAGAAAGCACAAGGAATAATAAACAATTCCAGAGCAGTTAATAAAAAGAGGACAAAAAAAAACCCACCACAACAAAATAACAGTATTTAATAAATATTGGTGAGAAAAAACTCTTAATGTTAACTGTCTTAATTC
>NW_008328660.1:0-529 GCF_000622305.1 Nannospalax galili
ACATGGGAACAAATAACTTCATGTGTATTGTGAGAACTGTTGTAGGTAAATGTAAAATGTCCATCTTGGACTCAAGTATTTGAATTCTTGGCTCCAAGCCGGGGGCCAGCATTGGGTGGGGCCTACCCCTATCAAAGTGTGTCACTAGGGGATGGACTGAGTTTTCTTATGTTGCCCCAGCTTTTACCTCTCTCTGCTTCCTCACAGGATAGAATGTGCCCAACTAACTGTATTTCTTCCACATAACAAGCTTTTTCTTAAAAGCTGGTACAAAATAAATACCTCTCCCGTTAAGTTGCAACTTGTCAGATATTTGATTGGCACAACATAAAAAGTAACATAGAAAATTAGTACCAAGAGGACGGCTGTCAGGACATCAGAGGTTGCTGTACTGGGCACTGGGGTCTTGGCGGGCAGTGCAGGCACAGTGTATTCAGCCCTCCCAGGCTGCAGGTCACTGTGGACTCATCAAGGAGACAGCAGAGACCTTTCCACCTGGTGGTGTTTGGTGCATCTGTCTGACTTCTCT
>NW_008328661.1:0-886 GCF_000622305.1 Nannospalax galili
TAAAATCAGGAACAAGAAAGGTTGTATGTTTTCCTAATTTCTGTTCAATATGTTGCTTGATGTTTTAGCTATATCAGTAAAACAAATGAGGGAGATAAAGGGATACAAATCTCAAAGGAAGAAGCCAAATTACCCCTGTTTGCATATAATATGATGACATACATAAAAGACTATAAAGATTCAACCAGAAAATTCCTAAAGCTGATAAACACATTCAGCAATGTAAGAGGATACAAAATTAACATTTGAAAATCAGTAGCCTTCCTATACACAACCAAGAAACTTACTGAGAATAAATCATGGGAAAAATCAAATTCATGATAGCCTCAAAAACACAAACTAGCTTGGAACAAATCTAGCCAAAGAAGTGAAGACCTGTATAAAGAAATTTTAAAACCTTGAAGAAGTAAATTGAGGAAGATACCAGAAGATGGAAAGATCTACCTTGCTCATGGATCAGTAGGGATTAATATTGTGAAAATGGCTATCCTATATCCTAAAGCAATCTAAAGATTCAATGCAATCTTTATTAAAATTCAAACCCAATTCTTCACAGAACTTGAAAAAAGAACCTCAAATCTCATATGTCTCAAATCTCATATGGAAACATAAGAAATCTATGATAGCCCAAACAATCCTGAACAATAGAAGAAGAGCTGCAGGTATCACAATCCCTGATTTCAAGTGTATATACTACAGAGCTCTAGTAATAAAAATGACATGCCACTAACATAAAAATCAACACATTGATCAATGGAATAGAGTTGAGGACCCAGATTTAAGTCCATGCAGTAACAGTTACTTGATTTTTTACTAAGGGGTCCTAAAGACACCTTGAAAAAAAGACAGAATTTACAGTATATGGTGCTTGTCAAACTGGATAGCT
>NW_008328662.1:0-351 GCF_000622305.1 Nannospalax galili
TCTTTGGGTAGGGGCCCACGGAAATTGGAACTAATAGTTTGGACCCCCATCACTGGAGTTAATATGAGTCTGGTGGTGGCACAGATGTCCAATCCTGCGCTTCCTGCAGTTGCTCTTCGGGGGGATCCCTCATCCAGGAGTGATGAGGGATCTGCTGCATGATGGGCCATTGAGTGGGAGTCTGCTGCATTGCCCCATTTTTGAGGGCCCTGAGACAAAGGGCCCCGTTGCCCGTTTTTTGGCCTTGCTCCCTGCTGGCCGGAGCCCAGAGGCTTGCCATTAACATCCCACTTAGATTGGCATTCGCCTACCCAGTGGTTACCCTTCTGACATCGTGGGCACAGATTCGGG
>NW_008328663.1:0-492 GCF_000622305.1 Nannospalax galili
GACTTAACCCTAGCCGTAGCTCTAACCCTAGCCCTAACCCTAACACGAACCAGTAACCCTAACACTAATCCTATCGCTTACCCTAACTGAACATGAACCCGAACACAAACCGTAATCCTAACCCGCCCCTGACCCTGAACACAACCCCAAGCCTAACCTGAGCCCCAGCATCAGCCCCAGCTCCAACCTGAACACGAACCTGAACCATAATGATAAACTCTAACGCTAACCCGAACCCAAACTCGAATCTGAACCCGGACCTGAGCCCTAGACCCAGCTCTAAACCTAACCCGAAATCAAACTCGAACGCGAACCTAAACCCTAGACCTAGCCCTAGCCCTAGCCCTAACCGGAGCCATAACCCTAACCCTAACATGTAACCCTAACCCTAACTCTAAACCTAACACCAACACTATCCCTAACCTCTAACCTTAATCCTATCCTAACCCCAACCCTAACCCTTAAACTAACCCTAACCATAACCATAAACTT
>NW_008328664.1:0-202 GCF_000622305.1 Nannospalax galili
TTAACACGTTCAGTAAAGTGGCAGGTTACAAAATTAAGCTACAAAAGTCTGGCCTTTCTGTATACCAATAACAGGCAATCAGAGAAAGAGCACATGGAAAAACTCCCCTTCACAATAGCTGCAAAAACAAAGTATCTGGGAATAAACCTGTTCAAAGACATTAAAGAGCTCTACAATGAAAATTTTAAATCTTTAAAGAAAG
>NW_008328665.1:0-528 GCF_000622305.1 Nannospalax galili
TGGTGGTTTAGTAGAGGATTAGTAGAGCCCCAGAAGGGTAGTAGTGAGAGAGAGGGAGGGAGAGAGAGAGGAGAGAGAGAGATAGGGAGAGAGAGAGAGAGATAGGGAGAAAGGTACTTAAAGTTAATTTACATATTTTAGTACCAGAAACTATGTCGTAGATTAAAGAGAGAATATTTTGGCTGAAAAAAAATTTTGGTGTTAATTTAACATTTTTAGTTTGTATGAGATTTTACTTAAAAATTAGTATGATACCAAGTAAATTAATTTTAAGAAGCATAAATTTATGTTGACTGTATATGCATATTTAATTATATAGTCTTTGTTGAGAATGTAGTTTGTTTATCATTTTTGAACCAAAACACATTTGAAGTAGACAAACAAAATGAACACATCTTAAAACACCATGAAAGTAAATTAAAAACAAAAATGGTATTCAACAAATAGGATTTTACCCAACCAGTTTAGATGTCATTTTGTATAGGTAATTAGTGGCCTAAAGAAAGAGTTAAGTTTCTTAAAATTAAT
>NW_008328665.1:540-1510 GCF_000622305.1 Nannospalax galili
AGTCTTTTTCCTTTTTAAGAGCTAAATAACTGAAGGAAGTTAATAAAACTTTGTCAATCTAAGAACTAAATCAGAGGAGATAGGAAGGATAAAAGGAAACATTAACAGATTAGGTTAAGAATAAATAAAATGTAAAGAGTACTGAAATAATTCTCTTAGCTAGTTTTATTATAGTCAGTAATACCCTCTGTTGAAATTAATTTACACCTTAGCAGTTCTCAACTGCATAGCGCGTTTACTCTTAGTCTGTTTTGTTGTTCTCCTCCTTGTCACAGGGTCAAGGGGCCAGCTTGAACCTGGAAAAGTCTTGGAGAACACATTTTGAGATAATAAGCCTGAGTCCCATCTTCAGAGTCAGCAGCTCAGTGAGCTCAAACAGCACGTGACAATTTACCAATACAATTGATATTACCCTGACATTAGAACTAGAAAGAACTCAGGGAATGATGGGGCAGGAACATAAGCAAACATAGACCATCTGAGTATCAGAGAGGGAAATAACTCTATTTCAGAGAAAAACAGGCTTAGAATCACAATGTAGAAAGGGGAGGAGTTAAGACCAGTAGAGATGGCATCTCAAGCCTCTCATTTAGTAGACTATTACTTTTTACCTCTCATTGTTGTGACTATCTATGTATTGGTAGTAGCTTGTCTCTTGTAAGGTTTTGGCCCTGGAGTACAGCAAACTTTCATCTGCTTCATAGGTGTAGTCATCACAAACTGTCAGCTCCCTTTGCACCTTGAAGGCAAATGGCTAGAAAAACTTTAAGTTCCCTTTAGAAACTAGTAAATATAAACTAACAAATATAATATGTAAACAGTAAGAATTTAAAATAGTTTTAGAAATTAGTAAAGACCATATAAAAGATGTCAAAATCTAAAATAATTCCCTTAATATTACCAGATAAAGATATCATGCAAACAATGTCAAAACCTAAAAAATAATTTCTTTTAAAATATCCATAATTAT
>NW_008328666.1:0-407 GCF_000622305.1 Nannospalax galili
GGTCCTTTAACCTTTCTAATAAAACAAAAAGGGGGAGATATGGGAAGCGAGAACAGCCGAGTCAGCCAAAGATGGCGTCTTGGCTGGCTGCCAAGCCTCGTGCTTGTTTACTCCAGCTCTTGGCTGATTGACCTTGGCTGGCTGCCAAGCCTCATGCTTGTTTACTTCAGCTCTTGGCTGATTGCCAAGGCTCGTGCCCCTCGCTTGTTTACTCCAACTCCCTGAAGCATGATGAGCCCGATCATGTGCTGCCTGCCTGATGATCTTACTACGTGGCCCAATAAGCTGCCACTCTGCGTGTGTGTGCCCTGATTGGTCCTGGCCGGGGAGAGGGCTGTTGGGAATGCTATATAAAAAGCTGAAGTGTGTAATAAGAAATAATAAGGAGAGACTAATAGGGAGAATAA
>NW_008328667.1:0-325 GCF_000622305.1 Nannospalax galili
CAGTAAATACCATACCAACTCATGCATAGTAGCAAATTGTAAATATTATTTCTTTTTTTTTTTTTAATGTAGCGTCACCCCGTAGCCCCAGCTTGCCTGGAACTCACTATATAGACCAGGCTGGCCTTGAACTCACAGTGCCTCGGGAGTGCTGGGATTAAAGGTGTGTGCCACCACACCCAGCTTTTTGTTTCTCTGCACTTGATGTCCCAACTGGCCACACCTGAAGCAGCTCCCTCCAGGCCCCGCTGCCTGTCCTTTTGAAAAGGCCTAGTAGCATCTTGACAGGCTCCATTAGCATTTTCAAATGCAAGCTGTTTCATTA
>NW_008328668.1:0-990 GCF_000622305.1 Nannospalax galili
GTGGAGGGGGAGGGGATTTTACCTGAGAATCTTTGGAAGCTTTTGAATCTGCTACTGGGCATTCTGTAGCTTTTTTTTATCGCTTAAAACCTCTCTTTTATTATTCTCTGGGGCTTGTAAGCTTTCTTCAATTTTAGGTGGGTTTTTTAAGCATTGCTGGATGGCTGCCATAATTGGGAAAAAGGAGAGAGGAAAATTATGCTTTTCTTGGGTTTCTTTCTTATAAGCCAAATGTGAAAGAAAGTTCCACACCTCAGGATCAGATATGTCTGCGGATAAGATCCAGGGTGCAAATTGGTACACCTCATTCCAAAATTTTAAGCTTTCCTCTTTTGCAATCTTAAGCCCTCTAGATTTGAGTAGAGTTTTAAGAGAATGGATCTGACGTTTTCTCTGATTGTAAAGGGAAGATGTTTTTACAGCGGTCGGACACTAGAGGGCTGAAGCACCTTGGCAAGTGATAAGCCTCTAGGTTTGCAGAAAAAAAGTTGTACTTTTAAATCTTTTGTCTGGGAGGAGCTTTTGAGCTGCAGGTGCTCGGCAGGGGTTAGTTAATTTAAATTTTCACTGAACTGGTTTCAGTTGCGGCTTGAATGCCTGAGGGCGGGCTGACAGAGCTGACTAGAGAGGTTTGCCTGACTCTAAAGCTTAGAACTTTAGGGATTTTTTAGCAGTGTTCAGATATAAAAGTGGGGTGAAGTGATGGTTTCCAGGGGGACGTGCCTGAAATTAAAATTTCAGGGGATTCCAATGGTTCCCAGTCACAAGACCTTACCTCAAATTTGAGGGGCTGGCGGCCGTCCTTATGACTTTTAACTGGCCGATGCGTTACCAGGTTTTTGATATTAAAAGAGATGTCTAGATAGAGGTCTTTTGTCCACACCTGTACAGGCAGTCGGGGTCCGTTAGGGGATCAGAGAGACCTTCAGCTAACACCAGGGGGTAGCCCTGGCCAGAAAGTGTCAGTTGTCTCTTTGTTCCTAGCGGTCC
>NW_008328668.1:2873-5732 GCF_000622305.1 Nannospalax galili
AAAATGTACACTTCAATGGAATTTAGAACCTAAGCCTGAAAGTGCATTTTCCTTTAATATTTTAGAAGGTATAAGAAAGATTTTAGTAACAAATCATAAGAAAAACTGACACCAACCGTGGACTGTACCAATTTTTATACACCATATTTCTCTGTCACTTTTCCATGGGTTATTTATTTATTTTTGAAACAATATCTCACCATACAGCCCAAGGTAACCCTGAATTTGAGATAATCCTCTGCTTCAGCCTTCTGAATGCTGGGACTGTAGGCATGCCCCCACCACGAGCTGTTGATTTTATTTAGTGTTTTTACTGTTTTGTTTTGCTTTTGAAGTGAGCCTTGCTAGACAGCCCTGGCTGGCCCAGATCTCCCTATGTGGACCAGGTGAGCTTTGAACTTGGTCTTCTTGTCTCTGCCTCCCAAGTGCTGGGACCATAGGCCTGTGCCACCACTCCTGGCATTACTGGGTATTTTAAACATGACCTTCTTTGACTCCTCTAGGAATTTAAAATTAAAGCCAGCGCTCCTTTCCACAACTACCTTCCGGGTTAGCAAGCTCACTTCCTCACTTGCAGTCTGAGAGAAGAGCCAGCTCTGTCTTTGAGCGCTCTTCCTAATTATGTAATGTGACCCAAGAAGGCAGCTCTCATCACAAAGAGGGAGAGGACAGACTTCTGACAAATGGGAACTTCTGGCCTGATACACTGGCAACTCTGAAAAATGTTCAATGACAAGGAACCCAAGTCACCACCAAGGGAATCCTTTCCAGAGAGAACTGAGTTTGCAAACACCAAAGAACTTACTGTCTCTTTGTCGCCTTGCTTCAGGGTGAAGCTGAATTTGCCTGCATCATGACCCTGGTCGACCCCAACGGACAAGGCACTGTCACCTTCCAGTCTTTCATTGACTTCATGACCAGAGAGACAGCGGACACTGACACTGCAGAGCAAGTCATCACCTCCTTCCGAATCCTCGCTTCTGATAAGGTCTGCACCTAAGGATTGCCCTCAATTTTAAGTCATTTTTATAATCTTTGTGTGTGGGATGAGCACACATGTGTGTGTTCCATGGCATTGTGGATGTCTGAGGACAGCCTCAGGCATTGGTCCTCATCTTCCACCGTGTTTGAGACAGGGTTTCTCTTGTTCACCGCTGTGTATGCCAGGCCAGCTGGCCCACAGGCTTGTGGAGAGTCTCCTGCCTCTGCCTCCCATTTCATGTAGAAGTATTGGGATCACAGATGCAAGTTGCCATGTCTGGGTTTACGTGGGTACTGGGGATCCAAACTCAGTTCCTCATGCTTACACAGCAAGTACTTTACGCACTGGGCTGTCTCTCCAGCCCTCTGTCTTGGCGATAATCTCCTATATCATTTTTAGCCAAAAAAAGTTGCTAACAAAAACCATTCTGCTACTTAGGCATTTTATGACATCAGGTTGTTGGGGTGTTTTTAATTTTTATTATATATTTTTATTGTATGCTTAAAAAATTTTTTATTTTATGTTTGAGTGTTTTACCTGTGCATGCAATGCCTGTGGAGGTCAGAAGAAGGCATCAGATCCCCTGGAGCTGGTGTTACTGATGGTTAGCTGCCATTGTGGGTGCTGGAAACCAAATCTGGGTTTTCCGAATGAGCAACCAGTGTAATAAGTGTAATAAGTTAATAAACCACTGAGCCATCTCTCCAGCCCCCTCAGAAGTTGTTTTTCTTTTAAATCCCTGCACAAATGGAAAATTAGGAATGTAGTCAGGTGATAGCCTGCTTGCTAACATACATGATACCTGTGGTGGTACAGATGGGGGAGAGGGAGGATCAGAAGTTCAAGGTCATCTTTAGCCACATAGGAAGTTTGAGGCCTGCCTGGGATGTGAGACATCCTGTTTCAAAAACAAACACCAAAGAAACAAAAACCAACCAAAAGAGAAAATCCTTGTACAAATGTCTTTCAAATGTTGTTTTTTCAGGATCTAGAAATACATATGCTGTTTTAGCCACTGGGTACCCAGCTGCCCCAGTGCCCACTCGGTTCCAAATCGTAGAAGGCCTAGTTGCTTTCTTCTGTTTACCCCTTTAAGCCCCGGTTTCTGCCTCTCTACACTGGGACCAAACAGGAGAAATCCTGGGTGAAGAGAGGGAGGTTGCACATAAGATTTTAAGAGCTTGGGTCAAAGCTAGTATTATGTAAAAGTAAAAATGCATGTTTAGATTTGATTTTGGCTGTGCCTGCATTCAGGTGCTGATATAATTAGTTGGGTAAAAAATAAGCTTTTGAGAGGCCAGAGAGATGGCTCAGAGGTTAAGAGCACTGGCTGCTCTTGCAAAGGATTCAGGTTCAATTCCCAGCACCCACATGATGGCTAACAACCATCTGTAACTGCAGTTCTAGGGACTCCAACGCCTTCTTCTGGCCTTCACAGGCATTGCACAAAACGGGTGCACTTACATACACGCAAGGCAAACACTCATACACATAAAATAAAAATAAAAAATTAAAAAAGCAATGAGTGCTGATAATTATGAATGCTTTTGGATTCAACTGATACACAGGCTTCAAATATCTCAAAGAGAAATGGTAATTCCCTAGCAATAAAAGGAGAGGTTCTCAGGGCAATTAGTTACAACAAATGATCTTTTTGGTTTTGGTGGGACAGAGTGATGGAGATCAAAACCAGAGTTCTCTATAGAGGCAAGGGCTCTACCACTGAGTTATACCCTCACCCCATAGCTATAATAACTGTAGATTTCCTTTATGATCTCTGTTCTTACTTTGTACGAGAAACAAGGGTCCGATTTCACTCAAAAATGCAGCTCATTAAGTACAGTCTATGCAAGTGACCATAATGGTTGTCGATATAT
>NW_008328669.1:0-594 GCF_000622305.1 Nannospalax galili
TTCCAATTTTTTAATGTAGGCACTTAGAGGTATATACTTCCCTCTAAGGACCGCTTTCAGGGTGTCCCAGAGGTTTTGTGGTGTTGTATTGTCTTTTTCATTTAGTTCCAGGAATACTTTTATTTCTTTCTTAATTTGTCTTTTGACCCATTCATCATTCAGGAATATGTTGTTTAATCTCCATGTGTTCATGTGGTGACTAGGGCTTCTTCTGGTGTTGATATTAAGCTTTATTGCATTGTGGTGTGATAGAATCCATGGAATTATTTCAATCTTTTTGTGTTTGTTGAGGTTTGTTTTGTGCCCCAGTATACGGTCGATTTTGGAGAAAGTTTCATGGGGTGCTGAATAGAAAGTATGTCCTTTGGTGCTTGGGTGGAATACTCGGTAGATGTCTGTTAGGTCTATTTGATACATGGTATTGCTTAATTCATATGTCTCTCTGTTAACTCTCTGCCCTGTTGATCTATCTAATGGAGGCAGTGGGATATTGAAGTCTCCTACTATTAGTGAATTGGGATCAATCTGCATCTTAAAGCCCTATAGTACTGTTTTCATGAAGTTGGGTGCACCAGAGTTTGGTGAATATGTGTT
>NW_008328670.1:0-397 GCF_000622305.1 Nannospalax galili
GGTTAAGTTTAGGGGTAGGGTTTTGGTGAGGGATAATTTAGGGGTTAAGGTTGGGTTATGTTTAGGGTTTTGTGTAGATTTAGGGCTAGGGTTTGGGTCAGTGCAGGATTAGATTAGGTGAGGATTGGGGTTTTGGTTAGGGTTAGGGTTAAGGCTAGGCTTAAGGATAGGTTTAGGCCTAGGACTAAGTATTAGATTAGGTTTAGGGCTAGGTTTAGGTTTAGGGTTATTTCTAGGGTTATGTTTAGGGTTAAGGTTAGGTAAAATTAAGGATTATGATTATGACTAGAGTAGGGTGAGTTTGGAGGCTAGGGCTAGGTTAAGGGTTAGGTTTAGGCTTAAGGTTAGTTATGTTTAGGGCTGTAGTTAGGGTTTGGTTTATGCCTAGGACTAGTGT
>NW_008328671.1:0-903 GCF_000622305.1 Nannospalax galili
GCCATCTTTCCTCTCCTGACTTCCCTTCCTCTCCCACACCATGGTCCCTTGTGTGTCCCTCCTTCCTCCCCTCCCTGCGGATTGCTTCCACTTTTGCCAACTCCCTCAGGTAACATTTGTTTCCTACTATCTCCATTTCAGGATGTTTCTTTTCCTTTCCCTCCATGTATCCTTTGCCTTTACCTGGCTCCTTGTGTTACATCAGAATTTAGATGGTCATATATAAGGGACTGGTGCTAAAATCCACAAATGAGGGAGACAATATGTCATTTGCTTTTCTTCATTTGTATTACTTCATATAGTATAACACTCTCTAGCTCCATCCATTTACCTGCAAATTTCATATTTCTTACTGCTTTGTAGAACTCCATTGATTAGATGTACCAAATTTTCATGAATCATTCATCGGTTGAGGTACGTTTTGTTTGTTTCCATTTCTTAGCTACTGTGAAGAGAGCAGAAACAAACATGGATGTACAAGTATCTCTAAAGTATGATGAGTCCTTTGGTATATGCTAAGGTATCACTGGATCATATGGTATGTTCATTTTTAGCTTTTGAATGTTCTCCACACTGCTTTACATAGTGGTTGCATGAGTTTGCATACCCACCAGAAGTGAATGAGCATTCCTCTTTCTCCACATCCTCTCCAGTATTTAGAGACTTTTGTTCTGTTGACCTTTGTCCATCTGACAGAGGTAATATTCAATTTTTAACTGGATTTTTATCTGCAGTTCTCCAATTACCAAGGATGTTGAGCCCTTTTTAAGGTGTTTCTTAGCCATTTTTACTTCTTCATTTGGGGACTCTATTTTAGTCTATTGCCTATCTTTTTATTGGGTAGTTTATTTTTTCTTTCTTTCTTTTCTGAGTTCTTTGTATATTCTGGATATTAATCCTCTG
>NW_008328672.1:0-483 GCF_000622305.1 Nannospalax galili
GTCCAGGTGGGTTTCCAAAAAGGCTACCGGGAAGGCCCCGGCAAAGGCCGCTAGGCATTTTCCCAGCGCAGAGCGTTGCCTGCAAGTTCAAGAAGTTTATTGTTTCTGGGTGAGTAACTGAAGAAGTTATAGCAAAACTGGAAAGTTTAACCTAAAACAGGGACAGTATTACTACTAATAAAATCAACCCCTAAATTCAGCTTTTCATATTTCAAAACAAAGATACCTATTCAAGAGCAAACCTCATGTCAGGGCATAAAAGCTAGATTATCTACTTCCAATAAAAAGAAGTCAAAATCAAAGTAAAGAGATAAACAAAAGAAAACATTAAAATGATAAGCTCTGTCAATTCCCTCACAAACCTGAACATTCTTCCTGTTCACCTCTCCCTTTCAGTAGGAAATGAAGACTAGGAAAGAATTTCTGTCGGGTGACTAAGTGGATTCAAAAAAGTAAAATATTAAAGCAATAATACTAATTATG
>NW_008328673.1:0-286 GCF_000622305.1 Nannospalax galili
TTCTTCCTTTAAACTATTTTTTTGTTATTGTTTATTTGATATAGGGTCTATCAGTGGCCTGGAACTTGCCACCGAGGGTAGCTGACCATCAAGACTTAAGGATCTGCCTATACCATCACCCAAGCTCTGAGATTACAAGTATGTGCCATCGTGGATACCTTTATAACATGGGTTCTGCGAATCGAACTCAGGTCCTTGCACTTACAAGGAAAGCACTATACAGACAGCTCAAAAGAGAAGCTGAATCTCTGAGAAAGGCATCATGCTCTTAAAGAGTCATTTTTAT
>NW_008328674.1:0-243 GCF_000622305.1 Nannospalax galili
AGGTTAATGCTGTTGTAATGAAATGCTTCTTCTAATTAAAAAAAAATACTATCATATATTCATTATCCAAAAAAAAAAAAGAATGTCATCCATATAATGTAAAATATAAGCCTCAGTCAGCAAAGGTCTGCGCTCATGGGCCACATAATATTGGCAAATACTAGGGCTGATTTTTATGCCCTGAGGCAAAACATTCCATTAATAGCATTGAACTGGAAGTTTATGGTTAGTGGCAGGTATAGA
>NW_008328674.1:314-501 GCF_000622305.1 Nannospalax galili
AACTGCACATTCTTTGGGAACAGCAGTAGGGTGAGGACGTATCAGTTGAAGGCTCCCTAAAGGCTTCATATGCTCATTAATAGCCCTTATATCATGAAAAAGTCCCCATTTTCCTGATTTCTTTTGTATTACAAAGTTTGGAGAATTATGAGGACTAAGGGAGGGCTCAATATGACCCAAGGATAAT
>NW_008328675.1:0-729 GCF_000622305.1 Nannospalax galili
CTCAAAATGGACTCCTGTAGCATCTGTTTATGTTTCTAGCTCAATTAGATTTAAAAAAAAACCCACTATTCTATTTTCTTAGGACTGAGATCTCGTCAGAGACTACAAGATGAGGAATCCGTGCCTTCTTTCCTGGTAAGCTTTTAATATGATATATGTATCCAAGAAATCAGTGCTTTCTGCCCTAATCATGGGAGGCCTATCTGTAACAGCTGGTACATGAATGCCTTGCAGAGTGGCTATAGAGTGTGTAGTGGAGTTACAGATATAGAACAGTGTGTATGGGGCAGCAAGACGTGGGTATCTACCCAGTTAAAGCCAGTAGACCATGTTCTGTCCATGTTCTGCTGGACACAGCTTTGTCCTCCCTTTCTCATAAGTTCTGGCTCAGCATCTTGGTACCCCAGTTTTAGAGGCTGGCACTCTCTGTGAACAACTGCTGAGATTGTCCATCTATGGCTAGAGATGCTGTGCACTGTATCCTGTTTGTCTTCCATAGTTTCTATGACTTAATCTTCATTCATTCAGGCCTCTGCTTTTTCAGAAAGCAATATGAGAGATGTGGGAATGACTTCTGGACAAGTGGCTTTTATGTAAACTTGTAACCAAAAACTTGATCTTATGTTCTGATATTTAACACTGTCCTAGCTTGTTACTAGTATGAAACAAGCAGTATTGCTAGGCCTTGGGCTCCTCTTGTAACCTGAACATATAGCTTTAATTCCTCAT
>NW_008328676.1:0-383 GCF_000622305.1 Nannospalax galili
GTCCTCAGAGATGCTTTAGGGGAGTGGGCAGAGGCTTGTTTCAGACACCCAATCCTGGGGACCACCTCATGTCCAGTGTTCTTTGTCCTGGGAGGGACCTTCATCCCTGGGACAGGGGGCAGAGAAAGTGAGGCTCCTACCACAGCTGCTGTGTCCGAGTCTCCAACACTGCATATCACTTCTTCTGCTCATTTTCCATCAGGGTTTCCTACTCAGTACGCCTGCAGGGTACCATATTCTGCTCCTGGGGCTCAAGACTTTGGTTACCACCTGTCCCTTTAACGCCATTAAGCACGAAGATTGAGTTATGGTGTGGCTCTGTAACAGTGTATATTCCGAGTATATCACAGGGCTGAATTTCATCGCCAGACACCAGAAATGGA
>NW_008328677.1:0-1466 GCF_000622305.1 Nannospalax galili
ATTTGGGATGCAGGTGTAAAGATGAATAAGATTGTTTGGGATGTTCTGTATAAAATACACACACACCAAGAAAAAAAAAATTAAAAAAAGACCAAAAAAATAAAAAGAAAAAGTCAAAAAAGAAAGAAAGAAAAATGTTGGGTTATATTTGCCTTAGAAAAAAATGTGGTATCACCCTTATATGAAAACAGTTGGGGCACCAAATTCTCCTCTTGCCCTACCCTAAGCTTGAGCTTCCTGGATCATTTAAAATGGGGGAGATCCTGGGCCAGTCCCTTTGCTCTTAGCCTGGCAGAACCTTAGAAGCCATGATTTCACACCATGACTCACTATCCCAGTGGCACATCCTGTTTCCTGTGGCTGAGGCCATGGTCACACAAAAGCACTCAGCACACCCTGCACTGGCAATGAGATGAGTCCCCCAGGCTGCCCCCTCTTCTATACAACCTCACAATAACTGCATTGGAAGATTTCTGCCCGGAACTTCCTGAAATCTCATGGTGTTCAATAAACACAGGGTGACTCAATGCCTCCCACGGGGAAGGAGGTGTTTCTTTTCAGTGATTATAATGATCTCTCTCTTTCCTTTTCCTCACTCATTTGCTGATCCTAACTTCCACTAAGTTTATGAAAAGATCAGGATATCACTATGAAGTTATTAGAGTAGCATTCAGTTGCTGCTACAATAGATTTTATTTGTATTGTAATTTAATGTGTACTGGACACTGTGCCATATGCTTTATATATGGTGGTTGGTTAAACATACCCACAAAACTGTCATTGTTCCTCCTGTGGAAAAATGAGTCCCTGAGTCCACCTCTTGAGTCTGGATGAACACTGAAACTGTTCTGAGGAGGAAGATAAGGAGGAAGTGATGTACCTATTTCTGGGCCCAGACCTTACTAGACAGTAAAATGCTATTTCACATCCCTTAGAACACTCATTCACGATAAGTTAGCTTCCATGTGAGAAATTCAACTCTAAGCATGCCATCCTTTAAGGAAGCCCACATTAGCCCCAGGGAATAGGTGGACCTGACTAACCACTACCCAGCTATTCTAGCCATCCCTGTCTAGGCACCAGGCATGTAGACAAAGAAGCCATCAGATGGTTCAACTTTACTTCCATCTGATTATATCCTGGAAAGGACTCCAAAGAAAACACTTATACACCTGCCTGTTGACCCACATAGCCATCAAAACTGATGATAAGTATCTTCCTTAAGACATTATGGGTTGGGGTGACATTTATGCCTCAATAGGAAGCCAGAACAGGTATGATCTTATAACTTTGATTAAATCTCTTAGAAGCAGAAACTACCATGATGTCTATTTTACAGATCAGCAAAGAGAGATTACATGTTTACTCTAGTTTGATCTGGTAGGTTACACTGGGCAAGCAAGGCTGCCACAACAACTTCACAACCTGCAAGCATTCAACAGGCAGGGACACACACATAGGGATCT
>NW_008328678.1:0-767 GCF_000622305.1 Nannospalax galili
ATTCATGGAACAATATTCAAGGAACAATTGGTACTAATGAAGTATTGCTAACGGACAATATATTCCTTCAACTCTGGATCAATATTTGCTGTAAATTATCACAATAATCTTTATAAATCAGAAAATACTAATTTATCTTAGAGTCAAACTAGTCTACAGAGTCAGTCGCTCAAAAAGTTCCAATTTTGCAGATAGAAACATTTCTAAACAAAAGCCAAGTCTATCAAAATATCATTTATCATTAAATAGAATTATAGAAAAAAAAAATAATTTATATTCACTTTTTTATGTGATACCCTAGCATATTACCAAGACTGTACACTTTCCTGGACTTTTCAAGTACAGATTTTCCATGGTTGAAAAGATTTGATATTTGGATGTTGTTCCCATTTTGTTATATAAATTGAGAAACTTCTTCATACATTTTAAGATTATTCAAGTTGCATACATGCGTGAACATTTTCACATATTCACCTGTTATTTACAGAATATGTGGCAACTCCTTGATACTTATGTGTTTTATTCTCCCTGTGTGTTCTCTGGTAGTAAATAAAGAGATATTGATCATGGAATTTGGGGATGCTCCTGTTCACTGTGAAATTTCTGATGCTTCCTAAGACAGGAGTCATTTCTTAATGGTGGCTGACATTTTCTTTAAGCATTAAGGTTTCTCTAAAATGAGGATTCTGTGATATTCACAAGATTGGATGGACAAGCAAAGACATTCTCACATTTTTGTTTCTAGTTTATCCCAACTGTGAACTGGT
>NW_008328679.1:0-967 GCF_000622305.1 Nannospalax galili
GGCTTATCTCTTCTCACTATCACTTTGAACAGTCTACTCCCCTATAGTATAACCCTGTAGTACAGCTGTAATTAACCATCACATTGTATATGACATTTCCTATTTATTAATGTTTTAAGTTAGCACACACAGTAAGAGAATTCATTACATTTTCATAACACGTGCGATTATACCTATACATGCAATGTGTTGTGACACAAATTCACCCCCACAGTCTGATTTCCTTCCTCCCATCAGAAGGTCTCCTGCTCTCACATGACAAGAATTCCATTTTCCCTTCTTCCTTCCCCTTAAGATGTCATTCTTCCTTCTCACGATCCCGTTCTAGTTTTATGCCCTGTATACACACACAAATGCATATAATTTTAAATCTAGATTCTGCATATGAGAGAAAACATGGTATTTATTTCTCTGAATCTGGCTCATTTTGTGCAGCAGTGAGATGCCACATCACAGTGGTGCCTGAACAAAGACAGCCTGATTTGTAGCATCCATTAAAGCCAAGAAGAGAGCCTGATCTGTTCTGAGAACTTGTTAGTCCTCCCAGCCCAAGACGGTGCCCTCTAGTTACTGAAACAGTACAGCATGAAACGGGGAAGGAAAAGCAGACCCCGTCTTATCAGAGAAGGATTTTCCTTTCTGACCCCTACTGACCAAGAACAGCACACACCATCACAAATGGATGTTATCAATTTAATCCTGCCAGCTGTTTACAATGTAAGTGGGATAACTTACTGCTTCTAATGAATATTCATTGCTTTCATTGCTTAGTATTTTCACAACATACACATAAATTATTCTGGGTCCACAGGAAGGGTCATGAGTGACCAAAGCTATACGTTCAGTTTACAAAAGGAGTACAAGACTTAGTAATCTTCTTTACATTTAAAAAAGTGGAGACAGCTAAACGACCTCAAAAACATAAGATTAACTTTGGTTATAAGGTTAGGTAAGATTCCATTTGTCC
>NW_008328680.1:0-1156 GCF_000622305.1 Nannospalax galili
TTCTCCATAGTGCCATCAAAATGTTAAAAGATAACTTCAAAATGTTCCTTTTTCTTTTCATAATGCACGACGGTGACATCACAATGCTTCAGTATGCCAACATTATTGCCCCATGTGCCTATATATTGCTCCATAGAGCCATCAAAATGTTACAATATGAATTCACAGTGTTCCTTTGTGACATCACAATGCTCCAATGTGCTAACACTATGGTCCCAAATCTGCCATCACAATGTTACAATATGAATTCACAATGTTTCATTGTTACATTACAATGCTCCCTGGTGACATCACTGTGTTACAATATGACTGGAAAATGTACCAGTGCACAATTACAATGCTCTCATGTGACATCACGATGCTTTAATCTGCCAACACGTTAGGTCCATGTGCTAGTATATTGCTCCAATATGCCAACATTATCAACCCACGTGCCATTATATTGCCCCAATTTGGCATCACAATGTTACAGTATGACTTCACAATAATCCATTGTAATGTAACATTGCTCCCTGGTGACATCACTGTGTTACAATATGACTTCTGAATGTTCACTTGTGACATCATAATGCTAGAATGTGACATCACAATGCTCCAATATTTCAAAACTATTGTCCCATGTGTTATTATATTGCTCTACTGTGGCATCAATATATTAAAATACGACTTCACAATGTTCCATTGTGCAAATACAATGCTCCACTGTGCCAAACTATCTCCTCATGTGCCATTATATTGCTCCAGTGTGCCATCACAATGTAACAATATGACTTCAAAATGTAACATCACAACACTGTTGAGCCATGTGCCAATCTATTGCTCCAATGAACCATCACACTGTTAAAATATAACTTCACAAGGCCCCATTTTGATGTCACTATATGCTCCAATGTGATCACAATGCTCCAATGTGCCAACACTTTCACCACGTGTGCCATTATATTGCTCCAACGTGCCATCACAAGGTAACAATATGACTTCAAAATTTGACATCACAATACTGCAATGTGCGAACACTATTTCCCCATGTGCCATTCTATTGGTCCAATGCGCCATCACAGTGTTACAATATGACTTCAAAATGCTCCATTTTGACATCACAATATTCCAAGGTGTCATCACAATGCTCCAATATTCCAACACTATTGTTCCATGT
>NW_008328681.1:0-730 GCF_000622305.1 Nannospalax galili
ATCCCATTTGTAACTCTAGCTCCAGGGGATCTCTGGTGTTTGGTCTCCATGAACCATATGTATATAATCTCCACTCACAAACACACAAAAAATTAAAAATAATAAGTACACATAAAAATTGATGTTTTCTACTTGCTAGCTACCTCTTTTGTAAGTAATTTCTTCTAGTTTCTAGAATCATCTTTGATAAAGTTTTTTGGGTGCATTTAATGTAATGTTTTAAAGACGTATTTGAAGTTTGTGGAACAAATTTTGCTCTTTTATCCAAATATTCTCCTAAGAGAAAATGTTAACTAATTATAGATCACTTAATTCACATTCTGGCACCATTATAGTCACCTTTTAATGACTTCAGTCAAAGCCAGTCATCTGGGCATTATTTAATTTTTATTTAAAAAAAGATCTTTATTGGCATGTTCGCATATCATGCATTTGAAACATGATATTTCTTATTTCTACATTTATATAAGTTAAATATTGTTACATAACTATTTCACTTTGGTTAGGTGAAAATTTTAGTACTCTATTCTTTGGTAATTTCCAGACCTTTTCTGACACTTAATGAATGCACAACATATTCTCCAATTCACAATAATTTTTATGCTCCCATTCCACTGCTGGGATCAGTGGCATAATTTTAAAAGTATTTCTTTAGAATTATTGTAAAATAAACTGTCTATGAATATTGACACATAAACTATAAATTTTAAAAATGACAAAAGGAAGCAGG
>NW_008328682.1:0-379 GCF_000622305.1 Nannospalax galili
AGTTTCCAGGAAACATCATCAGTGACCAGGTCACAAGAGCACATGGTTCAGTGCGTTAATTAAAAGTCATTAGTGCAGGGGCCGGAGACATGGCTCAGCGGTTAAGAGCACTGACTGCTCTTGCAGAGGACCCGGGTTCTATTTCCAGCACCCACATGGCAGCTAACAACCATCCTCAAACCCAGTTCCAGGGGAATCCGAAGCCTTCTTCTGACCTCTGCAGCACTGCACGACACGGGTGTGCTCACATACATGCAGGCAATACACTCGTACACATAAGATAAAAATAATAAATATGATATATTTTTAAAAGTCATTAGTGCAGACAATATCCATTTTACAAAAGTAATTTCTATAGAATATGGATGGACTGTCAGAT
>NW_008328683.1:0-174 GCF_000622305.1 Nannospalax galili
TATAGTTTTTGTCTGGATAACCTGTCTGTTGATGAGAATGGGATCTGGATGCCATCCACTATCACTGCCTTTGAATCATCATGTGATTTTAGATCTCATAATGTTTCTTTTATGAAATTGGGTGTCCTGTGTTTGGTGCACATATTTAGGATAAAAAAGCCTCCAAGGGGATTT
>NW_008328683.1:302-465 GCF_000622305.1 Nannospalax galili
TCAATCCTTTTATTCTCAAGGTGGTGTCTATTTTTAATGGTCAGTTGTATTTTTGGAGGCAGCAAAAAGATATGATCCATTTCTAATCCAGTCAATTAATCTGTGTCTTGTCATTGAGAATTAAGACTGTTAACATTAAGAGTTATTTCTCACCAATATTTAT
>NW_008328684.1:0-235 GCF_000622305.1 Nannospalax galili
TTCCCATGAGAAAAATAATTTTCTCAAATATGCATGCCACCTGTAAGTATTAAAATCAAAGAATTAAAGGGAAAATTGGTAAAGGCTGTATGGTAAAACAGAAACTGCAAGCGTATAAAGAAAACAATGAAGACATTGCTTGGCTCTGTTAAGAAAAGTTTAATCATTGAACTTTGTGCTTTCATTTTAGTGTGATTATTGAAAAATTTGTATACTGAGAAATATTGTGCAAATT
>NW_008328685.1:0-877 GCF_000622305.1 Nannospalax galili
ATTCCAAGGTAGCCAGGGCTACATAGTGAGACCCTGCCTCAAAAAAAATGTTTTTTCCTTGGCTGGGAAGATGGTTTAGTTAGTAAAGTTTGATCACTAGAACGCATGTAAAAATGCCAGGCATGCTAGCACTCACTTGCAATCTTAGGAACTGGGCAGAGATGAGAGGATCCCCAGGGCTTGATGACCAGCCAACCTAGATTATTAGTGAGCTCCAGGCCAATGAGAGACCCTGTTAAAGGAGGTAGACAGCCTTCCTGAAGATGACTGTGGAGGTTGTCCTCTGACCTGTACGCTCGCACATGCACACATACACCCACACATAAAAATGCTTTAAAAGATAAATTTAAAAATTATTCTTACCTTTGTTACATTCCTGTGGGAAAAAATTCTAGTGTTTCATTGAAAGGGGAAGACAGAATTTATTCTCTCACCCATCTCTACGTTTGTGGGAGATTTCCATAGCCAAAGGCAGATTAACAGGAGGAGAGCATCCCAGTGCAGCATATGCTTTGGTGACCCAGGGGCCTTCTTGAGTTCATGAAGACCCATGCTTAGATCTAGGAAGAAGCTGGCCATGGGGAAGTCTGAATGGACAAGTGGGTGTGACAGGAGGGGGAGCAGCTGGGGACCTGTCTGTTCAGCTTCTCCTCTGAGTTCCTTATCTTCAGAGACAAGAATGTGCTTTTCCTGTGGGTAAAATGAGGGGGCCTCCCAAAAGAAGGTGTGAGGACTACCTCCATGAAGAAGGTGGGGGGAGGCTAGTCAGTGACTTTCCCATCTATGACCTGCTTCAGGGGAAAAGGGAGAGGCGAGGGGAGAGTGACCCTGCTGTTCTTAAATATCACACAGTGCTGTATCCTGGGGGTAGTTCCTG
>NW_008328686.1:0-525 GCF_000622305.1 Nannospalax galili
GAGATTCTCCTGCCTCCATACACCACTGTTGGGGTTACAGATGTATATGGCAATGTCTGGCATTTGAAGATGCAGGGGATTTGAACTCAGGTTACGTTGCTTCGGCAGCAAGTGCACTTACCCTTAAGCCAGCTTTTCAGCCACAAGACATGTTTTCCATCTATAATATACATTGAAAACACAACACAAAGCTATAACTCCCCCTTTCCTTTCTTCCTTCCTTCCTTCCTTCCTTCCTTCCTTCCTTCCCTCTTTACTTCCCCTCGCTTTCTTCTTTCTTTCTTTCTTTCTTTCTTCACATATATACACACTCTTCAGTAAGCATTGATGCTCTAGGTCATGATATAAAATAGTGAAAGCAAGCCACTATAATAATCACAACCATAACAACCTCTATTCCAGTAAATAGAGCAAAGACAAATATGTATTATATTTCAGATACTGATAGGAGATTTGTGGTGAAATAAGAAAAGGCAAGAAGACAGAGAAAATTAAATGATAATGTAGGGGGAGGATTTTGGATAC
>NW_008328687.1:0-410 GCF_000622305.1 Nannospalax galili
CTTGCACTGGAGTGTGTTACTGAATATGTTAAAGCTGTAATGAAATGCTTCCTTTAATCATGTAGTCATTAATTTTTTTTAAATTTACTTCATATTAAATAGTAGAAGTGATAAACATTACCAGTGAAATCTACTTGATGACTTTATATCCATACTTAGGTACTAAGGATCCAAGTGTAACCGATTGTGACTAGTAATAATCAGATACGTAGCTATTAAAGACACGTGCAAACATGTAAGTTTTAGTAGCATTAAAAATGAGTGTAACTGACTGTGACTACCAATAATCAGATACATAGAGATTAAAGACACATGTGCAAACATATGTTAGTAACATTAAAAATGTAGCAAACAGCACTTCTTAAAATGAAATGGAGATCTTCTTTAAAGGGTAAAAACTCATTCAATTT
>NW_008328688.1:0-283 GCF_000622305.1 Nannospalax galili
AAGGCCCCCTATAGGTGTTCAAATGCTAAACTGAATGAAAATACTGAAATCCATGAAATAACATGTTTTCATTAAAATGCAAAAATGGTGGTTGGAGTGACAGTTCAGCAGTTGAAAAAAGCACTGGCTGCTCTTGCAGAGGACCCGGGTTGGATGCCCAGCACCCACATGGCACCTAACAACTATCCTTAACTCAATTTTCAGTAGATCCGACACCCTCTTCTTGCCTCCATGGGCACTTTTCAACACAGGTATGCTTACATAAAGGCAGGCAATACATTCA
>NW_008328689.1:0-528 GCF_000622305.1 Nannospalax galili
GACATTGCATGAGATGGGTGTACCTACCTACATGCAGGCAGTACACTCATACACATAAAATAAAAATAGTATTTTTTTTAAAAAAAGAATGCTGGCTGCCCTTCAGAGAACTGGATTTTAAATCCCTTCACCCATCTAGGATTCTGACACCTTCTTCTGGCCTCCAGGTACCTGTTGACCCATGGCATTCATTCTCTCACTTTTTTTTTTTTTTTTTTGGTTTTTTTGAAACAGTTTCCCTTTAGCCCCCGCTGGCCTGGAGCTCATTATGTAGACCAGGCTGGCCTTGAACTCACAGAGATCCACCTGCCTCTGCCTCCCAAGTGCTGGGACTACAGGCATGCCCAGCTGTCACATTCTTTTAGATCTTAAAAATATAAACATCACACTGATAATTATACATGATTGACTTAAGAATTAAATAATATGGCAAGCCCTAGTACATGGTGTGGATACTTAGTAAAGTTAACTTCCCACCCTAAAACTGTTGTCTTCTTTGCAAACCCACATCCAGCAAGGAAAGCAATT
>NW_008328690.1:0-718 GCF_000622305.1 Nannospalax galili
TTTGTATTGTTTTCTTTGTTTCAATTTCATTATTTTCTGCTGTGATTTTTGTTATTTCTTCTTGACTGCTGGGTTTGGGTTTAATTTGCTGTTGCTTTACAAGTGTGTTGAGTTGCAATTTTAATTCATTTATTTGTGTTCTTTCCAATTTTTGATGTAGGCTCTTAGAGCCTCTAAGGAAGGAAACGTGTCCCAGAGGTTTTGTTGTGTTGTATTGTCCTTTTCATTTAATTCCAGGAATACTTTATTTCTTTCTTAATTTTTCTACCCATTCATCATTCAGGAGTGTGTTGTTTAATTTCCATGTGTTCATGTGGCTTCTTTGGGTGTTGATTGTAAGCTTTATTGCATTGTGATCTGATAGAATGCATGGAATCATTTCAATATTTTTGTATTTGTTGAGTTTTGTATTGTGTCCCAGTATATGGTCGATTTGGGGGAAGGTTCCATAGGGTGCTGAGAAGAAAGTATGCCCTTTGTTGCTTGGGTGGAATACTCAGTACATATCTGTTAAGTCCATTTGACATATGGTATTGTTTAATTCTGATGTTTCTCTATTAACTCTCTGCCCTGTTGACCTATCTAATGGAGATTTGGGGTATTGAAGTCACCTACTATTAATGAGTTGTGGTTAATCTGGATCTTAAAATCCTGTAGTACTGTTTTTTGAAGTTCGGTGCACCAGAGTTTGGTGAATATATGTTCATGATTGTAATAT
>NW_008328691.1:0-788 GCF_000622305.1 Nannospalax galili
TTTCCAGAGCAAAGATGCATCTCTTTCAAAAGAGGCTGTAAATTTTTAGGTCCACAGGTGAAATAATACAGTTACACACTATTGAACTCAGTATAAACTTTATAAGATATAAAATTGAATGAGGTTTTCAACTTTAAGAAAGAGCTCCATTTAATTTTAAAATATACTGTTTCATACAGAAAAATTCATTTTTAGTGCTCCTAACATTTAGATGTTTGCACATTTGTCTCTAATCTCCATGTAGTCACAGTAGGCTACTTTCTGAGCTCCTTAGCACCTGAGCATGGATATCAGGTAGATTTCAATGGTAATGTTTTTCACCTCTATTAATTAACATGAAGCAAATTTTTATGCTTCTTCCTCAAATATAACTCATTTTTAAAATTTCTTAATTTTTTTGTGTATTTCATAAGAATATCCCAATTTTGTTTATCTATATACCCACATCCCAAACAGCACCCTCCCATAGCTCCTCCCTACAGAAGCCCATATAATCTGTCATCCCTGTTACTGTCCACTGTGTTGTTGGCACCCCCAGCTGTTCCCCAGTGCTCGTCCATTGCTGAATCTAGTCAGCCTATCTAGAGTTCCTTCTTTTAGGAAAATCAGCTCTTCCTCATCTAGCAGCAATCAGTTGCCAATATTCCTTTAGGTAAGATTGGGGTCTGCTGTACATTTTCCCAGTTCTATGCTGGGTTACTGTCTGGGAGTTTCTTGGGTCACTCTGGCCAATTACTCAAAGGAAGGTATCTCCTGTCTGGTATTGTTTCTTGTTATGTAGCCTTTAG
>NW_008328691.1:5114-5651 GCF_000622305.1 Nannospalax galili
TGTATTCTTTGGTGCTTGGGTGGAATATTCAGTAGATGTCTGTTAGGCCTATTTGATGTATTACTGTACATCATACATTAACTCAGATGTTCTTTGTTAATTCTCTGTCCTGTTGATCTGTCTAATGGAGACAATGAAGTATTGACGTCCCCTATTAATGTGTTGGGATTAATCTGGGTCTTAAAGTCCTGTAGTACTGTTTTTATGAAGTTGGGTGCACCAGAGTTTGGTGAATATATGTTCATAACTGTAAGATCTTCTTGGTTTATTGTCCCTTTTATCAGAATGAAGTGGCCCTCTTTATCTCTTTGATTAGTTTTATTTTAAAGTCTATTTTGTCAGATACTAGAATTGCAACACCTGCTTTTTTCTTCTTAGTACCATTCACTTGGTATATTTTTTTCCATCTTTTCTCCTTAAGGTAGTGCCTGTCCTTGAATGTGATATAAGTTTCCTGCAGATAACAAAAAGATGGGTTTTGTTTCTCAGTCCATTCAACTAGTCTGTGTCCTTTGACTGGGGAGTTCAGTCCATTGA
>NW_008328692.1:0-263 GCF_000622305.1 Nannospalax galili
GAACTCAATTATGTTGCAGAGGATGACCTTGGACTCCTGATCCTTCTGCCTCTACTCCCCAAGTGTTAGCATTACAGGGGTAAGTAAGCCTGTGTAGTGCTGGGACTGCACCCAGGGCTTCAGGCATGCTGAGCAAGTCTTCTGCCACCTGACCTAACTATGGCCCTAGCTCAGAAAGAAACTTGGTTTCACGTCAACCTGTTGCTTTTTTCTTTTTTTTAACGTATTCACATTAATTAGACTTCACAGTCTACTTTTTAAGA
>NW_008328693.1:0-638 GCF_000622305.1 Nannospalax galili
ACATACAAACAATTAAGTAGAATATAAGAATCATATTGCAGGCATGGTGGTGCATGCCAGTAGCCCCAGCATGTGGGAGGCAGAGCAGGTGGATCTCTGTGAGTTCAAGGCCAGCTGGGGCTACAGGGAAACCCTTTTTCAAAAAAAAACCAAAAAAAAAAAAAAAAAAAATCCTATCAACAGCACCATTTGTGTTTCATAAAATACTGTTCATGTCTCCCTGGTAGTTTGTTATTATTATTGTTTTGGTTTTGGTTTTTAAATGTGTATGAATGTATTGCCTACATGTATGTAACTGCACCTGTGGGTGTAGTGCCCATGGAGGCCAGAGAGGGTGTTGGATTCCTAAAACTGGAGTTAACGACTGCTATTGGCTGCCATATGGGTGCTAGGAACCAAACTTAGGTCATCTGCAAGAGCAGTCAGTGCTCTTAACCACTGAGTCATCTCTCCAGCCCCCTATTTTTTGTTTTTTGACACAAAGTCTGGCCATGTAGTCCAAACTGGCCTCAAACCTACAATCTTGCCTCAGCCTCTATTTTTTTAATTAAAAATGGAAGGAAAACTTCCAAATTCCTTCTATGAAACCAGCATCACTCTCATTCCAAAGCCTGGTAAAGATACAACCAAAAAAGAAA
>NW_008328694.1:0-928 GCF_000622305.1 Nannospalax galili
TTAGTGGAAGTTTGGCAGAAAGATTGTAAGAGTGGATGAAAGTGATGGAGTATGTCCCAGTGGGCGTGCCTCCCTCCAGGGTTTGGGCCTGCTGTGGAGAATTGAGTGCAGAGAGTGATCCATGAATTGTGGCTCCATTGGGGGCCAACTTATAGTGAAGTAGTGTCATGGAAAGAAGGCCCTGGTGTCTCACATGCATGGATGTGAGGGGGCCATTTAAACATGGGGGGGAGGCTATGCACCCAGGATGAGTGTTCAAAAGATAACAGGGACTGGGGGCAGGCACAGAAGTGATCTGGAATGGCTGATGACCCCCACAGAGTTGGGTGCCAGGTGTTGTGTTTTTTTTGGTTTGTAAGTTTCTCTCTTCCCCCCTAAAAGATATCAACTATGGAAAATTCAGATGACGTTATATGGTTTTTCTAATAATGCCAGGAGCAAGGAACGATAGAAACCTCGGGCAAAACATGTTAACTTCCTGTATTTTTCATACTAGCTGCAAAAATGCATTGCATCACTATTTGAGGTAGGTTTGCAACTGCAGATTCTGTACTTAATATTTCCATATTTTTATAATCTTTCTGCTAGTGCCAAAAGAAATTATCCAATGTATTCTCCATAGACAATTTTAAACTTTTCAAAACGGGGAGCAGCTTCCTTATCATCCATTCCTTTCTGTTAGCTTCTGTTTTTATTTACAATGTTTCACCTGTATGTTAAATCTATTCCAATCAATTCACCAGCCTTCGACATTTTCTCTTTCTCTTATTTGCCATATTTCAACTGTGTGGCATATTGAGCTAGTTCTCATTACATTTCTTTTGGTTGTTGAATAGTCTGAAACTTTTTGTCTTCTTAAAATCCATGATTTGAAATCCCCACCGTGGCATGGAAGAGTATAACATGCTAACATATTCCACTTAGACGG
>NW_008328694.1:4188-11144 GCF_000622305.1 Nannospalax galili
CCTGGTCAGGCTTGCTTCCTGTCTTTTTTCTTTTCTTTCCTCTCTTTGTTCTGCTGTCTCCCTTCTATTATAAACCTTTTCCGCCACTGCTATTAAGTCCCTAAGGTTCTTTTCTCCTAGTCTATCTAAAGACTGTAACTTTCTCTTGATGTCCGGGGCTGCCTGGTTAACAAAAGCAAACATCACAGTTTGAGCTGATTCCTCCGCTTCTGGGTCATACGGAGTGAACCACCGGAAGGCATCTTGTAACCTCTCTAAGTATGAGGCTGGGATCTCTTCAGGCCCCTGTCTGACATCATAGACCTTAGACATATTGCCTGGTTTTTAAGCCGCCATTTTGAGACCCGCTAACAGAGTCTGGTGGTAGACCAGGATCCTCTCCTTACCTTCTGCGATGTTGTAGTCCCAGTTGGGACGGCTAGGGGAAAGCTGGCATTAATGATGCCTGGGTTTGTGGTAGGGTCCCAGGTGGGGCCTGGAACCAATTTCCGGGCTGCCTCCAGGATCCTGTTTCTCTCCTCAGTAGTGAAGAGGACACTCAGGAGCTGGTGGTAATTGCCCCAGGTGGGCTGGTGAGTGAAAAGAACAGTTTCCAATAATTTAATCAAGTCCGCAGGGTTTTCAGAGAAAGTCGCATTCTGTACAGATCACTGATGGCAAAGGGCCAGTAATGAAAGGGCTGATTGCCCTCTCAGTCTGGGGGCCCCACTGACTGGAGGGGGAGGACAATGGTGTCAGGCTGGGGGAGGCGACCCCTCCGGCTCTGTGTGGCCTGTGCAGGGCCCTGTGGAAGCGATGGTGGCTCCTCAGGTTTAGGAGGCGGGGCCTGCACTCATGGCGCCATTGGCAGGGTGCCTGTCTGTGAGGAGTAGGGCGGGATAAAGATGTCATTCTCCTCTGTGCTACCCTGGAGAATGGGATTCTCTTCTGCCTCTGTTCTGAGAGGGAGGACCTGCAGAGGTGGAGGGGGTAGTTGGATTACTCAGAGGAAGGAAGAACTTTACCCAGGCAGGGGTGCCATCAGGTCATTCAATGAGGCCTGGCCAGCTCACAATGTATGGGATCTGGTCCTGGTGGCCTGTCTGTGGGTTGAAGACATGGTCTTCTACCCTGAAAATCAAACTCAGTTTAAAAGTCCCTTCAGGGGGCCATCCAACATTGAAGGAGGGCCGATCAACCGAACATAAAGTTGTCCATTTATTTTTCTTTACACTATTGTTTTGGGCAATTATCTAACGTCCCCCCAGTGGACTAGCATAAGATCTAGAGGGGATGATGGGCTGTTGCCCATAATATTTATCAGTCCCGCCCATTTCATCAACAAAGAAATTAGAACGAAGATCACAAGAAACAAGAACGACACAGACAGACAGAGGGTCCAAATTAAACGACCGTGGCTTTCAGATGTTCTGGACTCTCGGCCGTGTGGATTCCCTGGCTTGATTGTGCCAAAGACCTTACAGATAGGACTCGCGTGTCCCAACTGGGTTGCGAGGTCCTCTGAGGTTTCAGATGGACTAGTGTCCTGGTGGCGTGTCCGGTGGGGAACACCCACTCCGACGAGGATGGGGACATCTCCCGAATCCTCCAGGTCGCCTTGCTAGAGTTCCAGCAGCAAAAAACTGAGATCAGAAGGCCGCGATCAAAGGGAAAGTATAAAAAAGACAGGCGGACAGAAAGACTGGCGGACAAACACAGTTTTACAAAAACTTACCCGGCCGGTTGATCACAAAATTTTTGGGGTCGGTTCCTCAGAGAGGTCTCTGGGGGATCCTTGACGAGGCCCCAAATGTTGTACCTCATCCACTGGACCCCAAAAAGACGACCGATGACGCAACACATCAAAATTCCAAAGCAAAAGTTTATGGTTTATGTGGGGATAAGCTTGGGCTCTCAGACATCACCAACTCAATGCATCCATGCTGAGAGCCCAGAGTAAGGGAGATTGGAGTCTTTTATAGGTTTTAGACAAAGGGGGAGAGATACCGAAGATACATTTTGGTTGGTTCAAGGAGCCCGCGCACGCCAACATAATTTTAAACGTATTGGATGTATAAGAAGCAGCCCTGGACGTTTCTTGTTGGTAGGTACTATGCTGAGGGCTATGGAATGTGCTAACTGCTACCTGTGGGTCCAGCAGTCTCTGTTTTTACCTTATAGGGCAGTTTTTATGCTCAGGCTTGCTTAATCTATAGTTTCCTGGAAGGGTAGTGGGGAAGAGCAGGCAGGGGTCAGGGCATGCCAGGGTAAGTCTAGGCATGTCTAAAGCAGCAGCCAAGCATTTTACAGAAGCTAAAAGAGCAATTAGTGGGGGTCTGGAGGAATTGGGGTGTAGCAGATGAATGAAGGGGTTCTCAAGTTTCTACACCCTATTTTATTGTGTTTTATTGCCTACCAGCATTCATGGACTTAGTGTCTGGATTGGTTCATTTTTCACCCTCACACACTTTGAAAGAGAAAAGCCATCTGAGGAATTTCCTCCATCATACTGGCCTGTGGGCATGTCAGTGAGGGAAATTTCTTGCTTGTTGTTTGATGTTGAAGGGCCCAGTCGACTTTGATAGAGGCCACCTCTGGGGAGGTGTCCTGGATTGTATAAGAAATGTAGGCAGAGGGGCTTGGGAGATAGCTCAGTACTTAAGAGCACAGGCTACTCTGGTAAAGTAACTAGGTTTTATTCCCAGAAGCAACATGGTCACTAACAACTGTCTGTAACACCATTTTCAGAGATCCTGAAGTCTTCTGAGCTCCACAGACATTGCACGACACGTGCTTCTTTATACATGACGAGGCAATACAGTCATAAACATCAACGAAAAACTAATTTAAGAAAATAATAGCAAAATATTTTGACCAATCAAACAAGATTCACAGAGGCCAATGTAGTGAGTCAATAAGGACCACCATCCATGATTTCCCTTTGGTTTCTTTCTCCAATTTCCTGTCATGAGTTCCCGTTTGACTTGCCTCAAAAATGAGCTGTGCCTTTGAACTGTGACCCAGTGTAGAATCTCACTCCTTCACATGCCTAGGGGTTGTTTCTAGGCAAGTCTAGATCCTCTCAGCTTAATAATCAAATTTCATCATCATGAGTCCAATACACAGAGGAGGAGGAAAGAAATTATCATTCATAAGATCGGACAAAAAGCCAATATACATGAAAGGAAATCAGACCACAGGAGTTCTAGGAAGAAAGATTATATCAAACAGTTTAAGCCAGCAAACGTGTGATACCTATAGAAGACAGAGGAAAAAAAACTAAGCCAAGGCAAATGAACCAGAAAAATAATCAGCAAATTACAGAAATTGGTGTACATCCCTCAATAATAACCGCAAATGTAAATGGCATCAGTGTTTTCTATAAAAAACACAGTTTAGCTGAATGGATTCAAAAGCAAAATACAACTGAACTCTCTGTCAACAACAAGGAATAATACACTGGAAACAAACAAAAACAAAAACAGAGATTGACGGTCAAAGGATGGAAGTCAATTTATCAAGAAAATGGAAGTCGAAATACACAAAAATCTATGGTAGTTCTTATATCTGATAGACTTCAAGCTAAAAATAAAACAGAATATGGTTGGGACACCAGGTGAATAATTTTGCTCTAGAAAAAAAGATACATTTTATATATCATAATGAGGAATGTGTGAACATTTGGTAATTTTCCCTAGTTATATGAAAATCAGAGGAACTCAGAATTCATGGACTTTAATGAATACACAGAACAGTTCGTTCTTCCTGATGTGGTTGTCTATTATTGCCATGTTGGTTTCCTAGTGTCTACGATTTTAATATGAGAAGAATACTGGACAAGAGTGGTCCTATTCAAGTTGTTTATTTCAGACTTGGATTCAGTGAGAAGGAACCGAGGAGAAATATGGGTAGATTTGCTGTTGTGTCGGCAGGTCCACAAATGGCAGTTCTGATAGATGTCATCCTTGTCCTGGTTTGGTGGGTCCTAAATGGAGTGGCTAACTGTTGGGAGCCTAAAGGCCAGAAGAAAAACATCTTTATGGCAGTTTTATGATTTCCTGAAAATCTTTATGGCCTTGAGAAAAACAGCCTTATGGTTTTCTGTAAGTTTCTATAAGATAACACTTAGTTAAAGAATGTAGAAAAACAACTCTGTGACCCAGGTTAAGTCAGCCTTGAGAAATGTCTGCCACAGATGTTAGTCCTGAGAAATGTTCACCATAGCCATTAACAGATGTTCCTTTAGGATAAGAAATGCCCCTTGAATAACCCTCCCTAGCTACAGCCTAACAACACCAATTAGCTTCTGCACAGCGCTTCCCTTCTCCTCACCTTCCCCCTCCCAACTACTAGTATATATACTTGCTGCTTTCAATAAAATTTTGAGGCTTGATCAGATCCTTGTCTTGCCTCCATTTCCTCGCATTCCTTGTTTGTTTCATTCCTTCAGGTTATTCTCCCGACCCCCCCAAAGTTGAAGCCCCGCGGGCGGGGGCAACTGGCGCCCAACGTGGTGGGCTTGAGGGAGACCGCCTAGAAGAATGTCAGCTACAGACAGCCTGGCCTGGCACCCCTGACTCCCCGCACTGTACTGACACGTGAGAGATAGTCTGTTCGAGATCGCCGTGGAAGAACCAACTGCGAGTCAGATCGGGAAGACAAGATAAGCTGACGCATCTTTCAAACAAGAAAAACTTGAGTCCTTTTAATCAGTCCCTTCCTGGGACCCCAGTTTCTGTGAGAAAGACCCTCCTGCTTTGAGTAGGAGGAGCGGTGTATTTTTCCTTCTAAGCTGTCCACTGGAGACCTACGGTTACAAACAAGGCGACCGGGTTTCTCCGGTGTGTGTCAGCATGTATACTGACTGGCGAAGCTCACGCAGGGTCTACTCACAGACAACGTGGGAAACTCTTTGAGCTTACAGGAGCAGTTCCTTGGCAGACTCAAGAAATCCCTCAGAATGCGAGGAATTACGATTTCAAAAAAGGATCTCAGGCAGTTCTTTCTTTTTATTCATGAGGCATGCCCCTGGCTCCCCTTAAAGGGAAATGGAAAAGAATAGGGGAAGCGTTACAAGATTATTACCAAACCTTTGGGCCAGAAAAGGTCCCTGTAACTGCTTTCTCCTATTGGAATTTAATTCAGGAAATCCTTAAAACCCATCCCTTAGATCCAGATATTCAAGAAATTATTAAAACTAGTAAAAAGGCTCTTAAAAATAATACTCCACCAGTCGCAAATGAAGCACAGGCAGCCTTTCCCCCTGGGCTCCTGGAGCAGTGCTCAAAGCCTGGCGGCACCTCCCCCCAAAGGGGCCCACCACCTCCTCTCTGGCAAAAATACGCCAGGGCCGGGATGAGTCATACGCTGAGTTTATCAGTTGCCTTACAAGTGTGGCTGAAAGGATAGCTGGGGAATCAGAAGAAAGTGCTTTTGTAAAACATCTGGCCTTTGAAAATGCTAATTCCGCCTGCCAAGAAGCAATTAGACCCCACCTGCAAAGCACCCTTTCAGATTATATTAACAAGGGAAACAGAATTGCCCTAAGGGCCTTTTCTTATGTTAATATTAACCTGAAAAGAAACCCCTCTACTCAAAACAAAAACAAAGATTTATTGCGGTTGGTGTGATTTCAGCAGCACATTTCCTTTTCCCTTCTGGCCATAAGTGTCTCAAGGTGCCTGGATCCTCTAAGGGGCAGGCTCAGATGCAGAGAATTAACTGCACAGAGTTAGCCCCAGAGGAAGGAGCATTGGGGGCTAATTTGGGAGAGAAGAAGTGGAATGGAAAAACGACCCCAGTGTCTCACTGTTGTAGACATGAGCGGGGGTTGAGACTGCAGGCCCACGATGCATGAGCAAAAACTAATGGAGACTGTGGATGGGCATGGAGCCATCAGGAACGGAGGGCCGAGCCACGCAGACCTGCATGCCAGGTGTCCAGTGTTCATTTCTTTGTAAATTGTTCACCAACACCCTCCAAAATTTATTAACTTTGGAAAATTCTGTTAAAGATAGGTTATATGGTTTGTCTAATAACACGATGGTTAAGGGAACCTAGAAAACTCAGTCGACAAATTGGCACCAGTCTGCAGGGTGATGGTGCTAGGAATGAGATACCACAGGAATTTGAAAAAGACTGGAGAGCTAATGGTGGCACAGTGTTTTATAAGATATGTCACTAAAAAGAGTCTATGCGTGAAGAATCGTGGGACACCTCTGTGTTGTAAAGTTTGGGAAACAGCCCAATTACACATGTATGAATATTTGTCACTGATTATAGAAAACTAGGAAAACCGTTGCTGACATTGGACACTAGTAGAGAAGTCAGATGGGGTGCATGGCCACTTTGCATAAAAAAAGATGTGCCCAAGGCAGGGAAAGCTAAAAAGGCTAGGAAAGTACTGGCAGACGCATTTTTCAGAGTTTGGGAGAGAAAAATATATGGGACATTTTAAATTCTGAAAGGTCCAAGGACTCAGAGGAAAAGATAGTTAGTAGTGAAAAAGGAGATGACCTAAAACTAAAAGTAGCGAAAGCTTAACATGCTGTAGCTAGCAAATACTCCACACTGGAACTATTAAAACATGATAAACTTACAAGGAATCAGTAAAAGAACCCATTGCCACATGTTCTGTGAAAGTTTCGAATGTGGGAGCAAAGACTTTGGTCTAATTTCTTCAGAATTTTTGCAACTGAGTTATATAACCACCCATCCATCCTTGTGATAAAGGCTGTCAACCCTAGGAAAATGCAGGGGGCAGCATTCCTGAATGGGATGGCTGATGGAAGGCATTAGAGATACATGGTCATCAGTAAGTGAAACTCCTATAATTAACAAAGGCTGGAGGACTCTAGAAGTGAAGTAGGCATTAGGAAGATAATTCCATATGAGAAAGGCAATATATAATAATCAGTTCACTGGGGCAGATAAGACTGTGTTCACAAAAGTTATAAAGACAGCTTAACTCACCTGGG
>NW_008328695.1:0-765 GCF_000622305.1 Nannospalax galili
CTCAGCAACTGATATATTAAGATAAGTGAATTCCAAATCTAAGCCAGTGTGGTCTGCAAAATGACTTCAAGGCTACATAGTCTTAAACAAAACTAAACTAAACTAAACTAAACAACTAAACTAAACTAAACTAAACAACTAAAAACAATGCCTGGACAGGAGGAGCAGACTGCTAATCCTTGTTATTCTGGAGACTGAGGCAGGAAGTTAGGAAATTAAAAGGCAAGCACCAGGGATCAGCAGTTAAGAGTGCTGACTGCTCTTTCAGAGGGTTTGATTCACAGCACCCACATGGAGGCTAACACTGTAACTCCAGTTCCAGGAGAAACCATTGCCCTTTTCTGACCTCCATAGGCATTGCATTACATGGGTCCACTTACATAGATATGCAGGCAATACACTCATACACATAAAATAAAAACAATAAATCAAAAACCAGGCTGGGAAACTTAGTGAAACACTATCTCAAAATCATAAGAAAGTTTGGATATAATAGCTCAGTGATAGAGTGTTTAGCAGACTTCTTGAGGCCGCATGTTCAATCCTCAGTGCCATATATCCTGAAACTAGTTGGCAGTTGCCCAGCCTAGCCAAAAAGGTGAGGTTCAGGGTCAGTGAGAGGCACTGTCTCAAGGGAATAAAGGTGAATCAACAGAAGAAGAGACCTGATACACTGATATATCTACATATCTATGTCTATTACATATTACATACAAATTATACATTAACAAAAGTTTTACTACCAAAGAGATATTCCTAGTTGAA
>NW_008328696.1:0-317 GCF_000622305.1 Nannospalax galili
CACACACACACACACACACACACACACACACACACATATATACATGTATATATAATCTCATAGTTTAATGAACTTGAACTGGAGTGGAAATCTAAGTGATTAATCTTAATTTATTATTTTATTTTCATTTATGTGTATGAGTGTATTGCCTACATGTAAGTAAGTGTACCCATGTCGTGCAGTGCCCAGGGAGGTCAGAAGAGGGTGTCAAATCCCCTGGAATTAGAGGTACACAGAGGATTGTTAGCCACTAAACCCGTTCTCTACAAGAGCAGCCAGTGCTCTTAACTGTTGAGCCATCTCTGCAGACACCCTGA
>NW_008328697.1:0-223 GCF_000622305.1 Nannospalax galili
CCAAAGATAAATGGATGTCAGTTATTCCAACATTTTGCTGGCTACCACCTAAGCTTTTTTGCAATAAACCAATAAGAGAGACTATTACAGCCTTTACAGATGGAGGAAAGAAAGGAGCTGCATTAGTCATATATGACTCTCCTGATGATCCACCTATAATACATTTCCAACACTTATCTGATAAATCCCCACAGTTTAAACAACTCTTTGCTATCTTTATGGG
>NW_008328697.1:494-874 GCF_000622305.1 Nannospalax galili
ATGCCCAAGACCTCCATCATGCCACTCATATTAATTTACAAGGGCTCCATCTCAGGTTTCCCCACATTCCCCTCAAGCAGCTTAAGCATATTGTTAAAACCTGCTCTTCTTGTACATCATTAATACAAACTCCAGCTATACAACAAATGGGTGTCAACCCTCGAGGATTTAAATCTAATGCCCTTTGACAAATTGATGTAACTCATGTCCCTCAATTTTTCAGTCAGAAATATGTATTTGTAACTATAGACACATACTCTCACTTTCTCTGGGCCACCGCCCAAACTGGTGAAAGTTCGAAAAACCTGATAAATCATATGCTTTCATCGTTTGCCATTATGGGCCTCCCTGCACAATTAAAGACAGACAATGGCCCAGCA
>NW_008328698.1:0-7766 GCF_000622305.1 Nannospalax galili
CTAGATTCTGCCATACACACACACAGAGACACACAGATGTACACATACGCAGACAAATCTTGAGTTGGATGTGGTCGTACATACTTGTAATCCCAGCATTGAAATGGAGACAGGAAGATCAAGGACTCAGGGCCATACTCAGCTATACATTGAGTTGAGGCCAGCCTGAGGTATATGAAATGCTATCTCAAAAACAAAAGGAATCCAGGAGTGATGGTTGCACATCTTTAATCCCAGCACTCAGGAGGTAGAGAAGCAGATGTGGCCAGCTTGGACAATGTAGCAAATTCCAGGCCAGCTAGTGTTATTAAGGGAGAAATATGTAAAAAGGGGTAAAGAGGAGGGGGAAGGAGGGCTATACAAAGAACTGTGGGAATAAAAGGGAAAAAATTCTCGAGATAATACAGTTTAAAACAAAGATCCTGTTTCAAAAAGCCAAAAACAAAAGAAGGGCCTAGAGAGATGGCTCAGCAGTTAAGAGCACTGGCCGCTCTTGCAGAAGACCCAGATTTGGTTCTCAACACCCACATGGCATTTAACCATTGTAATTCTAGTTCCAGGGGATCTGATGCCCTCTTCTGGCCTCCATGGGTATTGCATACATGTGGTACAAAATATACACATGAAAATAAAAAATAAAACAAAAAAGAGCATTTTTACTTAATTGGTTTCTAAAATATTAAGGTATTTCAACTTTTTCTGTATTGATTGCCATAGGATCTTGGCCTCACTACTGTTTGGGAAGACCAGCTTTCTTACCTTTTATCACCGGCTTTGGCGTCTTACGAATTTGAGCGAACAACAAGTGTATCTGCAGGCAACGAAGAATTTCAGGATGCCATAAGGAGGGCTGTACCCCATGGTCACACATTTAAAGGGTTCCCAATACATTTTGTATATAGAAATGCAAGGCGTGCATTTGCCACATGTCTTCGGTAAGGATTTTATGGATTCATAATTAAGGAATTTATGAATTCATAGTGTTTTTGGCTTAAGATGCTTAATTGGTTAGCCTAATAATTATTAGGAGTGACGACAGAATTTTATAGACACTTCTAAAGTGACTTCCTTAAATAGTGCTTTTTTGAAAATAAAGTAAGGCCTATGGTCGGTCCTCAGTTGAATACATTTTGTTTTTATATAGGTCTCCTTTTTGTGAAGAAATAATCTGTTGTCGTGGAGACCAGGTGCGGCTGGCAGTTCGTGTTCGAGTATTTACTTACCCTGAATCTGCATGTGCTGTTTGGATCATGTTTGCTTGTAAATATCGCTCGGTATTATAGGACTAATGTTTCTGTAAGAAGTATATCTGCTTTATTTGAGTTGTATATTACTGGCTGTCTGAAAGTTTCTTGTTTTATTTATTTATTTATTTTTAATTTATTTTTTGAGACAAGGTCTCACTATGTGGCCCTGAATGACCTGCAACTTGCTATGTAGACCAGATTGGCCTCTAACTCACAGAGATCCACGTGCCTCTGCCTCCCAACTGCTGGGATTAAAGGCTGTGTGCTACTATGCCCAGCACAGTTTCTTATTTTAAAGTTAGCATCTGGTATGGATGTCATTATTTGTCTTGTATAGACCTGAGTGATAATGTTTTAAAAAAATCATGTATGTACTTAAAAAGGATGAAAACTTGTATAAATCTTAGTTGAATTTAGTATAAATGAAATGTATAATAAGTGGTACTTTGTTTTCAGATACTGGGTACTTTAAATATGAATATGAAGTATGTTTTCTTTACACTAATAAGTCATTAAAGAGATTTAAGGGTTTGAGCCATAGTTAAAATGATTATTTTTCATGGATGAATGGAGGTTATTTTACACAAATTTAGGAGAAATTTACCTTATAATAAGTGGTTATATAGATGAAAATAAATTTTGCGGAATTACCACTTTTGTGCTTTACCCATACAACATTAATATTTGAGACTTTCCAGGAATTTATGGAAAGACTTTGATGTAAGTGTAGGAAGAAAGTAATATCAGAAAAGCATAAATATGAATAATATTTTGCCTGAAGTTACATTAATAATTTATGAGTATTATAAAAATGAATTGAGTACTGTAGAAAACTTATTACATTTGTTATAATACACATTGTTCTTTGTTTTTCATTGTGATAAAAACATTATCTATGTTGGGAGCTGGAGAGATGGCTCAGCAGTTAAGAACACTGGTTGTTCTTGAAGAAGACCAGGGTTCAAATCCCAGCACCCACATGGCAGCTAACAATTGTCCATAACTCCACTCCCAGGGGATCTGAAAGCCTCTTCTGACCTCTGTGGGCATTGCACAACACGGGTACACTTACCTACATGCAGCAATACATGCATTCACATAAAATAATAAATTAAAAAACCCAAAACAAACAAAAAACCATTATCTATGTGACTAATTGCATTGAGAAAATCATTATAAGAGGACACTTGCAAAAATCATGTAAGTTTATGCTCATACTTTTTTTTTTGGTCTTTTTTGAGACAGGGTCTCTCTGTAGCCCCAGCTGGCCATGCCAGGGAGCAAAGGTTATGCATTAAAACTAAAGTAGCTTTACTTTCTGGAAGAAGCTGAGCGATGTGTTAACTTTGTTCATTCAGCATCTTCGTTTAAAGTCAGTAGTTTTGTGGTATTAAAACGTTTTTTTTCTTTTTTTTAATATTTTATTATTTTTATTTTATGTTTATGAGTGTTGCCTGCATGTATGCAAGTGCACCCGTGTTGTGCAGTGCCCATGGAGTTCAGAATCTGAACCCCTGGAACTGGAGTTATGGACAGCTGTTAGCTGCCATGTGGTGCTGGGAATTGAACCTGGGTCCTTGGTAAGAGCAGCCAGTACTCTTAACTGCTGAGCCATGTCTCCAGTCCCTATTTAAAATTTAAATCCAGGCAAACACAACTCACTGGGCTACACCTCTAGCTCACTATGCAAAGTTGTTTTTTCTTTGCTTGTATTTTGAGACAGGGTCTCACTTGGATGACCTGGAACTTGCTATGTAGACACATTTAATGTTTCAGCCTCTATGTGCAAAGTTCTTAATTCAGTTGCTTTATCCATTGGTCTTAAGAAAGCAAATGTAACCAAAAAAAACAAAACAACACCAAAAATCCAGGCGTGGTGACACATGCCTTTAGTCCTAGCACTTGGGAGGCAGAAGCAGGTTGATCTCTGTGAGTTCAAGGCCAGCCTGGTCTACATAGTGAGTTTTAGGCCATCTGGGGCTACAAGGAGACCCTGTCTCAAAAAGACCAAAAAAAAAAAAAAAATTACATTTACTTAAAGGCCAGGGGTGGTGGTGCAGGCCTTTAATCCCAGCACTCAGGAGGCAGAGACAGAAGGATCTCTGTGAGATCAAGGCCAACTTGGTCTACATAGTGAGTCCAGGCCAGTTGGGGCTACAGGAACACCTTGTCTCAAAAAAGGACCAAAAAGGTCCAAAAATTTTTCTACTTAAATTATATGTAGTGAATGTTTATGACTTGTTTTAAAAGTCTAAAAATTGAGGCTGGAGAGATGGCTCAGCAATTAAAGAGCACTGACTGCTCTTGCAGAGGACCCAGGTTCAGTTCCCAGCACCCACATGGTGGCTAACAACCATTCATAACTCCGGATCCCAGGAATCCAACTCCCTCTTCTGACCGCCACCAGCATTGCATGACACAAGTGCACTTATATACATGCAGGCAATACTCTCAAAAAAAAAAAAAAAAGTTTAAAAAGTGCTATTCCCTCTTAAAATGGTAATGAGATACTTGTAAGACTAACATGACTTTAGAGAATTAGCAAAATACCAATTAATATGTTTTTAATTTGTTAGCAAAATTACACAGAAAGCTATCAACAGAAAAATGCTTGTAATTCTCAACTTTTGAGACAAACTACATAAAACATGCAGTATATATTAAGATCAAAGCTGTATTATCGTTATGTTGAGTTTTTTGCCTTACTGTCCAGTAACATGTTTGAAGTATGCTTTTGTTATAAATGCGAAAATAAATTTTTGTTATGTACTTAATAAAGTCTGGTATTAATATTCTTTGAAGATCGTTTATTCAAATGCAGTTCACCGACTGCTAGAGTTCTTGTGCTGTAATTTTTTTACTAGTGTGTTATTTACGTTTTCTGTTGCTGTGATAAAATACCTTGACAAAAGCAACATAAGAGTGAGGTAGTTGAGGTCACAGTCCAGCATCACTGGTGAAG
Organism: Nannospalax galili; assembly: GCF_000622305.1. NCBI lineage: Eukaryota > Metazoa > Chordata > Mammalia > Rodentia > Spalacidae > Nannospalax > Nannospalax galili. Next base: position 4,210 of record NW_008328698.1, read on the forward strand.
CTTTGGTGCTGGGGTTTAAGGAGGAAGCTGTTCCACTGCATCCACAGTCAAGAAGCAGAGAGCAGCCCAGTGTGCTGGCACAGGCCTTTACTCAGTCAATCAGTTTATTTATTAAACAAGAATCCCATGAAAAAAAAGAATTTGTCGGGTTGTGGTGCATGCTTATTTTTTTATTTTTTTGTCTTTTTGAGACAGGGTCTCCCTGTAGCCCCAACTGACCTGGAACTCCCTATCTAGACCAGGCTGGCCTCAAACTCACAGATATCCACCTGCCTCTGCCTCCCAAGTGCTGGGATTAAAGGTGTGCGCCACCACACCCGTCTTTGGCACATGCTTTTAATCCCAGCACTCAGAAGGCAGAGGCAGGGTAGGTCTCTCTGAGTTCAAGGCCAGCCTGGTCTACATAGTGAGTTCCAGGAAGCTGGGGCTACAGGGAGACCCTGTCTCAAAAAGAAGAAAAAAAGAAGAATTAAATTTATGTATTCTTGCATGTGCAACTGTTATAGTGTCATAGTTGTTTTTCTTTTGTCTTGTGTTACCCAGGCTGGCCTTGAACCTCCTATCTCTACTTCCCAAATGCTGAGATTACTGGTAAACCTGAATATAAACAGTTCTGTATTGAAAATATAAAAAAATTGGGGCAGGAGAGATGGCTCAGCTGTTAAGAGCACTGGCTGCTCTTGGAGAGGACCTGGGTTCAGTTCCCAGCTCCCATATGGCAGCCACCAACTGTCCGTAACTCCAGTAACAGGATCTGACATCCTCTTCTGGTCTCTGTGGGGTTTGCATGCATGGGTGGTCTTATATACATGAAGGCAAAATACTCATACACAAAATAAAAGTAAATCCAAAAAGTTGTTTTTTGTTGTTTTTTTTTTTTGTCTTTTTGAGACAGGGTCTCCTTGTAGTCCCAGCTGTCTTGGCTCGCTATGTAGACCAGACTGGCCTCGAACTCACAAAGATCTGCCGCCTCTGCCTCCCAAGTGCTGGGATTAAAGGTGTGCGCCACCATGCCCAGCTAGTATTTTTTCTAATATAAAAATGTGGGGGTAGAAGCTAGAGCTTAACGATGCCCTGGGCTTAATCTCCAGTACTGTTCCCCCCAAGATATATATATTTTTTACATAATGTCTAATGTAGTTTTGATAATAGGGATGTTGACAGTCTTCTATATAATACATACTGTATATATTTATAAATAGGAAAATAACAGAAACCCTAGTACTTTTTTTTTTTTTGTCTTTTTGAGACAGTGTCTCTCTATAGCCCCAGCTGGCCTGGAACTCACTGTGTAGACCAGGCTGACCTTGAACTCGCAGAGATCTGCCTGCCTCTGCCTCTGCCTCCCAAGTGCTGGGATTAAAGGTATATTCCACCATGCCTGGCTTAGTACTTCATTTTTAAATTTCTTAAGCATGAACTTACTAAATAAAATTTAAATTCATTTCCAGCTAACTGAATACTTTAAAACAATTTTACTGAATTTTTGAGAATTTTATGTAATGTATTTTGTTTTCAGACACCCCCATCTGTATCCCCTTCAGTGTGGGTGGGTTCCATCTCTGGTCAGCCTACCCAGTGTCACACTATTAAAACTGACTCCCTTTCCCAGCAGCTATCAGTTGCCAGTAGTTCCTTAGTGCTGGGGCTTTTTACACACATACCCCCTCTATGATGGGAATTTGTTGGCTTGAGCTTACATAGGTCTTGTGTGTGCTGACACAGTTGCTGTGAATTCATATGAGTAATCGCTCTGCTGTTTGGAAAACAGTTTCCTTGTAGTCATCCATCACCTCTTCTGCAATAATACCCAAGCCTTGGGACGTAAGGGTTTAATATAGTCCTATTCAGAGGTAAGCACTCTGTAGTCTCTTATTATTTGTGGGTTGACCAGTTGTGTGTCTTTGTAGATCACCATGTGTTAAGAAGAAGCTGCTCTGGTGAAAGTTGAGAGATGCATTAATCTATGGATATAGCAAGTTATTAGGGGGAGTTGGTTTAATACTATGCCCATTTGGCAGAAGAATACTAACTAGTAGGTTCTTTTCTATAGCCTGTGACCTGTCTAGCCACAGGTTCCTAGGCCTAATAACAGTGCCAGGTAAGGGCTCCATCCTGTGAAGCAGACCTTAAATCCAGTCAAAAAATGGTTGGTTACATACCATTTGTGCCACTGTTGCACCAGAGGGCATATCTGATATGCCAGTCCTAACTGAACACTATTAGCCTTCCAGATTTTTGAAGTATTGAAGTGTACATTTTTAGATATGATCTGCAAAATCATACAACTTCCTAGTATTGGAAGATAGATACATTTGAAATCCATTTATACACACACACAAACATGTCTCTGTATGGGTATGTGCATGTGAATGCAGGTGCCTAAGGAGGCCACAGGTATCAGATCTCCCTGGAGCAGAGTTAGAGGCAGTTGTGTGCCACCTGACCTGCTTTTAACCACTGAGCCCCTTTCCAGCTCCAGATTCACTTTTTTAAAATTTTTTTATTTTTGGGGGGGTGGCTGGAGAGATGGCTCAGCAGTTAAGAACACTGGTTGTTCTTGTAGAAGACCCAGTTTCAAATCCCAGCACCCACATGGCAGCTAACAACTGTCCATAACTCCAGTTCCAGGTGATCCAACAGCCTCTTCTTTCCTCTGCAGGCATTGCACGACACGGGTGCACTTACCTACACTCAGGCAATACGCGCATACACAAAATAACAATAATAAATTTAAAAAATTAAAAAATTTTAAATCAACCTGGAGAATGAGTATTCAACACATGAGTCTTTAAAGACATTTAATATTTGAACCATAGCAACATTCATTCTAATCAAGGAAAATATTTTATTTTGTCTGGACTATGATTTTCATTTGTCAGAAATCAATAAAACATGGGCTGAGAAAATGGTTCAGTGAGTAAGAGCTTTCTGTGCAAACATGAGGTCCTGAGTTTGAATCCCCAGCACCCATGTAAAAAGATAGGAGTGGACACATGTATTCCTGTAACGCCAGTGCTGTGAGGCAGAGACAGGAGGATGGCTGGGGCTCACTCGCTGCCAGCCTAGCTCCAGGTTCAGTGAGGCCCTGATTCAAAGGAATGAGGCAGACAGCAGGACATCTGACGCTTAGATGTTTGCACATGTGGCTCTAATCTCTATGTATCTGATTATTACTAGTCACAGTTGGCTACTTTCTGAGATCCACCTGAGCATGGATATAAAATCATCTGGTAGATTTCAATGGTAATGTGTTTCACCTCTACTAATTAACATGGAGGAAATTTTTATGCTTCTTCCTCAAATATAACTCACTTTTTTTTAATTTGTTGATTTTTTTGTATTTCATACAGAACATCCCAAACAATCTTTCTCATCTATATACCCACATCCCAAATGGCACCCTCCCATAGTCCCCCCCCCAGTTGGAGCCCACACACTCTGTAATCCCTGTTACTGTCCACTGTGTTGTTGGCGCCCCCAGCCATTCTCCAGTGCTTGTCCATCCGCTGAATCTAGTCAGCCTATCTAGAGTTCCTTGTTTTAGGAAGATCAGC
>NW_008328698.1:7837-18653 GCF_000622305.1 Nannospalax galili
TACTGTCTGGGAGTCTCTTGGGCCACCCTGGCCAACAACTCAAAGGAAGGTATCTCCTGTCTGGCATTGTTTCTTGTTATGTAGCCTTTACCTATACACATGGACTCTTAAAGAATTATATTGATCCCTTTAATCTTTGGTCATACTTTCCCTTTGGGTGTTTAAGACCATACGGTTGGCCCAGATAAACCAATTTATTTTTACCCTTAAGGTCGTTTGAGGCCAGATTCACTTTTTCACTGCTTAGCAAAGACAAAAGTTTGAGCCAAAGTGTAGGCTTCATATTTGAAAACAATATTGCTCATAAAAGCAATGTTTTGTGTCAGATACCTTTTTTTTGAGACAGGATTTATGTAGCTTGGTGACTTTGAACTGATTCTCCTGTTTCTACCTCCTAAGTGTTAAGATTTCAGGCATGTACTGCCGCATCTGGTGTATGCATGATGACTGTCAGAGTATACCAGTTATGAACCACCTAAACAAAACCAAAAAACTTTATACTATACTTTTATTTTGATAATTTTTTCATTACCTATAAGAAAATTTTCACACTTTTTAAGTAAATACAGAAATTACCTTGTATTTTTAACATAGACTTAATCTTTGTAACAATTAAAGTAGTATACTTTCCAACAGTTGGTATTTGAGAAATGAGATTCACAATGGGCTATCTTAAGGGCTAAACATATAAAAGGTGCCCTAGTGTTTTTTTTTTTTCTGTTTTTTATTTTGTTTTTGTTTGTTTTGAGACAGTCTCACTATGTAGCCCTGACTGACCTGGAACTCACAGAGATCCACCTGCCTCTACCTCTTAAGTACTGGGATTAAAGGTATTGGCCACAGTTGGCTCAATACACCGTATTTTGAAGAGTCTTACATACTGTTTATATAGCATACTACAGTTCAAGCACAACTTTATACATAATCAATGCATTTAACTATGAATATTGAAAGTTTATTTTCACCTGAGATTTGGTTGGTTTGTTCTTTATAATATTTGATTTATCGTTGGTTCGTGGATTAACTACTTAAATACATTTGAAACCCATTTTCCTATTGCTTAAAAAAGACAATGTTGAGCTGGGCGTGGTGGCGCATGCCTTTAATCCTAGCACTCGGGAGGCAGAGGCAGGTGGATCTCTGTGAGTTCAAGGCCAGCCTGGTCTACATAGTGAGTTCCAGGCCAGCTGGGGCTACAGGGAGACCCTGTCTCATAAAAGACCCAAAAAAAAAGACAATATTTGAGCCAAATGAAGTGTAGGCTTTATATTATTTATTTTATTTGTATGTATGTATGCCTGCTTGTCTGTATGTATGCCTGCTTGTCTCTATGTGCACCACATACATGTAGTACCTGAGGAGGCCAGAAGAGGTTGTCTGATCTTCTGGAACTGGAGTTCCAGGTGGTTTTGACCTACCATGTGGATCCTGGGAACCAAACTAGGGTCCTGCACAAGAGCAGCATGTGTTCTTAATCACTGAAGCCATCTCTTCTCTTATATTTATAAAATACTTATTTGCCAAAGTGTATGGTGAGTGAATGATAGCATTGAACAGGAAAATGATGGATTTTTATCACTACTTTTTATTTATGTTTTTGAGTTTTGAGACAGGATTTTACTATGTTATCCAGGCTGGCCTTGAACTCTAGATCCCCCTGCTTCGGCTTCCCAAGTGCTGACATAGTGTGTAATGCAATGTCTATCTCACTTTTAATTTTTTTTTTTTTTTTTTTTTTTTTTTTTTTTTTTTTTTGTCTTTTTGAGACAGGGTCTCCCTGTAGCCCCAGCTGGCCTGGAACTCACTATGTAGACCAAGCTGGCCGGGAACTCGCAGAGATCGACCTGCCTCTGCCTCCCAAGTGCTAGGATTAAAGGGGTAATGCCACCACACCTGGCAGTTTGAAAATTTAAAATTTATTTTTATGTGTATGAATGTGTTGTCTTCATGTATATACGTGTGTGCAGTGCCCACAGTGGTCAAAAGCGGGCATCAGATCCCCTGAAACTGGAGTTATGGATTGTTTTTAGCTGCCATTTGGGTGCTGGGAACCAAACTCAGGTCCTCTGCAAGAGCACCTAATGCTCTTAACTGCTGAGCCATCTCTCCAGCCCCATTTTTAATTTTAACACCTTAATTGAGATTTAACTTGCATCCTGCATAAAGTTTATAGAGAATGGTTTGTAAGATAATTGAGAAATATGTGTAACCATCACCAATTTAAAAATTTTGTCATCTCTAAAAGGAACCCTGTCCTTGGCTATCCTCCTTCCCTCCCTCCTTCCCTCCCTCCCTTCTTCCTTTTCTTTCTTACTTTGGCTAGAATACAAAGGAATCAGTTTATTGTGATCTTTCTTTTTCTTTCCTTCCTTTCTTCCTTTTTTTTTCATCTATTTCTTTGTGTTATGTGTGTGGCTGTACATAAGCCTCTGTGTATCTGTGGAAAGTATCAGAGGACAACTTGCTGTGAGTCTGTTCTCGACTTCTACCAAGTGGATTCTTGGCATTGCACTAAAAAGTCAGGCTTGGTGGCAAGCGCCTTTACCCACTGAACCATCTTGCTGTCCCTCGTAGCATTATACTTTGTTCTTATTCACATCCTGTTCTTTCTTTTTTGGTGCACATTTGTGTGTGCATGGGTATACATACACATGTGGGGCTGTCTATGCATGTTGAGGTCAGAGGACAACCTCAGGTATTTTTCCTGACACCATTCTCTCCCCCAACCCCATTCCTCCAGATGAGACAGGACCTCTCACTGGCCTGGAGCTTTCCAAGTACATAGATGGGCTGACCATGGAGCCCCAGGGATGTACCTGTCTCTGCCTCCCCAGCACTGGTTACAAGCATATACCACTGCATCCAACTTTTTTATGGTTTCTTAAGACTCAGTTTTACTTTTTTGTCCCAAGCTGGGTTGGAACTCACTGTGTAGCCCAGGCTGCCCCTAAACTCAGCAATCCTACCTCAGCCTTCTGAGTGCTGGTATTTCAGAAGTTTGTCAATACATTTGTCTTTTTGCATCCCGTTTACCCTCTTTGGGACATTATAAATACTACCATTTTGAGTATGTACACAGGTTTTTGTACGGACACGGTTTCATCTCTCTTGGCTATCTGCTCCTGAAATTGCTGGTTCATATGATGACTGTTCAGTGTTTCAAAGCAACTACAAGTTTCTATAATCCCATCAGTATCACATAAGCAAAGTTTTGATTTTTCTGTATCTCTGCTGACACCTGTTTCTCATTTTTATGTTTTGGCATTTCTAGTGATGAAACTCGGAGCTTTGCATAGGCTAGGTAAGCTGGATGGTTTTTGTCAACTTAACGCAAACTAGAGTCATTTGGGGAGAAGTAACCTCAGTTGAGGAATTTCCTCCATCAGCCTGGCTTGTGGGGCATTTTCTTAATTGATGCAGGATGGCCTAGCCCACTGTGGGCCCCATCCCTAGCAGGTGGTCCGGGCTGTATAAAGATAGCTGAGCCAGCCAGGAGGAGCAGTGTCTCTCTGTGGTCTCTGCCTCAGCTTTTGCATCCAGGTTCTTTGAGGTCCTGCCCCGACTTTCCTCAGTGATGGACTGTGATATGAAAGTGTAAGCCAAACAAACTCTTTCCTTCCTCCAATTTGGTTTGTTTTTGAGCTTAGCCCCAGCTGGCGTGAAACTTGCTATGTAGACCAGGTGGCCTTGAACTCACAAAGATCTGCCTGCCTCTGCCTCCCAGATGCTGGGATTGGTCTATGTGTTATCATAGCAACAGACAGAAAATTAAGACACTAAGCAAGTGCTCTACCAATGAGCTACATCCTCAGAAATATGCTTTTTTATTTTTTTATTGCTTCAACACCTGTTTTCTGATTCTAGCCATCCTAGTGGATATGAAGTGGCATCTCATGATTTTGATTTGCCTTCCCTAGTGACTGATGATGGTATCTCTCCATGTGGTTTTGTCTCGTTTTTTATCTTGATTAAATGTCTATTTGAGTCTTTTGTTTGTTTTAAAATTAGGTTATCTTCAATATTGACTTAAAAGAATTTATATAATACAAATACTAGCCCTTTTTAAATTTTTCTCCCATTCTATGGATAATCTCTCCATTTTCTTTCTTCTTTTTTTTTTTTTTTTTTTTTGAGACAGCTGGCATGGAACTCACTATGTAGACCAGGCTGGCTTTGAACTCACAGAGATCTGCCTGTCTCTGACTCCCGAGTGCTGGGGTTAAAGGTGTGTAACACCATGCCCAACTCATTTTCTCTTTTTGAGACAGCCTATAGCCTGTAGCCCCAACCTGTAGCCCCAGCTGGACTATGTAGACCACCAGGCTGGTCTGGGTCTCACAGAGATCCACCTGCCTCTGCCTTCCCAGTGCTAGGATTAAGTGCTTGGATCACCGAGCCCAGCCTGCTCTTCATTTTCTTCATGGTGTCCTTTGAAATACAAAACATATTTTAATGTTTATGAAAGGCAAAATATGTCTATTTTTTCTTTTGTGGTTCATGGTTGTGATCTAAGAATCTTTTGCCAGGGGGGTGAAGAGATGGCTCAGCAGTTAAGAGCAGGTGCTGTCTAGCAGAGGACCTGGTTCAGTTCCCACCACCCACATGGTGGTTTACAAATGTCTGTAACTCCAGTTCTAGGAAATCCAACACCATCTTATGGCATCCACAGGCACCAGGCACACATGGTGCACATACATACATACATGCAGGCAAAACGCTCATACGCATACAATAAAATAAAATTTTCTTTTAAAGAATCTGTGGCCAAACCAAAAGTTAGGAAGATTTTCATGCTTCGTTCATCTCAGTTTTGTACTTTTAGGTCTCACATTTAGGTCTTCAGTATTCAGTGAACTTTTGAATGTGGTGTGTGGGGGGTGAGGGTCCTGGTTATTTTATATATATATATAGTTTATACAGTTGTAATGGCATTACTTGTTTTGGAAATTGTGACCGCCCCCACCCCAGCCTTGTCATCATGTAAAAAAAAATTGTTTATGCTGGGCGTGGTGGTATATGTCTTTAATCTCAGCTTTCAGGAGACAGAGGCAGGCAGATCTCTGTGAGTTCAAGGCCAGCCTGGTCTCCATAGGGAGTTCCAGGACAGCTGGGGCTACAGGGAGACCCTGCTTCAAAAAGACAAGAAAAAAAACCCAAAAAACCATCATTGATTATTATTATTATTGGGACAGAGTCTCACTATGTAGCCCTGGCTGGCCTGGAACACTGGGTATTGTGGTACACCCCTTTAATCTCAGCACTTGGGAGGCAGAGGCAGGTTAATCTCTGTGAGTTCGAGGCCAGCCTGGTCTATATAGTGAGTTCTAGGCTTGCTGTGGCTACAGGGAGACCTTGTCTCAAAAGACCAAATATATATATATATATATAATAGGACATTAATGGATATTTTACGACACTTTTTTTCATAAGAAAAATAGGTGTTTTTTTTCAAGCTCACTTTTCTCTGTTGCTGATTTTCTTGCTTTTTTGGGTCTGGTCTACATTTTAATAAGGTCACTTACTAGTTTTCATGGCTGATTCGAAAGATTATTAATATCCATTGTAAGAGATCAGTTTTAAATTTCATTTGAGATTGTTAGTGCAAGTTAGTCTGCATGAAGGAATGATAATTCACAATCCTTTGATGGGGATGGAACCATGTAGGTCATTTGAAAGGCAACTACTATGAGGAGATGACTGCTGTGGTGAAGCCTAAATGTCAAATTCACAAAATTCACAAAAAGCAATCAAGGGGTGTTGGCTAAATTTCAGAATTTCAGTTAGTGCTTTAAAATATCAAGCTTAAACAATCACAGATTGTCTCTATAGATTTCATTTTATTTTATTTTTTGTCTTTTTTGAGATAGGGTCTCCTTGTAGCCCCAGCCATCCTGGAACTCACTATGTAGACCAGGCTGGCCTCGAACTCACAAAGATCCGCCTGCCTCTGCCTACCAAGTTCTGGGATTAAAGGTGTGCACCACTATGCCTGGCAGATTTTATTTTCTTATTTTTAATATTTTATTATTTTTATTTTATGTGTATGAGTGTACTGCCTGCATGTATGTAAGTGCACCCATGTTATTCAGTGCCCAAGGAAGTCAGAAGAGGGCATTGAATCCCCTGGAACTGGAGTTACTGACAGTTGTTAGCTGTCACGTAGGTGCTGGGAATTTAACCCAGGTCTTCTGCAAGAGCAGCCAGCGCTCTTAACTGCTGAGCCATCTCTTCAGCCCCTACAGATTTTTTTAAAATTAAAAAATTATTTTAAAAATTACATGTGTGTCTGTGGGTGGGTATGTGCATGTGAGCACAGGTGCTTGTGGAGGCCCAGAGGCATTGAATTCCCCGGGAGCTGGAGTTTCGGGTGGTTGTGAGCTGCCCAACATGGCTGCTGGGAATTGAACGCTGGTCCTTTGGAAGAATAGTACATGCTCTTAGTCATGGAGCCATCTCCAGCTGTGTCTCTACAGATTTTAAAGTATCTCCTTCTTATATCCTTCTTATAAAGGATAAGTGTCAGCAGTGGAGAACAGTAATCTGGTCAGGACCCCTTTCACTTCCGAGCCTTGTATTTTGTTCTGTGACAGTATTTTCCCATCTGTAAGATAGGGATAATAGTAACTCACCCTTTGAGTTGTATAACTGAAGAAAGCATTAAAAATCACAATAATGTGGGGCTGGAGAGATGGCTCAATGGTTAAGAACACTGGTCGTTCTTGCAGAAGTCCCAGGTTCGAATCCCAGCACCCACATGGCAGCTAAGAACTGTCCATGACTCCAGTCCCAGGGGATCCGACAGCCTCTTCTGACCTCCGTGGGCATTGCACACATGGGTGCACTTACCTTCATGCAAGCAAAACATGCATACACATAAAATAAAAATCACGATAATATATAAGACATAATTATGGGCATTGGAAATTGAGATTAAAACATTGAAAAAACCCACGGTTCTATTTTTCTTCCTCTTGGTGTGCTTTTCTAGGTGAAATGTGCCTCTTGGGAGCAGTTGTCTGAGCGCCTGGGATAAGCTTGGGCTGCACAGATGGATTATGCTCCCGAAGGTAGTGCTCCCTGAAAGATTTAGAGAGGCTCAGCCAGCAGCATGTCCATAGAAGCCTGAAGTACATTTATTCTACAAAATGAAAAGTAAATAGAAGAAAAAAATGTCAGGGATCCTATTTTAAAAATAAACGTAAGAAATCAAGGACAGAATTATATTCAGAGTTACACATGCCATTATTATTCACAGATGTCTTGACGCTCTGAAATTTGTATTGTTGGACTTTTTTTTTTATTTAATTTTTATTTTGTCTTTTTGAGACAGGGTTTCCCTGCAGTCCAGCTGTCCTGGAATTTACTATGTAGAGCAGGCTGGCCTTGACCTCACAAAGATCCACCTGCCTCTGACTCCCAAGTGCTGGGATTAAAGGCATGCACCACCACACCCGCATTTGTTTGAACATTTTTAACTATATACAGCAGTATTAAAAACCTGAAGTCATAGAGTTAAAAAAAAAAAAAACAATGACAGAAATTGGAATGAAATAAACCAAATATAAAGGTATTTGAATCTTTGAATTTAAATTGAAAATGAGAAATGGAAAGTTGCTAACTTATCCACAGGATTACTGGGACCCACTGAAAGTAGGCATCCCCTGGTAACCTCTGAACTAATAGCAGTCACTTTCAAAAGTCTCGTGATGGTGATTGGGAGGAAAATCAGTTGGACGTGGGCATGCAAACCTTTATTCCCAGCACTTGGGAGGCAAAGGCAGATGGATCTTTGAGTTTGAGACTAACTTGGGAATTCAGACCAGCCAGGGCTACATGGTGAGACCCTGTCACAAACAACCCCCCCACAAATGTACTAAAAATCTCTGTACAAATAGCTATGATTTGGGCTAGAGAGATGGCTCAGCAATTAGGAGCACTGGCCTCTTTTGCAGAGGATCTGGGTTCGATTCCTAGCACCTACATGGCAGCTGACAACCCTCAGTAACTCCAGTTCTAGGGGATCCGATGCCCTCTGCTGACCTCCTTGGGCACTGCACAACACAGGTGCATTTACATGCAGGCAATATAGTCACACACATAAAAATGAATAAAAACGCCAGGTGTGGTGGCTCATGCCTTTAATCCTAGCACTCAGGAGGCAGAGGCAGGAGGGTCTCTGTGAGTTCAAAGTCAGCCTGGTCTACAAAGTGAGTTCCAGGTCAGCTGGGGCTAGGGAGACCCTGTCTCAAAAGGACTGAAAAAAAAAAAAAGGAATAAAATGAAAATAGCTATGATTTAGAAGACTTTCCTTCTATTTAATCTATGTGTAGAATGAATATCAAACAAGCTGTCATTTTGTCTCAATTACATATACTCACAAAAGGCAAGAGATTTACTTTATATCAAAATTTTTATTGGAAAAACTACAAATATTTTTTAATATGATCTTCCAGTGATTCAGAATCATGTTTTTCATTTCAAGAAATGTTTATATTTTAGAAAATTCTTCCTCAGTAAATAAAAAAAAGCTCTACTGTTGCGAAATCTCTTTCTTTTTTTTTTTTTTTTTTTTTTTTTATCTTTTTGAGACAGGGTCTCCCTGTAGCCCCAGCTGTCCTGGAACTCACTATGTAGACCAGGCTGGCTTTGAACTCACAGAGACTGGCCTGCCTCTGCCTCCCCAGTGCTGGGATTAAAGGCGTGTGCCACCATGCCCGGCCCTCAAAAATACATCTTTTAAAGATGTTTAACATAGAGATTGGGGATGTATCTAAGTTGATAGTATAATTGCCTAGCATGCATCAAGCCTTGGGTTTGATCCTGCATAAACCAAGCATGGTTGCATACTCAAGGTTATCCTTGGCTACATAGTCTGAGGCCAGCCTGGCCTATGTGAGAGTCTAATTTGGATTTAGCAAAATTCTTCACTTCCACTTCTTCCCTCTATTACTATAGTTATTTGTGTATTTACTTTCTTATTTGAGTGTCTCATGGATCCTTGTTTAATTCATTTATTTTGCCTTTAGTGGACAAGACAAGGGCAAATAGATTTTGGCTGTAGTTTTCAAGTGCAGTAGGCAGCAATACTTGATAAAGCCAGAAGATGGTGGTGGTGTCCATAAAAGTAGATCATCTGTTTCCCTGCGTTGCTCAAAGTATTTTCACCCTTTCTATTTTCAAAAGCCACACAGAACCTAAACTTCTAAATCATCAAAATTTGGGGAGGTCAATATATTAATATATTATGCAATATTAATATATAGTAATTATATATAGTAATTATAGTAATGTTGGTATATATTAGGCTCACACAAGCATTCAGGGAGGTCTTTGCCTCTCAGGGCCTTGGTATACAAATATTACATTAATTTTTTTTTTTTACATTCTATGTGTCTGTATGTACACACTTGGAGGTCAGAGGATGACTTCGTGGAGTTGGTTCACTCCTTCCACTACATGGGTTCTGGGAGCAAACGGAAGTTGTCAGGCTTGGCTGCAAGTGCCTTTACTTGCTGAGCTATCTTGCTGTCCCTAAATACTGCATTTTTACAATTGAGATTATGAACCTGCAATTAAGTGATTCTTCTTTAAAGACTGCATGCATCTTGTAGTGTTAAGGTGCCCAAGTGGCTCGTTCTTCTTTCATCTCTCTCCCACCCTTTATGACCTTTTGCTTTTCCTCTTCCCATTACTGTTGTATACATGGTGATATCTTACATTACCAACCTATTGTGATTTCTACTGTAAGATGTAGCATGCAGTTTCCAATATTCTACATAAAATGGTACGTAATATAAATTTCTGGCTTGGTTAATGCTATAACTCCGGGGATTTTGAGGGACTAGCTTGGGTGGAATGTTACCAACTAAAGTCATTTACCAATTAAAGTCATTTACCAATGAGTGGCTGCTTTGTTTAACAATTATGTTTTATTTCATACTTAAAGGTTCATGGAGGCTCCTAGAGTTCTTTCATCCTAAGGATAACTGCACGTAGTTCACTTCTGTTTCTGTGATATCAATTCCTCCTCATATGACAGACTGGATTAATTGGTGTAGGATAAATGTGGTTATTGGAGACTACCGCAGTGAAGGGCTGATCTCATGTTACAAATGAATCCGAAAGGTGAAAGGAACACCTGAGCACCATGCATCACATCCCAGGCCCAGATCTAGGTTTTGGGAGAGTTCAATGAGAAAAAACCCACGATCAGTGCCCTCAGAGAGGGTGGGAGTGGAAAGAGAGTACCCCAAACCAAGAACCCCAACGGTGCTGCCTGTAATCCCACCACGCAGGATGCCAGGGGATGGAAGATTGCGAGTCCAAGGCCAGCTTGAGTTGACCACGAGACTGTCAAAATAAATAACATACAAATTCATATAAAAATTAGGAGAGAGCTGCAGGGACAGTGTGTGTCCAGTGTTCAAGAGAAACCGCGGCCAAGGGGCTCGAGCACTCCGGCCAGGGGCCCAGCGTGGAGCGGCTCTGCCCACCTTTCTCTTCCCAGTGATTCGCCCCAGTCCGGATTCAAGTTCGAATTAGACCCCAACCGGCCAGGACGACGAAGGCCTAGGGACAGCGACTTCCCGGCTCAGCGGGGTCCTGCGGCCGCACAGCGCGCTCACCAATCCTCCCCCGGCTCCTGCTCGGCCCTCCTTCGCCCCGCAGCAGCGGCTCTAGCTCGGGGCGACGCCCCTTGCCCGCGCGCTGCGCCTGGCCGCACGGCCCCCAGAGGCGGGCACGGGGTGGCGCGGGGCGGGGCGAACGGACGCCATCGCGTCGCTACCGGCCGGCGGCGGGCTGGTCAGGACCGAGC
>NW_008328698.1:18896-20850 GCF_000622305.1 Nannospalax galili
GCCGCCGGTGGAGCGGCCGGACGGCGAGGGGCCACCGGAGCTCGGCGCGGCCGCGGGTCCGCAGGACGAGCTGAGCCTGGAGCAGATCCTGCGGCTCTACAACCAGCCCATCAATGAGGAGCAGGCGTGGGCCGTGTGCTTTCATTCCTGCGGCTACCTGCGCGCCGCCGCCCGCCGCCAACCCCGCCGCCGCGTGCGCTCGGCCGCGCAGATCCGCGTGTGGAGGGACGGCGCCGTCACCCTGGCGCCCGACGAGGGAGAGCCGCCCCCCGCCACGGGTGAGCTCGCGGCCCCGCGCCGAGCCTCAGGCCCCACCCCTCGGTGACCCGGGAGGACGGGCGAGCGGGCGGCGGGAGGCCGAGTCCCTTGCGCGCACGGCCTGCTGACCCCGTGTGCGCCTTTACCGGGCGGTCCACCCGGCTGTGCTGGGGTTGTGATAAGGTGTCGTCGCGATCCCCAATGCCGGAGTCAGGGAAATGACACCTTTGGGAAGGCATAGTCCGGGCGTAGTATTTTAAGTTTGACAGTAGTCTTTGGGAATGCCCAGAAGACATCTGAAAGCCTGAGAAATTCTGCGATTTGGGAGAAATAGAATTTAAAAAAAAAAAAAAAACACCTGACTTCGGGTACGGGAAGTTGAAGAATAGCTATTATCTGCCTTAGTGTTAAAATTGGTTGTGATGAAAAATGCAGACTTTTGAAAAGTTGACAGGATGTTCGGATAAAAGAAAATGCATTTTAGAATGTAAATTCTTCATCGTTCGTCACCTAACCACTGATACATAACCAGGAGCTTACTCACATGGTGTATTGATGGCAAGACTGGTAATAGGTTTTTCCTATTCGGTTTTATCTAATTCAAACTTTGAGAGGCAAATCTATTAAAACCCTAGAAAAACAACCCACCTTCACTTCTAGAAAGTTGATGGAAGTGTCAAAATGCTTATGGTAAAAGATGTAATTAAGAAGTCTGTGAATTGACATTTAATGAAAATCGTTTTCTAAATTGATGAAAACATTCAATCTCTGTTTTGCCAGAATGCTGTTTCTCTCTTTTTTAGTTCAAGGAAACCTAGTTTTATTTATTTAAAACAAGCCCTGTGTTAAAAACCTAAATGTACTCTTTTCAGAATACCATGTTATGTTTTGATCCATCTGTACGTTGAATGATATTTAGAGCCAGCTTTTCAGTGTTTCTTGTGAAAATTTTTTTTTTTCAAACAGTTTAGATTTGTTACTTGAGTTTAGACTTGGTCTTAGTAAATTATAATTTCAGTTGTAATTTGCTTCCGGTATAGTATAATATGAAAAGATATATTTTTCAAAACTACAAGGCCTTGGTTCTGAACTATTGGAAGAAGAAAAAAAGTTGTGTGCAACCTTGCTCACAGAAGAATCTCTGGTAGTACTGAGAGATGAGCCCTGTTGCATGGCCAGTTCAGGAACGTAATCTCAAAAGTTTCCTTTAGTTGTCAAAGACTGATAGATTCTGGTTGCCATTGTTGGGATCTTTTATATGATTAGTTTGAGTTTAGTGCACTATGAAGAGAATAGTAAATAGATGTTTTTTAGAAACCGTAATGGATTTTTAAAATTTTAACTTACTTAAAATTTTTTATTATCGTGTGAATGTGCATGATTGTGTGTATAGGAGTGCACCTGCCACAATGCATGTGTAGAGGTTAGAGATTGACAGTTTTGTGGCATTGTCTTCTTCCACTTTTATGTGGATTCCAAGCATCAAACTCAGGTGGCCAAGTTTATGTGGCAAATGCTTTACCCACTGAGCCATCTTGCTGGCCCACTATTTATTTATTTACATTTTTTTTTCTTTTTTGGACCTTCATTTTTTAAAAAAGTTATTTATTTAATAACCATATAATTAGAAGAAGCATTTCATTACAACAGCATTGACATATTCAATAACAATTTCCAGAGCTAAGATGCATCTCTT
>NW_008328698.1:21076-22083 GCF_000622305.1 Nannospalax galili
TATTTTTTAGTTAGTTTTTGTGTGTGTGTGTGTGTGTCTGTGTGTGTATGTGTGTGTACATTGTGTTATATACTGAATATAATAAGATGTTGAATATAAAAGAATATCCCATCTCTACCTAATATGGAGTAGTTTTTCTTTATTTTTTTTTTATTTTTTATTTATTTATACACCCACTTCCCAGGTAGCATCCTCCCATAGCCTCCCTCCCCCCACTAGAGCCCTTCTACTCTGATATCCCTGCTACTGTTTGCTGTGTTGTCGGCACCGCCAGCCAATCCCCACTACTTGCCCTTCTGGTTAATCTAGTCAGCCTATCTAGAGGTCTTTGTTTTAGGTGGGTCAGCTGTTCCTCTTCTAACAGCAATCAGTTGTCAATACTCCTTTAGATAAGATTAGGGTCTGCTGTTCATTTTCCCAGTTCTGTGCTGGGTTACTATCTGGGAATCCCTTTGGCCACCCTGGCCAACAACTCAAAAGACGGTATCACCTGTCTGGCATTGTTGCTTGTTATATAGCCTTTAGCTATACATATGAACTCTTATGAAATTATATTGGCCCCTTTAATCTTTGGTTATACTTTCCTTTTGGGTGTTTAAGGCCATACAGTTGGACCAGATAAACTGATTTATTTTTACTCTTAAGGTCCTTTGAGGATCTGTTCCTCAGGGGTCACATGGGCTTGGGAGGAGCCCCTGGCACCTTTTACCGGTTCCGCCTATGTGAAGATAAGTCAAAAGTCCTGCTCGACCATGGTTGGCTTCACTTAGAAGCATGGAGGAAATGATTCCTCTGTGTTGACCCTCCTCTTCATAGACTGGACACTGGCTCAAGTCCATCTGGTGGGGTCTCCTTGGCCTCCTTGATCGAGAGGACAGGTGACCCACTACCATTATAGGACATTTTGAGAGATGCTTATAGTCCCCTGGAACTAGTCGACCTAAGAGGGCAAGAAGCAAAAGCTGTCCTTTATGTCCCTCTAACCAAATTATTATAGGCCTCAAAGT
>NW_008328698.1:22753-25828 GCF_000622305.1 Nannospalax galili
TGCTTTCCATAGGGGTTGAACCAGTTTGCAGCCCCACCAGCAGTGGATGAGTGTTCCCCTTTCCCCACATTCTCTCCAACATTTGGTATCATTTGTTTTCTTGATCTTAGTCAGTCTGACTGGGGTAAGGTGAAATCTTAAAGTGGTTTTAATTTTGATTTCCCTAAGTATTAGTGATGTTGAATATCTTTTAAGATGTTTCATAGCCATGTTTACTACTTCTTTTGAGAACTCTCTCTCTGTTCAGCTCCTTAGCCCATCTTATAATTGGGTTGCTTCTTGTCTTGGTTCTCTGATTCTGCTGATTTGGAGGTGCTCTTTCTTTCTTTTGGTTAACTGTGCTAGCGGTCTGTCAATTTTGTTTATCTTTTCAAAGAACCAGCTCTTGGAATTGTTGATTGTTTGTATTGTTTTCTTTGTTTCAATTTCATTAATTTCTGCCCTGATTTTTGTTATTTCTTCTTGTCTGCTGGGTTTGGGTTTCATTTGCTGTTGCTTTTCTAGTGTGTTGAGTTGCAATGTTGCAGTCACTGCCAGTGGCGGCTGCTCCTCTGTTCTCACGGGCTCTACTCCTTTGTTCTCACAGGCGTCAAGGCTGCTCCTCTGCTCACCCTGGGCAGAGGCCTCTCTTCTGCCTGTTCTGGGCTGAGGCTGCTCTTCTGCTTGCCCTGGGCTGAGGCCGCTCTTCTGCTTGCTTCTGCTTGCCCTGTGTTGCCTCCTGTCATCACGACTTCTGCCCAGTCCCGAACCCCAGGGCTGGTGAGGAGACTGTGTCTGCAGAGCCACATTCAGACACAGGAGACCATGTTCAGTGACACAGGTCTGGTTTTTTTGCAGGAAGGCACAAGGTTATATAGGGGTAGTGGTCCAATCACAGCACAGCAAGTAGGATACCTTATTAGCATAACAGGTTTAGGGTCCTATCACAGTACATCAAGTAGGATATCTTATTAGCATAACAGACTTAGCATCCTATTAGCATCCTATCTGTGGACCTAATGTCCTATCACAGAATAGCATGTAGGATGCCTCATTAGCATAATGGGTTTCAGATTACAGAGCCTGGATTCCTGGAAACCATGTAACCCTGACAGTTGCAATATCTAAGTGTTGCAATTTGGAATTCTGAGGGTGGTGATTAGGGAGTGGCGAGCTCTAGGCATCAGTCTCATGATCTGCCAATGGGAGGAAATGTCATTAGGCGTTCCTTGTGGCTCCAGTGGTCGGGCCATTGCCTCAGGCCTGCTGTATGGCTGTCAATAAGACTTTCACCCTAGGCTCAAGCCTGTCTCCCACACAATGTTAAGTCATTTATTTGTGTTCTTTCTGATTTTTTGATGTAGGCACTTAGGGCTATAAACTTCCCTCTAAGTACCGCTTTCAGCGTGTCCCAGAGGTTTGTCTGTTGTATTGTCCTTTTCATTTAATTCCTGGAATACTTTTATTTCTTTCTTAATTTCTCCTTTGACCCATTCATCATTCTGGAGTGTGTTGTTTAATCTCCATACATTCATGTAGTTACTAGGGTTTCTTCCAGTGTTGATTTTAAGCTTTTTTGAATTGTGGTTTGATAGCATGCATGGAATTATTCAATCATTTTGTATTTGTTAAGGCTTGTTTTGTGCCCCTGTATGTGGTCGAGTTTTGGAGTATATTCCATGAGGGCACTGAATAGAGAGTATATTCTTTGGTGCTTGGGTGGAATATTCAGTAGATGTCTGTTAGGTCCATTTGATATATGGCCTTGTTTAATTCAGATTTGTTAATTCTCTGTCTTGTTTGACCTATCTAATGTAGGCAATGGTTTATTGAAGTCCTCAGCTATTAATGAAATGAGTTGGGATTAATCTGGGTCTTAAAGTCGTGTAGTATTGTTTTTATGAAGTTGTGTGCACCAGAGTTTGGTGAATATATGTTCATGATTGTAATATAGTCTTGATTCATTGATCCTTTGATCAAAATGAAGTGGCCCTCTTTGTCTCTTCTGATTAGTTTTAGTTTAAAGTCTATTTTGTCAGATATTAGAATGGCCACACCTGCTTTTTTCTTAGTGCCATTTGTTTGGTATATTTTTTTTCCATCCTTTCACTCTGAGATAGTGTCTGTCCTTGAAAGTGAGATGAGTTTCTTACAGACAAAAAGATGGGTTTTGTTTCTTTTTTTTTTTTTTTTTGTCTTTTTGATACAAGATCTCCCTGTAGCCCGAGCTGTCCTGGAACTCACTATGTAGACCAGGCTGGCCTTGAACTCACAGAGATCCACTTGCCTCTGCCTACCAAGTGCTGGGACTACAGGTGTGCATCACCACACCCGGTGGGTTTTGTTTCTTAATCCATTCACATAGTCTGTGTCTTTTGACTGGGGAGTTCAGTCCATTAATATTTAAAGTTATTAATGAAAGATGGGTATTGAATCTTGTAAATTTTATTTCTGTTTACATTCTTGATATAGCTGTACCTTTCCACAGTTATACCTTCATTGGATTTCTTTCTGCAATCCCTTTTGGCTCTTTGTATTGCTTCAAGAACACGCTGAAGGGCTGGTTTTGTGGACATGAATTCTTTGAGCCTATTTATGTCATGGAAGATTTTTCTTTCCCCTTTGACTACAATAGACATTTTAGCTGGGTATAGAATTCTGGGTTGGCATCTGTGGTTATTTAAAACTGGGAATACTTTGGTCCACGTTCTTCTGGCTTTCATAGTTTGCACTGAAAAATTCACCTGTAATACTAATGGGTTTTCCTTTATATGTGACTTGTTTTTCTTTCGCAGCTTTCAGAATTTTCTCTTTGTTTTGTGCATGTAGTGTTTTTACTACGATGTGCCGTGGAGAGTTTCTGTTCTGGTCCTGTCTTTTTGGTGTTCTATATGCTTCTTGTATTTGTATGGGCATGTCTTTCTTTAATTTTGGGAAATTTTCTTCTATGATTCTGTTAAGGATCTGGTCCATGCCATTATCTTGGGATTCTTCTCCTTCCTGTATACCTATGATTTGTAAGTTTGGTCTTTTTATGGTGTCACGCAATTCCTGCATATTCCATTCTTGTGATTTCTTAAATTTTTCATAATCTTC
>NW_008328698.1:26428-45031 GCF_000622305.1 Nannospalax galili
TTCAGGCTTTCTCCTAAGGTTTCCATCCCTCCAGGAACGATTTTGGCCTCAGGAATTTGGGGGTTGGACTGGCCTGGGAGCCTGGCCCAGGAAAGATGCTGGTCTAGGGCAGCTGGTGGCCATGCCACCCAGAGATGCAAAGGCATATGGGGCGGGAAGAGGCCCCAAAGACTCCTGGGGACTGCACTGAGGAGCTGGGTTGGTCTGGATGCAAAGGATCAGAAAGAGGAAGGGTCAGCCCTTGTGTCCCAGTAAGAGGCTGGCGGGTGGTGCAGGCCCAAGGAAGCAGAGGGAGGTGAGGGCGGGGCCAGGCCCAGAAGCAGTGCTCCTGGGGACCAGAGAAGGTACTCCGTTGGTCTGGATGAAAAGGATCAGGAAGCAGTATTGGTTCCCCAGGTGTCTGGGGCCCCAAGACAAGGAATGGGGCAGGGCCCAAACTCAGAGGAGAGAACGGTGGGGGAGATGGGAGGGTGAGTTAGGCTGGGGGAGTCAAGGTGTGGCGGGCATGATGGACTTATCATGGAGAGAGGCCTGTGGGTACGAGAGCTATTTACATTTTTGTTTTTTTGTTTTTTTTTTGGTCTTTTTGAGACAGGGTCTTCCCAGCTGGCCATGAGCTCACTATGTAGACCAGGTTGATCTTCATCTCACAGAGATCCATTTGCCTCCATCTCTGAAGTGCTGGGGTTGAAGGCATGCATCACTATACCTGGCCTTATTTTTGCATCTTTTTGGAGACAAGATCTCATGTAGTGCAGGCTGGCCTCATATTCACTGTGCAGCTGAGGCTGTTTTTGAATTCCTAATCTCCTGCCTCCACCTTCCAAATGTTGTGATCACAGGCATGGGCCATCACACCCTACCTCATGATGTATTTATGATCCATCTTCTTTTTATTCCAGTTCATGATCTCTGCTACCAGTTGCAGAGAGGACCTAATCAAAGTTGTTGATACAGTCTGGAGCACTTCAGGGCCTAGTGATGTTCATTTTAAAATACTGCTATATTCATTTATTTCCTCCTAGGATTTAAGAGTAGTTCCTTGGTTATGGACAGCACAATGCTTTTAAACACTTGGTCTTGATGTTTTAAGACAGGGTCTCATGTAGCCCAGGCAGGTCTCAAACACTGACTTTAGCAAAGGCTGACTAAACTCCTGATCTGCCTTGCCTCCACCTGCCAGGTGCAAATGCTGGGATTTTAAGTATGAGCCATCATACCCAGTTTTTAATCTCAGCTTTTAAAAGTGATTCGTAATGCCTGTCATGGGTGCATGCCCGCATTGACTCTTCCTCAGGAAAAACAAGTGATTATTAGTAGTTTGATACTTGGTAGTGTGCAAACTTGTATAAGGTTTGTGTTTTGTTTGCTTGCTTGTTTGTTCATTTGATACAGGTTCTCCCTATATACCCCTGGCTGATATGAGATCTACCTGCCTCTGCCTCAGGTTAAAGGCTTGTACCATCACACCTAGCTTCAGGGTCTCATTTTCTAACCTAGGCTGTCCTGTAACTCACTATGTATAGCCCATGCTGGCCTGAAATTTGTGTCAGTCCTCCTGCCTCCCAGCTGCTGGCATTGTAGGCATGAGTATCATTCCCATCTCATTTATTTTCCAGATGGAAGTTTAGAGGAGTTCAGTGACATGTTCAAAGTCATACTGGTAAACTCTTTGAATCAAACCCAGATCTTTTAACCTCTAGGCTTTGTAGCATTGTGAAATGATAGAGATTTGGTTTGATTCCCCTCCTTGGGAGCTGAATGACCTTGAGTAGTAAATTCCTTAACCTTCTAGTGTCCAGCCTGCTGTGTTAAAATAGTGTATGTTTTTTCTTTTTAATCTGGACATTGTGTGAGATAATTTAAGTGACTGACAGGTTAATTTTTCCTTTATCCTCTCATACTACCATAATCTCTCTCTTACCTAGCTGTTCTGAATTTTCACTCAAAATTGGGACAGATGTCTAGGTCAAGGTTTCTTAGTCTTGACACCATTGACATTTGGGTCCAACAGTTTCTTGTTGTGGCATTGTCCTGTGCCACATCCCTTTTTTCAGCATCTCAGGATGCTACCACTGGGTACCAATAATCCCTTCTCCCAGTGTAACAATAGATTTTCAGACATTGCCATTGACGCCCACAAAATGATCCTGGATGAGAACTGGGCTAGCAGATGATGGCTGATGCCCGGGATTGTGGTCACTGTGGAGAAGTGGATCTTCAAGTCTGTGAATCCTTCACCTGTCACTTGTTTGAGCTGCGGTTAAGTTGAATGAATGATACCATTGGTTCTGGCCACTATCGGTATCACTCCATTTAATCTCATAAGGAGAAATAGACCTTGCATTCTTTACTGACTGGTTTGGGACTGAGTACCGTAGTAATTGACTTTAGTTCTTGGTTTCTTTCTTTTCTGTTTTTGGTGCTAGGGATTGACCCCAGTGCCTTGAACATGCTAGGCAAGCACTCTACCACTCTCAGCCCAGTTCTTGTTTCTTTGTAATATTATAGTCAAGTTATCCCTTGGTATCTGCAGGGGACTGGTTTCAAGATCTCAGCAGATAGCATCATCCTTATTTAAGTGGCATGTAGCATTTGCATGTAAGCTACGCATAGTCTCCTTTATACTGGAAACCATGTCTAGAGTACTTAGAATACAGTGTAATAAAGTGTAAATACAGAGAAATAGTTGTTATGCCTGATTGCTTAGGGAACAATGATGAGGGAAAGAGTCTATATATTCAATGCATTCTCATTTTCAAATCTTTTCAATCAATGGTTGGTCTAATTCACAGATGCAGATCCTTCAGACACAAAAGGGTGACTGTATTGCTATATCCCAGAATAGTCACATTCTGTTTGCATAAAAAAAATTGAGATATACTGTAAAAGAAACAAAAAATCAGGCATGGAAACAAGTTGGAAGAAAAATGCCCGATTTTCTTCCAACTTGTTTCCTAGTGAAAAATGGGTAATTTTACTTAGCATTCAAAGTGTCTTAGACCCTTACTAGTTGGCCATGACAGCAGTGCAGTATAGAACTGAAGGGGATGAGGAAGGGGAAATTCTGAATTCGCATCAGACAGTGAACAGTGTGTATCGTGAAAGATTTCTGTGATGACAAGGAGGGTAGATTGCTTAGAATCAAGATGATTATGACTCTTCACATTGGTTTATTTAACGTTTATGTGTCTGTGCAGTAGTGATTGTGGGGAGAGTTTATTGGGTACAAGTAGATGAGGTTTTCACTTTCACAGTCCTTTTAATTGAGGAGTTAGAAGACACTTGAATAGCCAGGAGGCCTGGTGACAGCATTCCTATAATCCCAGTGCTTGGGACGTGGAGGGAAGAAGATCAAGAATTCAAAGCTAGCTTAGACTAAATGAGACCCTGTCTCAAAAACAGAACAAAAAAAGATACCTGGACCCTGTGTGTTGTCAACCATTACAACTGACTGGCATTTAGGGCACAGTTTGGTAGTTTTAGAAAGTGGTAACTGGTGAAATTGAGGTACTAGCCTAGATCTCTGTAGCATTAAACTTTTTGTCTGGGGTGTCAGAAAATGGTGTTAATAGTGTAATATTAGAGATGGACTTCTGCATGTTCCCATCAGCTTTTCAGAATTTAAATATCCATTGGACAGCAGTCATTTATTTCAAATTTTGGTTTCAGAATTCCGATGTACCTTTAGTTTTGGATATATAAAAACATTTAAAAAATTATGACTGCATCTTGGTTTTAAATAACCTTCAGGGTAGTAGTGAGATAGGATTTCCTGAAAGGAACAATGAAAGCCTGTGTGCATACTAATGAGGGGGATCCCTTGGGAATGGTTTTTGGTTTGGGGAACATTCAGGCTTTGTTTGGGATGTGAAAAGAGGTTATGCTCAGTCAAGCTTCTCAGCAAGGTTCATGCTAATTTGGTGAGGAAAGTGGGCTTAGAATAATAATCCTGTTTGATTTTAAGGAGAAACAATTTTGATGGAGACAATGGTTATAGTGAAAACAGGTTTTAAAACCTGCTCTGTTTCTTGAGTGTTCACATCCTGATCATTACCAGCCATATATGTAAGAGTGTATGTGCAGCTGGGCATGGTAGTGCACTCCTTTAGTCCCAGGACTTGGGAGGCAGGGGCAGGCGGATCTTTGTGAGTTCAAGGCCAGCCTGGTCTACATAGCAAGTTCCAGGCCAGCTGGGGTTACAGGAGACCCTGTCTCAAAAAGACCCCCCCCCAAAAAAAAAAACAAAACAAAAAAAAACAACTGTATGCGTATGAGTCCAGGGTAGACATTAGGGGTTAATAGTGGAATTATGTATTAACAAAATGCATTATTGGTTACAGGAATAACTAAGAATTCTATTCTTTGCATAATTAGTTCAACCTGACAAGCATGCCTTGAATTTCTTCTATGTACAAACAGTATTCTGCTTTCCATGTGCAATTTAAATACGCTTGTAAGAAGAAAGAAAATAAACACAGTGGTTAATTGACCATGAAGTTCATAGAGCTTAAACGTCAAGCCTCTCCCTTTCCTAGTCCCCTTCCAGGTACCTGAGAGAGGCCTAACAGTGTGATCAAATACTCATTTGCAAAATTAAGCCATAATTGGATAAGATTGCTGTCACTTTCAACTTCAGCTTACTCCTCAAATACTTCTACCTGTGCTACACTGTGGGAGTGGCCAGAACATTTTGGGGAGAAATTTGAGAGTAATAACTTGTGGCTTTCTATCTGTGTTTTTGCCTTATGCAAAGGGAAACAGGGAAACAAATATTTTAGTCATATTCAGTTATTAATGCTTAAGTTTGGACTCCGTTAGGAAGTGATTAGCCTAAGTGTCTTTTCTGAACTTAAGAAGAAAGAAGGAAACAAAACACATTGATCTACCAAAGACTGTGTAATGATAAGATAGTCATACTCTGCTTGGCACAGCAGCAGCTCACCTGTCTGCAGTCCTAGCGCTCAGGAGGCTTGTCAAAAGTTCAAGACCAGCTTGGACTACATTCTGCGTTCCTGGTGTGTGTGTTAGGGGCGGAGGGGAATGAGATAATGACATTCTATCTTAAGCACTCTTCTGTATCACAGCTTCTATAAAATAGTAGCCATTCCTGTCCATCTTTTATAACAGCATCATTGAAGCTCATGTATTTCCTGTTTGCTATGGATGTCCTTTTTTCTGTTGTAGAAGCCCCATCCAGAATATCATCCTGCATGTAGCCATCAGGTCTTCTCAGTCTCCTCTGATCTGTGACAGTTTGTCATGAGCTTGAATTTGCCTGTTGTTTTCATGACTAGACTGGGGCTGAGGGTTTGGGGGAAAGAATACCAGAGGGTGAAGTTTTCTTCTCATTACATCATGTTGGGGTGCCTGATAGCCAATGTAACATTGATGTTAAGTTTGGTAGTTGGTTAAGACCGTGTTTACCAAGCTTTTCTACTAAAAGTTACTATTTTTACCTTTCTGTACTCTTGTTTAGAAATGAGTTCAGCCTGCGTTCAAGAAAGGGCCCAAGTAATTGAACCAGCTCCTGGAGGTGTGAATATCTGTATAACATTATTTGGGGGCGGTACTGTGCTCACCTGGCTCAGTCCCCAGTACCACAAAACATAAGTGGGAAACAATATTTAGAATTCTTTTGTGAGGAAGATTTGTCCCTTTCCACCTTTTACCTATTTATTCAGTCGCTTATTTTTATCAGTCTTGATTTACATATAGTTCATACTTTGGTGGTTGTCCATTTTATTTATGATGATGACATTCAACCATCCTTCTGATTTGTGGAGCACGTCCTTGCTTTCTGTCACAAAGTGGGTTTTGCTCATCTTGAGTGTGTTCCTCAAGTCCTGGAATTAGTTATATCTCCAAGGAGCTCTGGTTCCCCCAATTGGAGAGTGGTGTTTAGAAACCAGGGTCTAACACTGGGTATGTTTCTTGCTGCTGTAATTGTTTCATTTTTAATATAAAAATTGAAGTGTGGGCTGGGCATGGTGGCACTCGGGAGGCAGAGGCAGGCAGAGCTCTGTGAGTTCAAGGCCAGCCTGGTCTACATAGCGAGTTCCAGTACAGCTGGGGCTACAGGGAGACCCTGTCTCAAAAAAGACAAAAAAAAAAAAAAAATTGAAGTGTTAGTTATTTTTGTATTCAAACTGTTAGCCTTGGGATTTGGGAAGTATATTTTGCTTTCTTTTCCTCCTAGGGCCTTGTTTATGCTATTAAGTACTTTACATTGAGCTACATCTCCAGCCCTTTAGATCATTTATAATACCTAAAACAATGTAAATGTTCTGTAAATAGTTGTTTTACTATATTGTTTGGGGTTTAATAATAAGAAAAAAAATTGTATATGTTTAATAGGCATGCAGGGATTTCTTGTTGTTTTGGTGAAGATTTTCCATCTTTGATTGGTTGAATTCACTGATGTGGACTTCATGGATCCAGAGGGCCAACTGCTTTTCTTTATATGTTATTTTTTATTGCACCATACTTTCTGGCCATTTTTTTCTTGTCTGAATAATTTTCTTTAGTATTTTTTTTTTTTTGATTATATATCTGTCTCTGTTGAATTCACTCAGTTTTTAGTTTGGAAAATACCTCTGTCTTGTCTCCCCTCAACCTTTTGAGACAGGGCCTCATTTATCCCAATCTGGCCTCAAATTTGCTGTGTAGCCAAGGATGGTCTTGACCCTTGCACTTCTGATCTTCCTGCTTCCTCTTCTTGAGTGCTGGGGTTATGCAGTGTTGGGGCTCCAACTCAGGACTTTGTGCCTGCTGGGAGAATGCTTCTACCAACTGTGTCCTAGGGCTTGTCCTCATTTTCAGGCAGATTTTAAAATGTAACATACATAAAAAAGTATATGACTCTCAAATGGTAAGTTTTTGCAGTGTGAATACACTTGTGTAACCAGGACTCAGATGAAGGAACAGAGCATTATTAGCATCATGAAGACCTGCCCGGGGTGCCCTCTCAGTCAACATTGTCAGGCCTCTTAATGTCTAAACTTTTGCTTACTTTTGATCTCATATGAAGAGAGTCAGAGAAGTCAGACAGTATATTTTCTTGTCTGACTTCTTTTTCTGAACTTTGTAAAATCGATTCAGATTGTTGCATACAGTTGTAGTTTGTTCATATTTTAGTATCCCATTGCATGAATGTGCTATATTGATCCGTTCTACTCTGCATTGGCTTCTGGGATTCCAGTTATTGGATGCTATGACCAGTGCTGCTGTTGAACATGTCTTTTGGTGAACAGATGTATCATTTGTGTTGAATACACGAATATACTTCTGAAGTACAGATGGAACTTTATCGCTTTTCAGCAATATAATAGATACCATATTTTAGTCAAAACTTTTCAGTGATTGTACTTCACAAACTTTTAAAGTAAAAACCAATCTGGGATATCAGTATGCATTTAGGTGACAATAGTTATGGTTATTAATAATGTATATTTCAAAGTAAAAGGAAATGAGAGCCAATTAGATGGCTCGATCGGTCAATGCACTTTGCTGTGCAAGCTTGAGGACCTGAGTTTGTTACCCAGAACCCACATTAAAGTAGAACCAACTTCACAGAGTTGTTCTCTGACTTTCACACCGGGCCTGCTGTAGCGACTCCCCATCATATGTATACACACATAATAATAATTTAAAAAAAAAGCTAGGTGTGGTAGGACATGCCTTCGATCTCAGGAGTCAGAGGCAAGCAAATATCTGTCATGTTGAGGCCAGTCTGGCTATATACAGAGTTTTAGGCCAGCCAGTGAGACCCTGTCTCAAATAAAACAGTAAAATATTAATTTTTTAGTGTCATGAAGGACTAAGAACTGTAACAGAGTAGAGGAGATTGATGAGAAATGACAAGTGAATGCCATGTGATATACCAGGTTGGATCTTGACAGAAAAAGAACATTGATAGAAAAATTGGAGAAATCTGAGTAAAGTCTTTAGAAAGATAAATTTTTAAGGCAATAGATACAGGTATTTGATCATTTTAGAGTGTACACATGTATTCAAATCACTTTATATTTCATAAATATATAGAGGTTTATTTGTCCATTTAAAATAACATAATTTTTTTTTTATTAGTGTTAGGTATGTGGCAGTATTATCTTAACAGAGCCTCGGGGCCTCTAGTTAGTGTCTCAAAACTTTCTTACGTGTTTTTATGCTACTTGTGCTAATGCTTTTTTTTTTTTTTTAAATTAGGACTGTTGTCTTTCCCCCTCATATTTCTCATCAATATAATTAGAAAACAAATTCCTACCTATTATATACTCCCTCAATATGTTGGTTTCTGAGAGATTCTGATAGAACCAGTTGGCAGGTAATGGTAGTAGACCAATAGCAAAGTGCGTACGTTGTTTGCTCTCAGATCTGACCTTCCTGGGTTTTCAGTGAAAGTACCATGTTAGAGGAGTTCCTGTCCAGTGATTTACTCATTTCAGCCATATTTGAGTACCTGTGTATACTGTGCTAGATGTTGAAGAGGCAAGGAAGGTATAATATACCTGTACACAGAGAAGCTCATAGCGTGTAAGCTGACATGTATCGTTGGGTAAGAGTAGAGACATGTAGAAATCTGTGAGCCTGAGGAGAGTGACTTTACCTTGTGACACCAAGCAAGTATCAGGAGGAAATTTAGCATGGAAGATAAGAAGGATGAGCAGTGAATGAAATGATGTCCACACAGACCGAAGTATGTGTGTAGAAAGGTTTGGAAATGTGGAAGGACGTCATACAGCATTCAGAGGACAGCATGCCACACATGTAGACACTAATGGAGCATTTGTGGTGTCACCCATTTCCTATGCAAAAAGTGAACACTGCTCACGAATCAGCCACTGCATTTTTTGGTGCTAAATTTATAAGCAGCTTCTGAGTTCTCAGCAGGATGCTTCAGGTAGCCACTACTAATTATTTGGACCTGGCCTGTGAAGTTAAACTAGTTTGTCTTCTTTGTGGTGGGTGTTCACTGTGCCTGGAGCATAGGATGTGTGTGGGAGTGGTGGGTATGAGACAGGCTGGAAAGGCATGTGGGCTGGGCTACCCCATTGTTTGTGTTTATAGGTTGGATAGACTGTGGAGAGCATGTAAGGAATTTAAACTGGAAAATGGTGTAAACAAATTGCTCTTTTTAGAAAGATAACCATGCAGGGGCTGGAGAGATGGCTCAACGTTTAAGAGCACTGATTTCTCTTGCAGAGGACCTGGGTTCAATTCCCAGTACCCACATGGTGGCTAACAACAGTCTGTAACTCCAGTTCCCGGGGATCCAGTACCTTCTTCTGACCTCCGTGGACATTGAGCACCACGGGTGCACTTACACACATGCAGGCAGTACACTCATACACATAAAAAAGAAAGAAAGAAAGAAGGAAGGAAGGAAGGAAGGAAGGAAGGAAGGAAGGAAGGAAGGAAAAAGAAAGAAAGAAAGAAAGAAAGAAAGAAAGAAAGAAAGAAAGAAAGAAAGAAAGAAAGAAAGAAAAGAAAAGATAGCCATGCAGACTTTGTAGAACGGTACATACCTTCTGCATGCCTATGATCCCAATACTCAGAAAGCTGAGGCAGGAGAAGTGCTGTGCGTTTGAGGCCAGCCTGTGCTATGTAGTGAATACTGGTCCATTCAGGGCTACCAGCAAGATCCTGTCTCAAAACAACAAAACAAGGCTGGGTATGGTGGCACATATCTTTAATCCTAGTACTTGGGAAACCAATGCAGGTAGATCTCTGGGAGTTCCAGGCTAGCTTGGTCTACATGGAGAGTTCCAGACCAGCCAGAGTTACATAGTGAGACCCCGACTCAAGCAAAACAAAACCCCTTCAGAGGATGGCATGATAAGAATAGGAGTTAGGAGTTGGCTAGGCAGTTAGGGTAAAAAGACCCCAAAGAAAAGTAGCCAGTTTCTTGGCCAAAAGTCAAAATGTCCTTGGGACTGTTAGCAACATACTCTGTTCCAAAGGCCAAAAATGTCAAAAGTATTTGGGAGCTTGTATCTAATCCTTGAAAGATTTTAGGGTTACCTCTCTAGAGGGGGGAATGTTAGAGTAACCAAAAGCCCCATAAAAATAAATGAAGGAAGAAAAGAGAAAGAAAAAAGTGATGAGGAGATATGGGAGGTGTTGGAAGGGAGGGAGTGGGTGTGGATTTGATCACCCTATATTCATGTATAAAATTCTCAGTAAAGTTTTTGTAAAAGTTAAAAAAAAAAGAACAATTTTACATTTTCTACAAATTGAATTGGGAAAAGATAGCAGTTGATACTTCCTATCTTTAGGTCTTAGTAGACTTTGAGTTGCTAAACCAATCAGGAGTATTTATAGTCATTCAGACAAGAGATGACAGATTTGAACTAGAGCAGTAAGATCAGAAAACCAGGTTGCAGGTGCTTTAAGAAGTGGAACATGATGTGGACCTTTAGTATTTGACATGTGGGTGAAAGAGGAAGGAAGCCTGGAAAGCTCTCAGACTTCTGCCTCAGTGGTGGGGCGGGAGGGGGGACAGCTTAGAGTGGGCAGATGGTGATTTATGTTCCATGGAAATGAAGTTGACCTGGAAAGTACTTTTCCTGTAGAGTCATGTTGATTCCCACCACGTTCCAGTGCTCTTTCAGATGCATGCAAATCAGTTGTTTAATGTCCCTGGACAGCATAGAGAAGGCAGCAGTTGGCCTCAGCAGATGTGTTTGGGTTCTTGGCTCTGAGGTATATTGCCTATTTAAACCTCTGACAAGCTGCTTGGCCTTTCTGATATTCTCTCTCTCTCTCTCTCTCTCTCGTAAATTTGTAAAATGGAAATAGTATTTGTCTAGCCTTGCAGAGTTGCTGAGAATCAAATGAAGACAGTGAATGAGTATATTTTATCAGCTCATGTATGTTGCATGAATATTTTTGCAGAGCCTTTGCTACCGTTTTGTAAAAAGATAAGTATTTTGAGGTTCTTTGATCTAGAAATTCTATAACAGTATTAAACTTATATTTGGAAGTCCACAAGATGATTATTGAGGTTGAAAAAATGTGTTGCAGTGCTGGACGTGGTGGTGCATGCCTTTAATCCCAGCATTTGGGAGGTGAGGCAGGTGAATCTCTGTGAGCTCAAGGCCAGCCTGGTCTACATAGTGAGTTCCAGACCAGATAGGGCTACAGGGAGACCCTGTCTCAAAAAGACAAGAAAAAATGTGTTGCTGTAGTGCTGTACCGTGCTTTTAGAATGGACTACAGTGAGCTATGGAGAGTTCTGTGCAGAATGTCAGAGAACCCTACCGGATTCTATTTTTATGAACTATCTAGAGATGGCAAATCCACACAGACAGAAAGCAGATTGTTGGCATCATTACTGCAGCTAAGGATGCTATGTCCATGTTTGAAGAAATGCCCATTTAAGTCCTTTACCTGGTTTTGAACTGAGCTATTATTTCTTGCTACTGTTGAGGTTTGGGGGTTCTTCATATAAATTAGGTCTTTGCTTTTCAGCTAGTTTTTGTGACTGGAGTGAGATAAGGATCCATCTTCATTCTTTTCCACGTGTCTATCCAGTTCCCCCAGACCACTGGTTGGGGAAACCCTCCTTTCTCTTTGGCCAGAGCAACTCTCCCGTCATGACAGCCAAGAACAGAGACGAATGCCTCTCCATGCATATTTTCTTGAAATTGGTTTCTTTTTTCTTCCAATTGATTTGATAGTCATTTCTTGACTATTTAGTATCTGTAAATCTTTTGGGGAGTGAAGGAGAACTTATTTACATTAATAATAAAAAGATATTCACCCTTAAGGAACAAATTTCATTTGAAACTTCTGAGAGACATTTGGACTATTGTCTGATGTATATAAAATTAAATTCTGGTGGAGAAAAATTGTCCGTTCATTAACTTGGTGGTTTCTTACTAATGCTGATGTTCTACTTTAGTTTATGATCATTTCACTTATCTTTGGGTAGTCTGGAGGCTAAAGGTAGGTACATAAGTGATTTCAGGGTTAGTTTGGGCAACCTAGGAGACCCCTTCTCCAAAACAAAAACTTAGTCTTTTACTTATAAATATACTAAAATGTATAATTTACAAAGTTAGTTACAGAAAGGTTATTTCTTGACAGTATACACATTAAACAGCTTAAAAAATGTGTGCGTCATTTGTTTTTGTTTTTGTTATTGTTTTTCCCTTTCGCTACTGGGGATTAAACACAGGGTTAAATTAGGTGCTTGCTGCCAAGCCTGATGATCTGAGTTTGATCCTCAGAGCCTACATTGTAGAAGGAGAGAATTGATGCCCAC
Source organism: Nannospalax galili (assembly GCF_000622305.1). Lineage (NCBI taxonomy): Eukaryota > Metazoa > Chordata > Mammalia > Rodentia > Spalacidae > Nannospalax > Nannospalax galili. The sequence continues at coordinate 38,697 of NW_008328698.1, forward strand.
AGGCTTCCTCCAAGCACAGCACTGTGGCATGGGCACACCTACATCCATGTACATAGAACACACATGCAATAAATAAATGTGGGCCGGTGTGGTGGTGCACGCCTTTAATCCCAGCACTGGGGAGGCAGAGGCAGGCTGATCTCTGTGAGTTCAAGGCCAGCCTGGTCTACATAGTGAGTTCCAGGACACCTGGGGCTACAGGGAGACCCTGCCTCAAAAAGACCAATAAATAAATAAATAAATAAATAAATAAATAAATAAGTAAATAAAAATAAAATAAAAGTTAAAAAGCAAAAGAAGGGACTAGAGAGATGGCTCAGCAGTTAAGAGCACTGGCTGCTCTTGCAGAGGATTCTGGTTAGATTCCAAGTACCCACATGGCAGGTAACAACTGTCTGTAATTCCAGTTCCAGGGAATCCAACACCTTCTTCTGACCTCCACAGGCATTGCAAGACATGGTTGCACTTACACACATGTAAGCAATGTACTCATATACATAAAATTAAAGGAAAAAGAAAGAAAAGCACATGAGATATCTCTATAAGGAGACTCTCCTTGGCTGGGGGATTGTGTATTTGGTCAAGCCACCGTGGAAGAGGACATTCAGAGGGAATATAGATGGTGGTGTAGAATGGGAACTCAGAGCTCTACCTTCCATAGGGAACTTTGGAACATTTGAGACTGCCACTGCTGATAGACTTTTAAATGATTTTTATGATTTGGAACTTGGGACAGTTCCCTCCAAGTTCTCCTTGTTCATAAGAGAATTGATGTGATGTTAAGAGCCCAATGTTTATTTTTATGTTCCATGAAATTTAAGCAATATTTGAATAGTAATCACCAGAGAAAATCTTTTTGTGTGTGTCTACACATTAGTCTTATTGTAGCAAAACAACTTGTACACTTTGATTTATTTTTTATTTTTTGTTTTTTTTGAGACAGGATCTCCCTCTATCCCAAGCTGGCCTGGAACTCCCTATGTGGATTAGGCTGGCTCGATCTCAGAGAGATCCACTGGCCTCTGCCTCCCAAGTACTGAGATTAAATGCCTGTGCCACCACTCCCAGCCTTACTTGTACACTTTTAATGTTTAAAACTGACCATCATCTTTTCTTTCCAGTGAAAACAAAACACTTTTTAAAATAAAGTTACAATAGAGAATGTCAGTTCCAAATAGAATCCTACAGGTTCTGCTGATTCTCCCATTGAGTCGCAGGAGAGAATTTTATTTTAAAAATGTCATCTTAAACTGCAAGGATATCCATTAAACATCACAATTAAATGTGCTAAAGGAGAAGCCATGTTGTACTGTCGCAGTGCTCACAGCCCACCCAAACATCTCAAACCCATGCTTTGCTGACCTGTACCCATTGCTTTAAATTTTTTTTTTATTGAACAAGAGAGAAGACAGATGCATATTGGCAGAGTCTAACTGTCCATATTCAAATATAGATAGAGTGGATCCCTGAGCCCAATATACAGAGAAAGGAGGAAAAAAGCTAGAATTGTATGTACTGCTACACAAGGCCCAGCACCCCCAGAGAGCCAAGGGCGCAGGAGGTTTTGCCTATTTCCCATAGAGCATGGTGTGTTGTACGTTGAGTCCACAGTGTTTGTTGAGACAAGAAGGGATTGAAATGAATTTAGAACAGAAGAATGGAGATTCTTTTCCCATTGTACTCTGCTCAGCGTTATTTTCCCCAAATATGTTGAGAACCATAATGCTCAAAAACAGGGCGACTCTGCACAGGGTGGGGATGGGAGAGTACACTTGCTCCCAAGGACTGGAGAAAATTGAAAAGTAGGAAGAAAAATAAAGAAAAAGGTTGAATCCATCACTTTTCTGTTGTATTAATCATCTTCAGCTTACTTTCCATCATCTTCAGCTTCATCCTCACCACCTTTAACTATCTTCCAATCCTTCATCATCATCCATAGTCACTGCCAGTCATCATCTTCCTCATCATCTTCTTCCCTTTCTTCATTATCCATATCAGGAACCAAGTAGCACTGCAGGGCATTTGCCCAAATATCATCTTTGACGATCTCCCCTACTTCATCTGCGCCTTCGTCAGAACAGGGAGTAAAGCAGGTGAAGCAGCTCTGGTTCTCCCATGCTGCCTCTTCTTGCTGCCTTTACTCTGTTTGACTTGAGCATTTCACCAAATCCTTTCCAGATTTCCATTTGATTTCAGTGGACTTTGAAGATGGATTACCACTCTCATTCAGATGGAATTCTTTGGAGAGAATTTTCTTTTCTTTTAATGTTTTTGAGACAAAGTCTTCTTATAGCCCCAGCTGGCCTGGAACTCAGTATGTAAATCAGACTGGCCTCCATCTCAGAGAATCCACCTGCTTCTGCCTCCCAAGTGCCGGGATTAAAGGTATGCACCACGATGCCAAGCAGAATTTTATCTTCAAAATAAGGATTTTCATCAAAATAAAAATCTATTCTGTAACAATTTTATATCTTCAAATTCTGTCACTTCAGCTCTGGTTAAATAATGCAGCCTCTTTATCCTCTTCCCCAAGCAGTGCAGACACTTGTGGATGGTTGACAAATGTTGTTACCCAAACAGTTGGGATTTTGGTGATCAATTCTGACCTCTTCTGAAGACATGATTGGTGGAGTTTGTTATATTTCTGTTTTGCTTTCAAAATCTCACTGTCTTGTTCATTAATTCTGTCTATTTCAGTTGTGCTTTATCGCTATGTTTAATTGCTTCTTGCTGTTCTTTTTCTCTCTTCAGCAAGCTGAGAGAGGCCATTGTGTCCTCCAGATTTGGGGCAGGCATACGTCTGGGGTTTCTTGGGATGAGGTAGGAGCACAGATTGCCGATTTGGGTCCATATCATGAAGGAAGTCCAAAAACCAGAGCTCAGAGTCCTGACACTTAGCAGCAGAAAACTCTGGGGACCCCACTAGGGAAAATCTTAATTCAAATCTACATGGTTTATGAAAATATGACAGATTCCATTATCTGTGCCCTCTAATGTAGCAGCATCAGAAGTGTGTCCAAGGCTGTTGTTCTCCTCTGTTTCTGTGGATAGCATTGATGACCAGTCACAGGCACCTCCCAACCGGAATTTGCCCTCAGAACTCTCCAGATAGCCATTACCAACAGTCAGTTGGATTTAGCACTGGGGATGAAACCTGCGTCCTCTAATATGCTTTCAGTATTGCCAGATTACATAAAATAGACTAGACTAGGCAATGATGGTGTTTGAGGAATGTTGGGAAAAGTTATGCTGAAACTGAAGCAATTGTTTTTTTCTTTTTAAAAAATACTTTATTAGTATGAGTATGTTGCCTGCATGTATGTGAGTGCACTATGTTCTGCAATGCCGTGGAGGTCAGAAGAGGGCACAAGATTCTCCTGGAACTGGAGTTAAGGACGGTTCATAGCTACCATATGGGTGCTGGGAATTGAACCCAGGTCCTCTGCAAGAGCAGTCAGTGCTCTTAACCACTGAGCCATCTCTCTGGCCTCAGTAATTGTTTTTTTCAAGAATAACTAATATTTAATTCTTGTTCTAAGGTTGCTGAATTTAAAGGAGGGAACTAATATCAGGGGCTGGAAAGATGGCTCAGAGGATCAAGCAATTGCCATGAGGTCCTGAGTTCAGCTCCCCAGAACCACATAAAGCTGGACATAGGTAGTACATGTCTATAATTCCAAGGCTTCTACATGGAGATGGGAGGTAGAGGCAGGAGAATCCCTGTAAACTCCTGGTGACAGCTAGCTTAGCATGTGCAGCCACAAAAAAGAAACCCTCTCTCAAGCAAGGCTAAAGGTAAGGACCAACTCCAAGGTTGTCCTCTGACAGATCTCTTCATATGCATATGACACACAGACACCCACACTCACACACATGAACACATATATGCACATACACAAAGATTTTTTAAAAGGATCTAGGGAAGGGCAGCAGATGCCACGTTTGGCCTTGAAGGCGGCAAGAAACACCTGAAACCTGAAGCTGTGAAGTCGAAACAGAGAGGGCAGAAGAAGCTAGGGAACCCAAAGAAATAAAGGCCCGAGGAAAGGGCTGCCTGACCCACAGGTAGAATCAAGAAAGTTGGCAAAAAATAGGCTCTTCCTTGTGCCTGAGAGGAAGGTGATGGTTGATTCCATTGTTACTTAAACATCTGCATTTCCTTGTTACCTAGACCTAGAATGAAGAGTTGCCTTGGAGTTTGTTGTAGATTACAGTAAACTTGTTCAAAAAAGGAAAATAACACTAATAAGAGCACATTTTAAAATCATGGGGCATGGTTGTGTATGCCTATAATCCCAGTACTTGGGAGGTGGAAGCAGGAGGATCAGAAATTCCAGGATGTCCTAGCTACATGGAACATTTGAGTCCAGCCTGGGATACATGAGATCCTTTCTGAAAACAAAAACAATACTTAATATAATGCCATATTGAATAGGTTGGGAGGCTCTGGAACAAACTCCTGTTTTTTTTCGGGGGGGGGGGATGGTAGGGGTAAGACTTGATTTCAGGGATGTTAGTTCTGTAATGCAGTCAGCCTCAGTGTGCAGCAATTGCTGGTCTGATAGACAGGCAAAGCCAGTAAGTAGTCTGTGCTGGGGAGATCTGATGAGGGGTTTTCATCATTTATGTTAGGGCAAGGGCTAGACCCTACTCTAGACTCTTAATTCTTAGAAAGGTGACTGGCAATAAAAAGCTAAGGTCTTTTTCCTCTTAAAATTTTTTTTTGCTTGATTTATTATTTTTTTATGTATGAGTGTTTTGCCTACATGTATGTAGGTGTGTCACATGTGTGTAAACCTGCAGAGGCCAGAAGAGGGCATTGGATGTCTTAGAACTGGAGTTACAGATGGTTGTTAGCTGCCATCTGGGTGCTGGAAACTGAACCTGGGTCCTCTGGAAGAGCAGCCAGTGCTTTTAACCACTGAGCCATTTCTTTAGATCCTCTTTTTATTTTTAAAGGGTCTTATACCCAAAGCTCACTTCCGGTTCTCTGTGTGTCCAAAGATGACTTTGGATTCCTGATCCTTGATTTTCTACCTTCTAGATACTGGGATAGTAGGCTCATGTGCTGCCACACACAGCTGTTTTGGTTTTGGTGGGGTTTTTTTGAGACAGGGTCTTGCTATGTAGCTCTACCAGGCCTGGAACTTACTATGTACATTAAGGTGGCCTCAAACTCACAGAGATCTGCTTGCCTCTGCCTCCTGTGCTGAGATTAAAGGCCTGTGCACAGCTTTTTTTCCTCCTTCTAAAATAAGTTACAAAACCTATGATGCAAAAGTATAAACTTTCTTTAAAATAAAGCAAAATTTTGGCAGTAATGATTTGAAGCTGGAGGTCTTACTTTAGTCTCTGATGTGGGGCACAGTCTACAGCTAACCAAGGGAGAAGATACAGATTCTAGCAAGTACCTCCTTGTGAATGAATAGACAAATACTTTTCCTATGGGTGTTATTAAAATTAGAAGTTATGTCACTGCTAGGAGATTCAGAGTCAAGATCAGTTATATGGAAGAGCCATAGTATGTTATGTAAGCAAACATATGCTGTATGCTTCTGAACGTATTTAAGATTAGGCTCCAGATCCTAGAAAATGTGCTGACGTGTATACACATTGATCATTCAGGTGATTCCTATGCTCTTTCAAACAGGTATAAGTTAAAGCAGAGGTCTTTTTTTTTTCTTTTTCCCCTTTGCTCCATATGTATTATTCATGAGCAGGAGAAGTTAAATCCAGTGGGTACTAGCTAAATTTACTTTTAGTATTCCTAGACTCTCCCCTAGCTCTGACCCTTTGCTTTGCTTCTGTGTACCTACTGATCTGTGAACCCACTCATTTGTTCTTGCCAAACAAGGCAGGACCAGGATGGCTGAGCAGGGCTGGGTCAGAAGCCTGGGCAACTGGTTGCCGTTTGACCTTTGATAATTCATGTTATTTATCTCTTCAGCTGTGAAAATGGGGCTTTACCCTGTGGTTCTCGGGTCTGGGTTTCAGAGCAGTGTAAGCATGTAAAGCTAGTATGGGTTAGTTTTCATGAAGATAGTCCACTAATAATTCATGTTTTTTTGAGATTTTTAAATTACATATATATATATATATATATATATATATATATATATATATATATATATATATATATATATATATATATATATATATATATATATATATATATATATATATATATATATATATATATATATATATATATATATATATATATATATATATATATATATATATATATATATATATATATATATATATATATATATATATATATATATATATATATATATATATATATATATATATATATATATATATATATATAT
>NW_008328698.1:46972-58740 GCF_000622305.1 Nannospalax galili
ATATATATACTGTGTATGTACACACACAAATGTGGAGGTCAAAGAACCACTTTTAGGAATTTGTTCTCTCACTATGTGAGTTCTAGGGATTGAAGGACAGGTGGGTAGGCTTGGCAGCAGGTGCCTTTTCCTGCTGAGCCATCTCACTAGCCCAGTTTCTTAAAATTTAAAAGGGTATTGTGGGCCTTAGTTTGGAGGGCATGTGATCTCTGAAATGTCCAGAGAAGTTTGAATTAGTGCCTTTTTTTAAAAATTAAAAATACATTTTTAGTAGAAGTGTTTGTTCCTTAAGGTTGGGATCCTTATAAAAATAATTGTCAGAGCCCCTAAATGAAGTTTTTGACTAGAGCGGTGAGGAGATAGATGCTTTATTGCTTTGATGTTTTTAATGGTTTGTGTCTTTTGTGACAAAGTTCACCACAAACTTTCTGACTTTAAAACATCTTACATGTCTGCAATCAAATGTCTAAAAAGCCATCTTAAAGGCTAAAATCTAGGTGTTGACAGGACTGCACTTCCCTGAAGGCTCCAGGGGAGGACGTGAGCCTTGTCTTTTTCCAGCTTCTCTGTGTCTCTTGTCTTGTGTCCCCTTTTCTGCAACTGTATGATTCTGCTCCCAGTTTACTCCTAACTTTCCCTTTCTGCCTTCTTACAGTGAGGCTTGTCATGGGTGACAGTAGGCCTGCCTGGATAATCAGCTTCAGGCAGTCTTCCCTTGCTTACATCTGCAGAGTACCTTTTGCCATATGGAAGGATATGTTCACAAGATCCAAGGATCTAAAGATGTGGACATCTTTATGGCTGTGGTTGAGACTCTTTATTAATGGGCTGATAAATTGACTTCCAGGTCTTCTTGTCTGGGGTTTTCAGTAATAATTGATGAACACTACCTTTCTACCACTCTGAGCTAAGCCATATCTGAGTTCCTCTTGTTGGACCATTTAATGTCATTATCCTGAACCCATTATTCTGTGGAGTGGTGTGTATCAGAAAGCCTTGAGAGGTGTCAAAAGGCAGTGACAGGACAGCCAGATAGATGGCTTAGCTGGTAAAAGCACTTCCGCACAAGTCTGATGACCTGAGTTCAATTCCTAGAACTCACTTAAAGGTGGAAGGAGAGAACTGATTCTACAGTTATCTTTGAACCTCCACATATGTGGCATGATACTCATACTCACATCTATCACACACACACACACACACACACACACACACACACACACAAATAATCATAATATTTTTTTAAAAGGTATTGGGCTGGGTGTGGTGATGCATACCTTTAATTCCATCACTCAGGAGGCAGAGGAAGGTAGATATCTGTGAGATTGAGGGCAGCCTGGTTGACATAATGAGTCAACTCAGCCAGGGTTACTGAGAGACCCTGTCTCAAAAAAAAGCCAACAAAATCAACAAACAAAACATTTTGGGGCTGGAAGATAGCTCACTGATTAAGAACACTGGCTGCTCTTGTAGAGGACCTGGGCTGTGTTCCCAGCACCCACATGGCTAACAACTGTCCCTAACATCATTTCCAGGGGATGGGACTCCCTCTTTTGGCCTCCACAGGCATTGCACGCACAGGTGCATTTACATACACACAGGGAAAACACACAAATAAAATATAAATAAATGAAAAAAAATTTAAAATTAGCTTTATGTAATATAGAAAAATGGATTGCAGTGTTAGAATTTGTGAAATGTTTTCCACCCTGAACACTTTACATGAGTATTTATGTACGAAAATAATAAAATAGAGTATATTTCATTGCTCCTGTTTGTATCAGTTTTTCTCAACTCTGAAGATTCCTCTGTCACTTCAGTTTGCAAATTTTATCAGGAAAAGGTGTTATTTTGCATAGTGTTAGATTCACATGGTAAATCACTGAAGTGGAAAGTCAGAGATCACCAACGAAGCCAAAAATATTTTCAACCACTGACTTTACCAATATATATATTTTTTTGCCGGGTATGGTAGTCGATATTTCTAGACAAGGCTTCCTAATTAGCTCTCTAGTCATTTATTTATTATTGTTGTTATTAATGCTAAAGAACTAAATTGACCAAACTGCTTTAAAAATGAAATGGACTTCCTCTAACAATCTACATACTCAACTCTGTGACAGAGATTTCAGTATATTATGCATCTTCAGCACTTGCACTGTATTCCAGTTGCTAATTTAAAATTCTGCCTTATTCAGTAGTAGTATCAAACTATATTGGATTTCTAAAGCAACAGGATTGGAGCCAGGCATGGTGGCACACACCTGTGATCCCAGAGCTCAGGATGCAGAAGCAGGAGGATCAACGAAGTCTGGGGCCAGCCTGGTCTACATAATAAGTTCCATTATAAGTTCCAGGATGTGACCTCTTTCCACAAGAAAAAAAGATTAATAATAAAAATAAATAAATTTAAAAAAGATCTTAGTGAACAAGTATAAATATTGAGTTGGAAAAGTCATATGATATAGCTATTTTTTTATCTTAAATCTAAACCTCTTCACATGTGTTCTAGTAAACAAAAATGTTTTTCCTCTATAACATTTTTAAAACAGCACACAAATTTTATTTATTTTGCATGTGTAAGTACAGTGTGTGCCACAGCATGTGTGTAGGTCAGAGGACGACTTTGGGAGATGGTTCTCCCCTTTTACCATGTTGAGGCAGGCATCTCTTGCCTCTGCTGCTGTACTGTGTGCCCAGGCTAGCTGGCTCCACTAGAGGAGCTTGGGGAGATTCTCCTGTCTCTGTCTCCCATCTCACCAGAGGAGCGCTGGGATTGTGGGTGTGTGCCACTGCATCTGGCTTTTTTTTTTTAAAGTCAGGCTATTGTGGCTGTATTTTTACCAGCTGAGCCATTTTCCCAACCCCCACAAAATGTATGCCTTAAAGATGCAAATATTAGACTCCTGTAGGATATTTTGTCATGAGCATTTTCAAAGAATAATTAAGATTTTGTTATGTTTCATGGGCCACTTTAAAAAAAAATAAATTATTGAGAATTCCCATACATGCATATAAGGTATTTTGATCAAATCCATGACCACTCCTTCCCCTCCAACTCCTCCCATATCTCCCCATCACTTTTTTCTGATAACTTCATGTACTCTTTCTTCTTCTTTGGTTTATTTATTTATTTTTATGGGGCTTTTGGCTACTCTAACATTCCCCCCTCTGAAGAGGTAACCCTAAAATCTTTTAAGGATCAGATACAAGCTCCCAAATACTTCAGACATTTTTGCATGGGCCACTTTAAAAAAATAATTTTAAAAATGTTATTAAAGTTATTTATTATGTGAATATATGTATATATGTTTATGCATACACACAAATACAAATATATATGTACAAGCATAATCTCTTTACTGAGAACTCTAACTGTGGTAGGTATGATCTATATGAATACTTACTCCTTCTATCCCCCAAGACTTATCTAATGGATCCCTGCCCTCCTGAGGCATAACATTTGTTTTCTAGCTCTCAGAAGACAGAGATCCTTCCATTTTACCTTTAGTCAAACATATGACTTGATTAAGTGCTAAAATTCTGGAGAGATCTAGTCTGAAAGTAAGTCTTTACATTTCACTCCAATTCTCTATGACTTTTATGGGTGGGCTTTGGATAGGATCTTTAAAACTCTTAGTGTTTTAATTTCTTCATCTACAAAATGGAGATATTAGTAAATTCTTTGGGGGGTGTTGTGAGGATTACACAAATAAATGCTTAGTATGTATATATACTATCTTTTAGCACATAGAAAATTTCCTATAAATGTTACAAAATATCTGTGAAGTTTGCACAATTTTAATTAATTTAACTATTTTAGCTGATGGATGCCATTATTTTTGTTTCTCTGATTTATTTCAGTTTTTGTTATTTGTTATTTTTTTTTACTTTTGAAAAATTGTTATTAAGAATTTCATACATGCATATAAGGTGTTTTGTTGAAATCCACACCCACTGCCTCCCTTCTTACTCCTCCCATATCTCCCCATCACTTTTTCCTGAACACCTTTGTATACTTTTTCTTTTTTGTTTTTTATGGGGCTTTTTGCTATTCTAACATTCTCCCCCTCTGAAGAGGTAACCCTAAAATCTTTTAGGGATTACATAAGAGCTCCCAATACTTTCGACATTTTTGGCCTTTGGAATAAAGTATGTTGCTAGGAGGCCCAAGGACATTTTGATTTTTAGCTAAAAAACTAGCCACCTTTCTTTGGGGTCTTTTTACCCTAACTGCCTAGTCAATTCTTACCTCATATTCTTATCACACCATCCCCTGAAGAGGCTACCCAGATTGCCAATAGGGAATCAGGACACAGACTGCTCTAGCTTCTTCCATGCTAAACAGGGATGCAGGACAAGGCAGTTGGGGTACCCCTTCAGTGGGTCTATTTAAAAGACTCCCAAATTGTATAACTCTTAACTGTAGGGAGAAAAGAACGTCCTTAACTGGTGCCTAGGAAATGTGAAGGAGAAGTAAAGGCAAGAGTAGTTAGCATTACAAGTTCTAGACAGGGAACCAGAAAAAGGTCAGAACAGGGCAAATTTCAAATGTTCATTTCAGAGTCTATTGGAATTTCTTGACGAGAGCTTCCCAAAGCATCCCTCTATTGGGTTCCTCCTCATTTTTCTTTTGTCTGCCAAGACTGGATTTGAGAGTGATGGACTCAGGATTTGTTTTCAGGCACTTTGATAGCTGTTGGAGTGGCTAGAATCAGTGTCAGTTCCCTCACAAAGGCTTCTAGATAGGAGGAGAAAACAAATTTAGCCATCATTTTAGAATAGTGGATTGTCTCCGTTAGCTACAGGTAGGCATTACAGTATTGCAGACCAAGATTTAAAGTCTTACATCTGAGCAGTACTTTCTGATTAGAAACAAAATCATCAATGAGAAATAATTGTCTAAATAACATTTTATATGGATTTAAGCCTAATGTCTGAAAAATATAATCCCTTGAACTCTTAAATATACTGATCACTTTAATCTTTGATTATACTTTCTTTTTGGGTGTTTGAGACCATACCCTTGGCACAAATAAATCAACTTACGTTTACCCTTAAGGTCATTTGAGGATCTGTTCCTCAGGGGTCACATGGGTTTGGGAGGAGCCCCTGGCTCTTTTCTTTTACCAGTTCCATCTCTGTGAAGATAAGTCAAAGGTCCTGCTTGACCATGGCTGGCTTTACTTGGAAGCATGGAGGAAATGTTTCCTTCAAGTTGACCCTTCTCTTTGTAGACTGGACACTGGTTTAAGTCCATCTGGTTGGGTCTCCATGGCCTCCCTGAACAAGAGGACAGGTGACTCATCACAGTTACAGGGCATTTTGAGAGATGGTCAATAGTCCCCTGGAACTAGTCGACCTTGGAGGGCAAGGAGCAAAAACTGTCCTTTAAGTCCCTCTGACCAAATTAGTATAGGCCTCAAAGTATGGCTGTTAGGTTATTTCCACCAGTCTGATACTTTTTTTTTAAATACCTTTTTTATAAATTTTTAAAAATGTATTATTTTTATTTTATGTGTATGTGTGTATTGCCTTCATGTAGGTAAGTGCACCCGTGTCATGCAACACCTGCAGAAGACAGAAGAGGCTATTGGATTCCCTGGAACTAGAGTTATGGGCAGTTGTTAGCTGCCATATGGGTGTTGGGATTTGAACCCGGGTCTTCTGCAAGAACAACCAGTGTTCTTAACCACTGACCTATCTCTCTAGCCCAAGTCTGGTGCTTTTAATTACCATGTGCTATGTAGATAAGCTTGGGCAACAACCAAATGTTCTCAGATAAACTTTAACTAGACATATATTTTGTTCCTTAAACTAGTTGACTAAACTATGGCCTTAGAAATTTTAAGATTGTGTATATTATTTTTGTCTCATCCTTTATATATCATAACAAACCTACACAGACCTTCATCACTTGCTTAGGCTTTCTCATTTTTTTCTATTTTGGAAAATATCTCTATTACCATATCTTTTTAACATCTTTTACGTTCTCGTTTTCTTTTTTAATAATTATGAGATATAATAACATTAACAAATAAGTTTTCCATCTGTCATGAGAATTCTTTTCCTGGGGATACTAAGCAATGTTTATTCTCTTGTAAGGTTCTAGTGTCAAACCAATGTTTGATTAAAGTTTTCCTGGGGAACCAATGATTTACTGAGCCTACTTCCAGAGATGACTGAGGGGTTGCTGAGGTATATGAGTGACCTGAGGGTATGCACACTGGATCAAGCCTTCTCTTCCTAGCCTTCCCCAGATTATATACTTTAGTCCTCCCCAAATCCAGGAGTCCATGTGTGATTAGGGCCAAATTACATACAGTTGGCTGAGAAGAGTGGCTGAATACTCCAGTTGGACCCTGCTTGCCCCTCCTTTAATGAATTAGCACAACCACCAACAAGTCATGGGCCACTTTTATCAAGACTTTTATTTGCATATATCAGTTTTTGATCCCTAATCACAGGTTTTTGCAGAAAAAAAGTTTTTAAAAATTTGATTTTAACATTAGCCATATGAAGTAGCTATTACTCCTTTCTTTTTTGTACATGAGAAAGCTGAAAACTCCAGGTAGTAATTTTTTGAAGGCATATCACAGTGAGTGATAGGATTGAGATTTGAAGCCAGGATAAAAACTTGTTCTGAGGCTGGAGATATGGCTCAATGGATAAGAGCACTAGCTGCTCTTGTAGAGGACCTGGGTTCCGCTCCCAGCACCCACATGGTAGCTCTGGACTTCTGGCCTCTGTGGGCACTGCACACACATCAGGTACTCATACATAACATGCAGGCAAAACACATAAAATAAAAATAAATCTTCTTTTAAAAAACTTGTTTTTTTAAAAAAAATTTTTTTTCTGTGTGTGTGTGTGTGTGTGTGTGTGTGTGTGTGTGTGTGTGTGTACCACATATGTGTGGGTCACTGTGGAGACAGAAGAGGACATTGGATCCTCTGAACCTGGAGTTACAGGCAATTGTGAGCTGCCTGATGTGTGTGTAGAAAACTGAACTCTGGTCCTCTGCAAGAGCAGTCAGTGCTCTTAACCACTGAGCCATCTCTCCATCTCCAAGACTTGTTCTCTTTTTTAAAAAATTTCTTATTTTTATGTGTATGAGTCTATTGCCTGTGTATATGTAAGTGTACTCATATCATACAGAGGCCAGAAGAGGGCATTGGATCACCTGGAACTGGTGTTGTGGATGGTTATTAGCCACCATGTGAATACTGGAATCTGAACCTGGGTCTTCTGCAAGAGCAGTCAGTGCTTTTAACTGTTGAGCCATCTCTCCAGCCCCTCAATGCTTGTTCTTGGATAGCTACCTTTGTAAGACAGTCAGTAGACTGAGGTAAAGGCTAAGGTAAACTACTAGTTGTATCAAAAACCTTGAAGAAAGCTGGGCATGATGGCACATGCCTTTAATCCTAGCACTTGGGAGGCAGAGGCAGGCGGATGTCTGTGAGTTCAAGGCCAGCCTGAAGAAAATACATTAGCACAAGGGCCACTAGTGCTGTGGAGCATTGCATTGTATCTTATCCTCCATGATAGTCAGCACCCAAAGAAATGTTTGATGATGTATATCATCTTTGGTTATCAAGTGACTCAGTTTCCACCCTGTCTAAATTCCTATTCTTCTCTGAGTATCAGCCTTAGTGACATCACATAACAAAGAAGAAAATGATTTGATAATTTTTTTTCTTTTGTTTTTTGACACAGGGTCTCCCTGTAGCCATAGTTGGCCTAGAACTTGCTATGTAGACCAAACTGGGCTCAATCTTACGAGATCTGCCTGCCTCTGCCTCCTGAGTGCTGGGTTTAAAGGTGTGTGCCACGTACCTGACCAGATTTGATGAAATAAAAAGCCTCCTTCGTATGGCTGTTTTTTGAGTCAAAGTCATGACTTTGTTGAGGGAAATACATAGTTTCACTGGCCTAATTTTTGATATATTGATAGGGACTGAAGTATACAGTATAATGCTGCTCATCCTGGGTTCCAGGTTCTTAGTGGTCATGGTCTTTTAGAAATTCATGTGTGATTAGACTGCAGGAAGCTTTTTATTGCTAAATTTCAGCCTAAATTGTGCTTGTGTTCCTTTGTTTGTAAAAATGAAGCAGCTGTCTTAAATCTTAATCTCTCTCCCATTTCTTATTTTGAGAGAGTCTCATGTAGACTGCTGGCTGGAATTCATAACTTTGTAGCCCAGGTTGGCCTGGAACTCAGGGCCATCCTCCTGCCTCTGCCCCTTGCTTATAGACATTAGCCACTGTGCCTGTGCTAGGCAATTAAGCCTAGTGCCTCACACATCCTAAGCAAGCATTCTAACACTGAGCTATAGCTGCAGCCCTGCAAATTGTCTTTTTTTTTTTTCCAGTCATGGATTCTAGATTTGAGAGGGATTCCTTAGGTCTGGTTCTGTAAGGTAGAGGTGCCCAACCCTGAAGAAAGACTCAAAAATGGTCACATGCAAATCCCTTGACACTATTGTAGTTCCAACTTAAGAATGAGTTGGAGGGATGTATTTTCCCAGAAGCCATGTAAGTTCTAGGACAATGGTGCCTGCAAGCTTGTCCCCTGACCCTCAGAAGAAGCAGTGGAGAGTGGGTAGCAAAGCCATGGCAGCACGCATGACAAGCCGTGTGCAAGCCATTGGATTTCTCAGGCTTTCCTGATTGCTTATCTACAGAGTGAATGAATTGAGCAGGTCATTTCCTAGGTCCTATAGGCTCTGATGTCAGTGATTGGGATTTCCGATTCCTGGGTCAGCATCTGGGTGTGGATTTGGATGGCAGCATTGTGTAGGAGGCCAGGAATGCTGTGCTCCCAACCTTTGCATATTTTCTTGAGGTGCTCACCAGTTCATGTTAGATAACCAAGAGAGTTGCACAGTCACAGACTTTTTGGTATTCTTCATTTCATGATGGAAAAGAATGTCATTGTCCTGGCCTCTGCTCTTTTTTTTTTTTTTTTTTTTTTTTTTTGTCTTTTTTTTGGGGGG
Source organism: Nannospalax galili (assembly GCF_000622305.1). NCBI lineage: Eukaryota > Metazoa > Chordata > Mammalia > Rodentia > Spalacidae > Nannospalax > Nannospalax galili. The sequence goes on from NW_008328698.1 coordinate 55,969, forward strand.
GCAGGGTCTCCCTGTAGCCCCAGCTGTCCTGGAACTCACTATGTAGACCAGGCTGGCCTTGAACTCACAGAGATCCGCCTGCCTCTGCCTCCCGAGTGCTGGGATTAAAGGTGTGCACCACCACGCCCGGCCCTTTTGTTTCTTTTTTTAAAAAAAATTTTATTATTATTTTATGTGAATGAGTGTATTGCCTGCATGTGTGTAAGTGCACCCATGTCATGCAGTGCCCGTGGAGGTTAGCAGGTGTTCGATTCCCCTGGAACTGGAGTTATGAATGATTGTTAGTCACCATGTGGGACCTCTGCAAGACAGTCAGTGCTCTTAACTGCTGAACCATTTCTCTAGCCCCGCTTTTGTTTCTTAAAGTAGCTGTTTTTATTTTAATAGCATGATTTAGTCCCTAATTGACAGAAATATATGGTTGTCCAGATTCCTAGGTATTATGCTTCATTGGTAAGAGAAAATGTTACTCTTGGTATAGCTACCTATTGTCCAGTTCTAGGAGTTTTCTTTTTTTTTTTTTCTTTTTGTTTTTTGACACAAGGCCTCACTCTCTAATCAGGCTGGTGGGGAACTTGAGGACCTCCAACCTCAGCCCAAGAGTCTTTTCCTTATAAGCCTATTAAATAAAGCTCTGATGGGAAGAATATGTTTACCTATAGGGAAGGCTTACAGCATTTATATGTATTCAGTACGCATACATATAAATTAGTCAAAAGAAAAAATGTTTTTGCTTTCTTTTCTTTTTTAAAAAGATTAATTTTAAAAAATTTAATTATGTGTTTGTATGTATGTGTGGGTGCCTGCAGAGGCCAGAAGAGGGTATCAGACCCCCTGGAGCTGGAGTTACAGGTGGTTGTCGGCCACCCTACATGGGTCTTGGGAACCAAAGTCACGTCTTCTGGAAGAACAGGAATTCTTAACTGCTGAGCCATCGCTTCAGACCCATTGCTTTCTTTTTGAATACCTTCAGATACCTCTAAAAATTCTATTTGCAGGGTGTGTGTGTGTGTGTGTGTGTGTGTGTGTGTGTGTATCCATATATGCATATGTGTGCTCAGGTGCATATGCCTTTAAAAAGCAAATATTCTTAGACTTTTCCCTGACCGTATGTTTTAAAGGTAAAGATCATTTCAGTGAAAGAAGTGTTTCAGATTTGCTGTTTTCCTATATAATAGTTGTTTTTCTTTGGTATAGAATTAGATAAAACCATATAATTAATGTACTAATTCTTCCAATAAAGGGTTTCTCAAAGAATAAATAGAACTATCTAGTCATGGTGGCAAGAGCTTATAAATCCCAGTACTCTGGAGATTTGGACAGCTTGAGAGGCTCTGTGTCAAAAACATGATTTTCCTTCCTTCCTTCCTTCCTTCCTTCCTTCCTTCCTTCCTTCCTTCCCTCCCTCCCTCCCTCCCTCCCTCTTATTTACGTCTCTCTCTCTCTTTCTTTCTTTCTTTGTTTCTTTCTTTCATCTTTTTGAGACAGGGGTCTCCCTGTAGCCATAGTTGGCCTGGACTTGCTGTGGAGATCTGGCTGGCCTTGATCTCACAGAGCTCCACCTACCTCTGTCTCCCAAGTGCTGGGATTAAAGGTGTGTGTCACCATGCCTGGCTCATCAAAAACATGTAAAAAAAATTACTATTTTAATTTTTTGTGTATGAATGTATTGCTTGCATCTATATAACTATACCTATGACTTGAAGTGCCTGAGGAAGTCAGAAGAGGGTACTGGATCCCCTGGAACTGGAGTTATGGACAGTCGTTAGTCACCATGTGGGTGCTGGGAACTGAACTTAGATCTCCTGTAAAAGCAGCCAAGCAACCAGTGCTCTTAACTGCTGAGCCATCTCTTTAGCCCCCCAAACCCTTTTTTTTTGTTAGTGGAAATTGTTATCTTGAAACTTTCATCATAATATTAGTGAAAGTAATTTTTTTCAGAATCTCTGTATATGTTTTGTAAAATTGTTTTTTTTTTTAGTCTTTTTGAGACAGCGTCTCCCGTAGCTCCAGCTGCTGGCCTGCATTCACTGTGGAGACCAGGCTTACAGAGATCCGCCTGCCTGTGCCTCTGCCTCCCAAGTGCTGGGCCTAAAGACATGTGCTACCACACCTGGCTGCAAAATTGGTCTTTAAAATTACTTTATTGTGTGTTTGTGTGTGTGGTGTATACATACCTGTGTGTGGGTATACATGCCCATATGTACACACAGAGGCCAGAGGACTGATGTTGGATGTTCTGGTTCACTGCTCTCTGCCTTATTCCTTATACAGTCTCTCACTGAATTAGAACCAGGCTGGTGTCCAGCATGCCTCAGGCAATCCTGCTGGCACAAGCACTGCCAACACTGGGGTTACAGGCATGTGCAGCCACATCCAACTTCTTATTTTAAACAATAATACTGTGGATTTGAATTGAGGGCCTCTTGTTGAGCAGCAAGCACTCTTCCTCATTGAGCCATCTCCCCAGCCCCCAAATTGGTTTCTAAAATGATACAAGGTGAGGGAGGGGCTCATGAAGTTCCACTGCTCTTGAGGAGCTATTGGTAGTTGGTAGCTACTAGGAAAGGGGGAGTCAGTTTTTTCCAGAGATGCAGGCCCTGAGATGCTCCAGAATATGTTCCTATACCCCTGTACATACAGGCAGCACTAAATGACCTCAGTGGATAGTAAAAAGAGAGAGATTGGTAGCTGGGCATGGTAGTGCAGGCTGGGGCTACAGGGAGACCCTGTCTCAAAAAGACCAAAAAATAAATAAATAAATAAATAAAT
>NW_008328698.1:58814-59791 GCF_000622305.1 Nannospalax galili
AATAAAAAGAGAGAGATTGGGAGGGAAAAGTAGGTGGGGGGAGAAATGGAAGGGTGGGAATGGGGAATGGGTTGGATCCAAACACATTATATGCATGTTTGAGTAGTAAATAAAATATTTAATGAAAATAAAATAAAAATGTAGGAAGAACCTGTTTCCATTTTTTAGGGGAAGGAGCAGGAGGAGATTGGGAAAGATATGAAAATTAAAATGGTAATTTAAAAGCTGGGCGTGGTGGCACACACCTTTAATCCCAGCACTCCGGAGGCAGAGGCAGGTGGATCTCTGTGAGTTCAAGGCCAGCCTGGTCTACATAGTGAGTTCTAGGACAGCTGGAGCTACAGGGAGACCTGTATTTAAAAAATTGAAGGATGAAAGGTTTCTTTTGGCTTACAGTTCAAGAGGATGCAAGTCCTGGTGGTAGGGAAAGCAGGAGCTTGAGGCAGCTGGTCACATTGCCTCTGCAGTCAGCTGGTCACATTGCCTTTGCAGTCAGAATGCAGAGTGAGTAGGAAGTAGGGCAGAGTTAAAGAGTCCAGTCCCCCTAGTGATTCACTTCCTCATGCAAGGCTCCACCTCCTAAAGCTTTCACCACCTTCCAGAACAGCACCACCTTCCTTCAGAACTATAAAATTCATATATTATTCTTTTGGAAAACTTGTTTACTTATCTGAGAGAGAGAGAGAGAGAGAGAGAGAGAGAGAGAGAGAGAGAGAACAAACGAACTGTACAGATGGCTGGAGAAGTAATCCAGTCTGTTATGGTGGGGCAGGCCTCAGGACAGTGAGCTGGCTGGCCATGTGGCCTCCATTAACTATGGAGAAGTAGAGAAGATTCAAAATACTTTAATGTTTATATATCTATCATAAATGCAGTTTTTTTTTTTCTTTTTCTTTTTTGAGACAGTCTCACAAGTCCTGGTTGGCCTGGGACTGACTCTCTCTCTCTCTCTCTCTCTCTCTCTCTCTCTCTCTCTC
>NW_008328698.1:59804-79240 GCF_000622305.1 Nannospalax galili
CATACATACATACATACACACACACACACACACACACACACACACACACACACACACACAGGCTAGCCTAGAACTTGTGGTGATCCTCCTGCTCCAGCCTCCTCAGTTCTGGGATTATGGGTCTGCATTCAGTTTGACAACCAAATGAACTCACAACTTTGTACAAGCAAAACAGTGTCATTCTAGTACTTGTTATTTGCATAGATGTTTTCATAGGTTTAATTAAGCCAGAGCTAGAGTTGTTCAAAATATTACCAATGACTTTAGGAGCCTACAATCCTTTGAAATTAACTCTTTGTATTTTTATTACAGGTAAATTGGGATATTCACATTGTACAGAAGCAGAGGTAAGAGAATGTTGCACGTTTCTGGTAAAACCGCTTTGTGCTCTTTATAGTGACTTGAATAAGTTCTTTTGCATTGTTTTCTTAGCTTTCAGATAAGGTATGTTAAGAACAGGTGCATGGCTTCTGTATTCAGGAAAAGTAAAATGTGAAGCAAAATCAGTTACTTTGTCCACTTGTCTGTTATAAGAAATAAATACAGCTTAAAACATTGCCTGTATTGGTAGGTTTAATTAATACCTTAAGCACTGAATAAGAATTATATGTTTAGGTTTTTTTTTTTCCAAAATCTAATCTGTAAAAACATCACTTGATTTTTTTTTTTTTTTTGGTAGGTTTTAGGGATTGAACTCAGGTTCTCATACATGCTAAACAAGCACTCTGCCACTGAGCTGCATTCCCTCCCCAGCCCTCTATAGAGCTTCTCTAGTGTAACAAGAAATAAGAACATGGAAATTGTTTTAGTAAGATGAATAATGAATGAAATGCTTTGTTATTTCTACAAGAAGTTTCGTCATTTGTAAATAATTTAAATAGTTTAATTCAAGATTATGGTTGTGTAATTTAAGGAGTTTCTGTGTGATTACTTATGTTTCTTGCAGGAATTTCAAGGGTAATATTGAAATGCTGGGCAGTGTGTGTGTACTGTTCTTTTCAGTACCAGAGCTTCACTCTTAGATTGGAGGTGTTGGTACTTTGTTAATGTATAAATATTTAGGAAATTGTATGTCTACTTTTATAATGGATCTGTATATTGATACAAGTTTCAGTAAATTTTAACTTATTTTATGTAGAATACAAACTTTCTAAAGGAAGTTATATAATTAAAAAACAAAAATAATCTCAATCCAACCTAAGGAACTTTCAGCAATTAATGGCTGCTGGGAGGCGGAAAGACAGTGTCTTACAGGGTTGGAACTTTTGGTGGGCCCAGTGGGTTGGACCCACACTGAAGGATATTTGGGAACACAAATCAGACTCTATAGGCCATATTATATATATAAGAAAGTACAGGGGCTGGAGAGATGGCTCAGCAGTTAAGATCACTGACTGCTCTTGCAGAGGACCCAGGTTGATTCCCAGCACCCACATGGCAGCTACGAACAATCCTTAACTCCAGTTCCATAAAATAAAAATAATAAATAAAATATTAAAAAAAGAAAGCACATTAAATTGGGTGGGGGGCAGTGGTGGAATGATGTGGATATGGGAGGGGATCTAAATACCATCAAACTACTTTGTACGAAAATTGCAAACATTCAGTTAAATTGCATTCTTCTTTGCATTCAGTTCATTTTTATATTTTCTAGTTTGAAAGTAAAGATTTTTTTTTCAAATTAGTTTTTAAAAAGAATTATTTTTTATTTTATGTGTATGAGTGTATTGCCTGCATGTGTGTAAGTGTAATGCCAGTGGAGGTCAGAAGAGGGTGTTGGATCCCCTGGAACTGGAGTTTAGGATAGTTGTTAGCTGCCATGTGGGTGCTGTAAGAGCAGTTGGTGCTCTAACAGCTGAACCATCTCTCCAGCCCCTCAAATTAGTTTTAAAAATGGGTAAGAACTTAATATTTTTGTATTACTGGATTTTTTTTTTTTTTTTTGGCCTAGGAGTCTGGATATATTGTTCAACATGGTATGGAGGATTGGAGTGGATGTAAATAAGGACATAGAGTTTTTTATCTGTAGTTTCAGGATATATGTTGTTCTAGCTTTGCAAGTTTGAGCAAGGAATTTTCCTCAGGAGGTTTATCTCTCTTGTCTATAAAATATTTATAATTTCTATTAAAGTCATAGGTTTGTAGAATTTTAAAGAGAATATATGTGAAAATTGTTTCATTAGCTCCAAAGACACCTTTGTAATTAAGAGAATATAAAGTCAGCATTCATCTGCGTTTAGTATTGAAATATGATTATACATGCAAGGTATTGTCCCAAGTCTCATTCTATGTTGAATTGTATTGCCACAAGATTAGCATGGTTTTTTGTTTGGTTTGGTGTGGGTTTTGAGACAGGGTCTCCCTGTAGCCCCAGCTGGGCTGGAACCTGATATGTAGACCAGACTGGCCTTGAGCTCACAGAGATCTGCCTGCCTCTGTCTCTCAGGTGCTGGGATCAAAGTCGTGCACCACAATGCTGGGCTAAGTTCTGCTTGGTTTTAACATTTGTTTAGTGCCCTGAATGATGACTCTCAGACTAACTGCAGAAGCAAATATGAGAGCTGACTGGCTGTTATTAATCATCAAGAGGGTTTTACAAAAACGTAAAATAATACCCTAAGTTTTTGAAAACAATAGTTTTTTACCCTTAAGTGTTATTTATATTAACATGTGGGTTTAAGTGAGTGGTAAATATTTTTACATTTTCTCTTTTGATTTCTAGCATTGTAGATATTTGTTAATAGTTTATATAAATAAAAGCTCTTAAGCCCCTCCTCAGTGAGGTTTTTTTTTTGTGGGTTTTTTTTTGTGTGTGTGTGTGTGTGTGTGTGTGTTTTTTGTTGTTGTTGGTTGTTTTTGGTCTTTTTGAGATAGGGTCTCCCTGTAGCTAGCCTGAAACTCACTATATAGATCAGACTGGGCTTGAAGTCACAGAGATCTGTTTGCCTCTGCCTCCTGAGTGCTGGGACTAAAGCTGTGAGCCACCACGCCTGGCGAGTTTTTTTTTTAAAGTGTGTGAAGGTTTTCTGAGAATGGGGATGCACTGGGTTAGAAGGGCACTCTTGAGAAGAGATTCCTGTAGCTTTGTGTGAGGCAGAAGGCTATTGTGTTCTTGCTGGCAGTAAGGCCAGAGTAAGAGTGTATGGAGGTAGCTATGTTAGGGCCCATGGCACATGCCTGAGCTTCTGAGTGTGTGTGTGTGTGTGTGTGTGTGTGTGTGTGTGTGTGTGCGCGTGTGTGTAGAGGGGAGGTCAGTGCACTTCTGTCAGTTGGGTGGTGGCTCCTCCCAGCTTTCTAGCCTCCTCATCCCACAGTGGGTTGCTGTGAAAGAGGCCTGGATGGATGTGAAGCCTGCCTTGATGTAGCATGTTATTATTCTACATGGAAAGAAGGAAGGTCCTGCTTCTTAAGTAAGGCTCATAGGTTCACTGAGGAAAACAAAATTTTCCTGGGGCTGTAGGAGCCTGACCAAGGCAATATAGTTAATACAGAGAGCACAACATGTCTAACTCTCTTTTAAAATATTTTATTTGTTTTTATTTTATGTGTATGAGTATTTTGCTTTCATGTATGTAATTGCACCCAGTGCATGCAATACCCTGCAGAGGTCAGAAGAGGGTGTTGGATCCCCTGGAACTAGCGTTAAGGACTGTTATCAGCTGCCATGTGGATTTTGGGAACTGAACTTAGGTCCTCTGCAACAGCAGCCAGTGTTCTTAACTGCAGAGCCATCTCTCCAGCACCAAATTCCTTGTTTTTGTAGTACATAGAAAACATTATGAATTATTTTTCTAGTTTTTAATGTATTTTTTAATTTATCCTTTGAGAATTTCATATAAGTATGTGATGTATTATGATGGTCTTTACCCCCACTCTCCCACTTCCAACTCCTTGGATCTTTCTGCCCCTTCTCCTGTCTCCCAATTTCATGTCCTCTTTTTATTTGCCTTTTTAAAAAAATCCACCGGGACCAATTTGTGTTGCCCATATTTGCGTGGGTGTGAGGCCACCCACTGGAACATAAGTCAGCCTACATCCATAAAGAAAATTCCCTCTGCTGGGTGTGGTGATGTATGCCTGTAGTTCCAGAAGTTGGGAGGGAGAGGCAGGCGTATGTCTGTGAGTTCAAGGCCAGCTCTGGCTACAGGGAGACCCTGTTTCAAAAAGACCAAAAGAGCCGGGTGTGGTGGCACACACCTTTAGTCCCAGTGCTCGGGAGGCAGAGGCAGGTGGATCTCTGTGTGTTCAAGCCCAACCTGGTCAGCTGGGGCTACAGGGAAACCCTGTCTCAAAAGGACCAAAAAGAAAAAGAAAAAAAAAAAAAAAAAAAAAAAAAAAAAAAAAAAAAACAAAAGAAAAAAAAAGAAAACTCTTCCTCTAGGAGTGAGCATTCATCTGCCAGTAACTCCCCAGCTAGGGCTCGGAGCTTGCTTGCCCCTCCCCTCTCCTTGCTGGAATGCTGAGTGGCTCCATTTTGCCTAGGCCTTTGCAGGCAACCACAACTGCTGTGAGTTCCTGAGTGCAATTGTCCTGTCATGTCCAGAACACACTGCTTTGCCCAATCCTCCCTGACCTATGGCTCCTACAGTTGTTCTATACCTTCTGTGGTGTTCTCTGAGCTTTAAGGGGAGGGCATGGGCTTTTAACTATGGCCTCTGGGAGGAAGGAGCATTATCCCCTATGTAGACCAGGTTGGCCTCAAACTCAGCCTCAAACTTTGCCTGCCCCTGCCTCCCAAGTGCTTTTTATTGTTTATTTTATGTGTGTGAGTGTATTGCCTGCATGCATATAAGCGCACTATGTTGTGCAGTGCCTGTAGAGGTCAGAAGAGGTTGTTGGATCCTTTGGAACTGAAGTTATGGGCAGTTGTTAGCCACCATGTGAATGCTTGGATACCTGGGTCTTCTGTAAGAACAGCCAATGATCTTAACATCTGAGTCCTCTTTCCAGCCCCCAAATTCACTCTTTTTAGTCACATTACTTCCAGTATTTTACCAACATATTCCTTTGTTAACCACTTATGATAAAATTCCATCATCCTCCAGTTCTCCCTCACACGCTTCTTCATACTTCTGCTCCAGCAGCCACTGATCTGCTGTTGCTGTCCTTACTCTTTGAGGACCTGACACTTAAATAGTGTGTGACCCATACTCCCCCTTCCTAGAAGTGGCTCAGACTGGTAACTTATAAACTCGTGGATGACTAACCTGTACTTTTACTTGCTTATCCAAGAGGCAGCTCCGATCTGAGTTAGGGGCAGCTTTTATCTCCATTTCACAAGTTTTTCCTACTATCATTATTTCAGAAGTACTTATGGATTATAATTCTTGAAGACAATTGCTGGGCACTCAAAATTATTAAAATATAACAGACTCATGTTTTGAAGCATTTCAGCTGAGGCTCTTGTAGTTTTCCAGTTTCATTACTTTCCTATCTTATATTAACTACTGCCAATTATGTAGTGCTCAGAGCCCTTTCTCTTTAGAGGAAAGGCTAAATGAATAACTGGAGCAATCTGCTGTTGTTCTCTTAGTGAGTTAGCTATATTTTAAGTGGAATAGGTTAAGCTATTATATAAAGTAAAATGAACTTTTATCATTACTTAGTCTTGATAGAGCCAATTTAAGTGGGCTCTTGTTGATGAGCACACTGTAGTCTGTATCATGTAAAAAAACTGGGACTTTAGTTTTAGTTATATTTACATGCATTTAGAGGGTTATATGTGCATCTGAGCACAATTCCCTTGGAGGCCAGAGGCATCAAATCCCCTGGGGCTGGAGTGAAAGGTGGTTGTAAGCCACCCAACATGGGTGCTGGGAACTGAACTTGGGTTCTCTGTAAGAGCAGTGTGCACTTTTAACCACTGAGCCATCTCTCCAGACCCTCATGCTTACATCCTAAACAGAGTTCATAAACACTGTAATACTTAACACTATTTCACTCCTACATACATCTTTAAAAACTACTTGAGGGCTTACTGTGGTGCATATTGCTAGAGACACTAACTCTCATACTAAGTTTATGATGTTGTTTATTTACTGTGGTTATTGGCGTGTTGGAAATAAGAGCTAGAAAACAGAAAAGCAGAGTAGCTTGTGATGGCTAACCATCATTGTCAATGTGACCGAACTTAGAATCACCTTCGAGACACACTTAGGTTGTCTGTGAGGGTATTTCTAGAGAGGTTTCTGGAGAGTGAAGACTCAGTCTTAAATGTGAACAGTGCTGTCTTAACGGTTAGGGTCACAACTGAATAAAAAGGGAAAAAGGAGAAAGCAAGCTGAGCACCAGCATCCATTTCTATTTCTGACTCGACACAGTGTGGCCAGCCGCCTCATGCTTTTGCTGCCATGCTTTTTGCCATGAATGGTATCCTCCAACTGTGAGCAGGAAGAAACCCTTAAATTGTTTTTGTCAGGTATTTTGTCACAGCAACAAAAGTAACTAGTATACCTGCCCAAGCCTAGATGGCCAGTGGGCTCTTAACCCATTGAGTATCTTCCTGGTTCATACACCTGTTCTTTTAGCAGAAAGCTTGTGTCATCCTCAACTTTTAAGGATTTACAAATGAGATTGTATGATAAGTTAAAGTGAAGTGTATTGTCTGAAAGGATTAGAAGAAAAAATTTCAAAACTGCTAGTATCAAAATATTATCCTTAGGGCTGGAGAGATGACTCAGCTGTTAAGAGCACCGACTGCTCTTTCAGAGTACTGGAGTTTGAATCCCAGCACTCACATGGCAGCTAACAACTGTCCATTACTCCAGTTCTAGGGACTCTTGACGCCCTCTTCTGGCCTCTGTTGGCATTGCATGATACAGGTGCACTTATGTGCATGCAGGCAATGCACTCATACATATAAAATAAAATAAAAATAATAAATAAGCCCCGCAGGCCTCTCTCTCTGGGGGCTTATACTGAGTTCAATATTGTATAACTGTATTAACTCAACTGTGAACCTAGAAACTTGCACCCACCTGTGATAGAGATGCACTCTTGCTCTGGAGTATGTTACTGAATATGTTAAAGCTGTAATGAAATGCTTCTTCTAATCATGTAGTTATTAAAAATTAAAATAATGATAAAAAATAAAAATAAATAAAATATTTTAAAAAATACTCTCTGGTCAGCAGGCTAAGCAGAATGAGAAAGAATGCTTGCTTCCATTGTGTTTTGTTGACTGGAAGGCCCCAAATGTTCCATATATGTGTTTTTTCTTTTTCCATTTTTCACATGTGTGTATACATGTTTCAGAATATATATTTTTATGGCCATTTGATTGACACTGACTTCCATGATCTGGGAATTGTTTTGTATGTTGAGAGAAAATTGTATCTACATGTGAGTTCCTACTTCTGAGTGTCAGATTTAATAGAGGTTAGAAGGAGCATTTGTCTGCTAAGTAGACAAGTTTTTACTGAGATGTCATGTATTTTCAGGTATAGTGGGGGCGTTCCAGTAGCTACATGACACATTTGAGTCACTCTCCCTGCCCCACCTAGGAAGCAGTTGTTACTAAAATTGTCTTTCTGGTTTATAGTTACATATAGATACCTATGTCAGGGCCATTATTTGACTACTGGAAACAGAACTTACACGAAAAAGTGTTTTGTATAGTTTTTTACTGTATTTGAAGACAAATGACAATTTGTATCCAAGTTTGGCAAATAATCTCAGAATAATCAAAAGTATTTGTGTGAGAGTAAATATTTTGTGATTATTTATGACTAACAGAAAATTTACCCTATAAATAACTTATCTTAAGATATATACCAGTAATTTTATAATACTGTGGAACATTTTCTTAATAGTTTGCCTTGTCAGGGGGCCATATCAGTCTGCCTTCATGAAAAGTTACAATTTTTAAATATTTATTTTTATTTTAAGTATATGAGTGTTATGTGTGCATATGTGTAAATGCGACCATGTCATACAGTGCTTGAGGAGGTCAGAAGAGAGCATGGGATGCCCTGGACCTGGAGTTACTGATGGTTGTTACCTGCCATGTGGGTGCTGGAATTTGAACCTGGATCTTCTGTAAGAGCTGCTGGAAAAGTTGAAATATTTTTAATAACAAAACTGTAGTACTTTTCAGCATGCATAATGTGCTTACAGAATCACTATAGGAAGAGACACTTTTTTACAAAAAAAGAATTTAATTTTTATTTTATGTGTTTTTCCTGCATGCATGTACCTGGTGCCTGTGGAGGAGGTGTCCTGGAACTGGAGTTAAGGATGGGTGTTAGCCATCATGTAGGTGTTGGAAACTGAATCCAGGTTCTCTGGAAGAGCAGCAAGTACTTTAACTGCTGAGCCATCTCTCTAGCCCCCTTAAATTTCTATCTTTAAATTGACCATATTTATTTGTAGATATATTTGTCATAAAAATTAAAACATCAAAGAAAAAGTAAAAGAAGAAAGTAAAGAAGAAAGTAACATTTATTTATATTCTATCACTTAGTGGTAAAGGCTACATAGTGTGATATGCTGCATTGACTACATATTAGGTGCTATCCTTAGGTATACATGTATGGAAAAGGCTTAGATACATACGTTGGAACTACACCAGGCAGAAGGATATTGTCACAGTTAGCTTTGGCTATCAACTTGACACAAACCTGGGAAGAGGGAATCTCTTGACAAATCACCTGGGAAGAGGGAATCTCAGCTGAAGAATTGTCTCTATCAGATTGGCCTGTGACCATATCTGTGGGGCATTTTCTTGATTGCTAATTGATGTAGGAGAGTTCAGCCCACTGTGGATGGTACCATTCCTGGGCCAGTGGGCCTGAGTTATATAAGAAAGCTAGCTGGGCAAGCCGGAGGGGGCAGTGTTCCTCCATTTCTGCTTCTTGCTCCTGCCTTGGGTTCTTGCCTTAGTTGATGGCCTATAAGCTGAAATAAACCTCTTCTTTTCCAAGTTGCTTTTGGTCATGAAGTTTATCACAGCAACAAAAAAATAACTAATGCAGATGTTCTAATGAACAGTGAAGGAGCTAGCTGATTTTTAAATTGACAGAGCACCTGGATATCCAAAGCATACAGTGTGAACAGAGGTAAAGGAAATGCATGGAAGACAAGATGGTGCTAGGCCTTGTGGGCTCTATGGAGGATTGCACATAGGCATGTTTTCTCTTCAAGGGAAAACATTTATATCTGAAAATTTCTTCTCTTTCCTAGGGTTGGTTGGTTTATTTATTTTTGGTGAGCCAACGAGTTTATGGGTTTGGGGTTATTTACAAGAACATAGGCAACTTATCAGTGACTATACTGCCAAAGAAAATCTATCTCTTCCAGCGACCATTAACTACCTTATAGGTCATTAGGGCTCCCAAGGCTCCTCCCCACTAGCATGCAGTTTGCTTTTTGATGTGTACTCTTTTTCTAATGTTGCTTATTCTTTTGGGGATAATAGTATTTATTCACATTTCATCAGCTGACATATTGTTTGGTTAACAATTGTTACTATAATCATAAAGGTATAGTTACATAAATGGGTTTTAGAAGAAACCAAGCTGACCTCTGATAAGCCTGCAGGTCACCTAGTAGGTACAGAAATGCACTGGTGACTAAGTACCATGGAGACTGGTCTTGAAATAATTGGACAGTGAGAGGTAAATCAGGTATAAAAAGTATGCAGAGAATGTGATCTGAAGGGAAAGTATGATTATCTTAACAATAATGATTCAGATACATTTTCTGAATGTTCTTTTAGATTGCTTTATTTTCAGAGATTTATGTAAGGAATATTTTGCTTTTGTAATAGCAAAACATAGGAGACTGTGTGTGTGTGTGTGTGTGTGTGTGTGTGTGTGTGTATATCTTGCTGAGTTGAAAAGCCCAGTAGATGGAAACATGCATTTCACTCTTACACACTCTTCTGTGTCCCTTGACCTAGGCTAGGTGAGAGGCAAAGAACAAACTCTCCCCTAGCCTAAAGGAGCCTGGCATTTCAAGAACAATAGTTATTTCCATAAAATTGTGTCTCTTTAGGGATTTCCATGACTTTGAGTTGGGAAACAAAAACTAAAATAGGGTTGAGATGGGAAACAACTCAAAAACATGGAAGATGTGAAGGGAAAATGAGCAGTTACTAATTCTAAAAGGGTGAATTTTTAAAAAATCTTTCCATGAATATTGTTGAATGAGCAAATCCTTTTGTGAGGAACAGGACCTTGTGATTGTCACAAGTTACTCACAGTTACAAACCAAGAAATTTACTGTTGTGTCAAACAGTCCACGAATCATGGTTAAGCAAGTATACTAATGAAGCCATTGGGTTCAGTGTTCCTGATCAGGTGACTTCCCAGATAGTTCAAAGCATTTCTGAAATTTGTTTATCTTGAGCTAAGTAAAAAGCAAATTTCATGTCCTAACAAAATGCTCTTTTTTATTCTCTTGTTCAGTGGGTATGAGAGTAAGTCAGCTTCTTATAATGTGTGTAGTCCTGATAGAAGCAAACATTGTCATTGATAATTATAAAAATCAGGCAATTAATGGAAAAAGATAATCCGCTATTTTTAGGAAGGTAAGCAGCCCTGGGAACAGACAGGCAAATTGTAGCCCTAGGATTGCTGAAGACACTGAAGCCCTCTTGCTTTCCTTTCTGCGTCCCTGTTTTCTCCCCAACTCCCAGCTCTGACAGCAACCATTCAGCATTCTGTCTCTATGATTTAGACGACTCCAGGTAACTTGTGACATCATACAGTGTTTGTCCAGTAGTGGCTGATGTACTTCATTTAACATAATGTCCTGAGGCTTCATCCACATTGTAGCAAGTATCAGAATTCCCTTCCTTTTAATGGCTGAGTCCTATTCCATTTTGTGACTATACCACATTTTCTTTATCCATTCATCCTTTGATGTACATCTGGTTGCTTCTACTTTGTAACTATTGTAAATAATGCTTTTATAAGCTTGGGTGTGAAACCACTAGACAGCTTTGAGCAGAGCAACATTTTTTTTATGCTAAAAAAAATCATTATGGCTATTCCTTTTCTCACTAGCATGTGAGCACAGCTCTTGTGTTTATTTCTGTTGTGTTTTGGTGCTTACAGTGTCTGGCACATATTAATTCACCAGGCATGCGTGTATTTGAAGAATAAATTACAGAACTCAACATATGTGTTTCAAACTCTGGAGTCTGCCATATGATTTTATATTGTGTCAACTGAAGTTCCAATGATGGAAAATAATGGAACGTCCCCAGAAAAGTAAACACAAATATATTAAAATGTATACCTACAGTTTTGATGGCTTCTTCAACTCCTGACAACCATTGGAGACTATAAATTACTAGAGTGTTTGTGTTCCAGCTTTCTGTCTGATACTGGTGGCTTGGAGTGCTTATCCTCCAGCCACATGGAGGTAGAGGTCTTGGCCTGAGCAGGCAGCATCGCTTATTACAACTCATGATCTGCATAGTGCTCAAAGCTGCCATAAGCCTCATTTCTTACTGTAGCTGAGTCTGAGTCGCCTGTGGGCTTGATTGCTAACACCTGGTTGGCTTCTGGGTGTAGAAACTCGGAGACCTTTTGCTTTAGGCCTTTTGCTGCTGCCTTTGCCTGCTCTCTCCTCCACAGAGGCAAGGATTTTCTTTTGAACTTGGTTATGCCTCAGACAACTAATTTTTGCCTGTCATTTGTCTACATTGTGTTTAGCTTGGAACAACAGTTTTAAAGGGTTAGTTCACAGTATCACTTGACTGAGAAGCTCCCTGGGTTGATAGTCATTCTGTTAGTACATGAGTTGATAGGTGTGGCCTGTGGAGCCTAGATCCATAGTTTGTTATTTTGTTTTGTTTTTGAGACTACTTCTCACTACATAGCTCTGGCTAACCTGGAACTCCCTGTATAGACAAGGCTGGTCTTGAACTCACAGAGATCCACCCAGAGATCCTCCTGAGTGTTGGGATTAAAGGAGTGCACCACCATGTCTGGCATGTTGCTTGCTTTGGTTTAGTGTTTTGTTTGAAACAAGGTTTCAGATAGCCCAGACTGTACTTGAATTCCTTATCCTTCCAATTTTGCCTCGTCAAGTGCTAGGATTAGAGAGGTATACATCACCACCCCTGCCTAGATACATTTTTGAAGAATAAAAAAAAAAAAAACAAAAACAAAAAAAAAACACATTAGTCCAGGCATGCTGTCCAGGCCTGTAATCCTAGCATTTGGGAGGTGGACGTAAAAGGATGAGAAATTCAAAGGCTACCCTTGGCTTCAGAAGGAGTTAGAGGCCAGCCTAGGCGTCACGAGACCCTCTCTCACAAAAAACAAGCAAAAAGTAATATAACCAAAAACAAGCAAAAAGTAATTTGGGATCATTGCTTGGAAAGGGTTTTTTTTTTGTTTTTTTTTTTTTGTTTTTTTTTTTGTGAAAAGCCCAAGCAATGAATGTTTTGGGGGGTATATATTTCAGAGTTAAGCAGCAGAGCCCTACAATTTGTGTTTTGGTATTTGGTGTTTTTGTTTTGAGACCAGGTCTCTCTGTGGTACCAGCTGGCCTAGAACTTGATATGTAGACCAGGCTGACCTCGATCTCACAGAGATCCACCGGTCTCTGTCTCCTGTGTCCTGCGATTAAAGGTGTGCATCACCAGGCCTGGCTTCAGATCTTGCTTTCTAAATAGTCTTTCCCACTGACAGTAACCAAGGCTCCTTGAAGAAGTGTCCAATTGTAGGACTAGGGCAGAGAGAGGACCAGAGGGGCCTCTAACATCTTAGGCCAGAGCTAAAGAAGTATTCAGAGTGTCAAGAGTGGTACCCATACTGCCTACAACATTAATGGAGTCTGAAAACATACATGTGAAACAGTCTAGGCACAGAGGACCACATTGTTTGTGATTCCATGCATATGAAATGTCCAGAAAAGGCAGAATATGAGAGGTGGGAAGTGAGTGATTTTCTAGAGCTGGAAATTGGAGGGAAGTGCCTACAAATGGTCTTGAAATTTGTATTTGGAGCAATAAAAAGTTAAAATTCCAAAACAGTGATGATGGTCACAAAATTTTTTAAAATGGCTGAATTGTAATATTTGAAATAGATTTTTTTTAAACAAGTAAATTAAATACCTTATTAAAGCAGGAATGAAAGGGGATATTTCAAGAACCAAGGAGTTAGGTAGAAGGCCCTTCTGTTGGCCAAATCTGTAAATATTTTGTAACATAACAAATCATGAATGGATTAAGTTTTTTACTGAATAAAATAATCTGTAATACTATACAAGTATATGAAAAAGTAAGTGGGAGAAAAAGATGGGTTTCTCTAAAGGGGTTTGGAATATTATATAGAATGCTGGCATTTTCCATCTATCACCCTAATGACATAGACTAGAATCTAGTGATCACTGAAACTAGAATTTAAAGTGAAAGTTTCATTAAAATGAAAGTTGGAGAACCGTGATATTGACAGCTTCAGGTGAGCCCCCCCCCCATAAGTTCCCTGTTGATTTCAAAGGGAAAAATAGTACACTGGAGTATGTGGCAGAACTACTGTGTGTAAGTGACTGAGTAGTCTTCTATTGTTGTGTTAACAATTTTACCACAAACTTAGAACTTAAAACAATCTCTTATTTATTATCTTGCAGTTTTCTTTGATTGTGCGCCTAGAATAGCTGGGTCCTCTGCTGAGGGTCTCCTAAGACTAGAATCCAGATTTCACCTGGGACTTCATCTGGAGGTTCCTCTGGGGAAGCAAAGCATCCTCTTCTGCTCATGTGCTTCTTGGCTGCGTTCAGTTTTGTGGTTGTAGCACTGACAGTTTCATTGTTTTGCTAGCAGTTGACTGGAAGATTACCTCAGTTGTCTGCAGTTCTTGTGTGGGTTTCCCAACATGGCCACCTTTGTTCTCACAGCCAGTCAGGGAGAAGCTCCTCCAACACTATGTAACATAACCACAGACTTGAAATCATAAGCATTACATCAGCTTTACTGTATTCTGTTGGCTAGAGGCACGTCACAGATCTTGTCCACATGACCCAGGATGTGGAGACCACAGGGCGACCACAGGGCCATCTTAGAATTTGTCCACATACTGGCTAGCGTTCTCAAACCACATGACATGCCTCTCAGTGTGCTGTAGAGGATACTGCCTCCTACTTGCTTCTCAGGTATTCTTGCAGGCTGTGCATAGCCAGGAACTCCAGACGGAAGAGCACATTAGGAGCTAGGGGTCTCCCAGTACTCCAGGTGTCACTGTTATGAAAGACTAAACTAAGGGACTGTTCTAGATTAAAGAGGCTAAATTCACCAAACATAGTAGATGATGCTGGTTAGTAAAGAAGTACAGAGAACACATTGAGGGGACAAATAGTGAAATTTTAATATAGAGTACTCATTACATTGAATGGATGATACATTTCCTGATTTAAGTAATTGTATTGTAGTTGTCTAAGTTATGTCCTTATTTTTTAGGAAATAAAAACTACTATACTATAAAGACTAGTATTTGGATAAGAGGTGGGCATTATATGTGCAACTTTATTCTCAGATGGATCAAGAGAGGAGCAGGAGGTGCAGGGCATCAGAAAGGGGGAAGAAGTGGCAAGGATGGAGGGAGAGGAATGATAAAGCATATGAGTCGCTTTCTAATTACTGAGTAATCTGGTGGAAGATAAGTGGTAATTCTAAGC
This sequence comes from Nannospalax galili, assembly GCF_000622305.1. Taxonomy (NCBI): domain Eukaryota; kingdom Metazoa; phylum Chordata; class Mammalia; order Rodentia; family Spalacidae; genus Nannospalax; species Nannospalax galili. Next base: position 74,433 of record NW_008328698.1, read on the forward strand.
TATTTTTGAGACATTTCTAAAAGATTAAAATTATATCAAAATTAAAGATTAAAAAATAAAAAACAAACCTGACTAAAGTAACTAGGAAGTTGCCCTGAAATTGGGAGTCTCAGGGGCAGCTTCAGGGTTGGTCTTACTAACACTGGCTCTTCAGTTCCCTGCTCTGATCTCACTGTGAGAGCCATCCAAAGATTTCCCCTGTAGCTTCCCAGAGGTCATCAGGGCTGCCAGAAGTTTTCCTTGAACCAATATCCCTGCCATTTAAGTTGGTTCAAGGTTTGGAAAGTTTTCATTTTGATATAATCAAAGCCTGACAGAAAAATCTCAAATAGTACAAACAAGTCATTAAAACAAGTTTTATTGATATCATTTAACCTTTTCTGAATTGTTAATTTGGCTTGATGAAATTTTATTATTTAAAGAAAAATTATAAATGGTGGTTTATGTTAAAGATGAAGGCAGTACACTATAAATAAAAATAATTTTTTTTTGTCTTTTTGAGACAGGGTCTCCCTGTAGCCCCAGCTGTCCTGGAACTCACTGTGTAGACCAGGCTGGTCTTGAACTCACAAAGATCTGCCTGCCTCTGCCTCCCAAGTGCTGGGATTAAAGGCGTGCGCCATCATGCCTGGCCCTATAAGATATTGTTTTAAAAGAATCTTTTCACGCTGGATGTGGTGGCGCATGCCTTTGATACCAGCACTTGGTAGGCAGAGGCAGGTGTATCTCTGTGAGATCCAGTAGCTAGCTGGGGCCACCCAAAAAACCAGAGTAATAATAATAATTAGCATCATTATTATTATTTAGACCCATGAGATGGCTTAGGAGGTAAAGGCACCTGATGCCAAGTCTGATATCCTTAGTGTGATCCTCAGAATCCACAAGGTGGAAGGAGAGAACTGACTCCTGCAAGTTGTTCTCTGACTTCCACATCCATACACATCACATAAAATAAATAAAAATGTAGTAAAAAAATAGTTGTATATATTTAGGAAGACATAATTATGCCAGGTAATTACAAGAAAATATATAAGCAAATGATATGGTTATTACTTAGTTTCTACCATGTGTTTCAGAATTTCAGAATGTCAGTGGTTAGATATCCTATAGGTTGATGACTCAAGCTAGTCTGTTGTGTAAAAATGCAAAGTATGTAGACTCTGTGCCTCTGCCTGCAGGCCCCAGCACAGGCCAGCTGTCTCCTCACCCACCTCCTCAACCAGCTTCTACAGTCCCTGGTAGATGCCTGTGGGCAGGGCATGCTGGGCTGGGCAAAGCCTACACACTCAGCTATGCAGTCGTGTGGGCATAAGAGCCATGGGATTCCACTCTTCTTTCCGTCAGTCAGCCTGCATATTTAATTGGACTCTGCCCTAGTTTGCCCTCAGTTGTGATAAACAACAGGCAAACCCAACTTGGGTATGAAAGAGTTATCTCAGCTTACAGGTTGTAGTCCATTATCTAGGGATGCCTGGGCAAGAGTTTGAGGCAGGAACTGAAGCAGAGACCTTGGGGAAATGGTTGCTTATTAACTTGCTCCCAGACTCACCTTCAGCTTCCTTTTATAGCCCTGGTCCACCTGTCTAGGGATGACACTGCCCACAGTGGGTGAGGCCCTCCTACATCAATTAGCAATCAAGAAAATGCCTCACAGACATGCTCACAGGCCCATCTGATGGAGGAAATTCCCAAACTGAGGTTCTCTTTTCCCAGGTGTGTCAAATTGACAACCATGAATAGCTGTCATAGGTTCCCTGGAAAGTGGTATAAAGAAATTAAATCAGCTCTTTCAGGCATTTGAGCAGTTCTGAAAAGGCAGTGGAGACCATATCTACTCTGCTTTTAAAAAAATTTTTTTTTCATATTTTATTTATTATTTTTATTTTATGTGTGTATTGCCTGTGTGTAGGTAAGTGCACCCATGTTGTGCAATGCCCGGAGGACAGAAGAGAGCTGTTGGATCCCCCAGGACTGGAGTTACAGACAGTTGTTAGTTGCCATGTGCGGACAGTTGTTAGCTGCCATGTGGGTGCTGGGATTCGAACCTGGGTCTTCTGCAAGAACAACCAGTGTTCTTAACCACTGAGCCATCTCTCCAGCCCCCTACTCTGCTTTTTGAATACTGTTAGGACAAGAGAAACCAGGTGTTGAGGTTGTTGGTATGTAATTCTCAGAAGATTGCTACTGTGCGGTGTTTCCTTTCCTTCTTGCCAAACGTGCCTTTGAAACAATTACATTTATTTCAGAGGCCCTAAGATGACATGTTCATTTAATGAATGTTCAAACCTGCCAGGCATAAAGATACAGAGTTAAAGTGGTTTTCTCTTAGCTGTTGGCAGCAGTTTGGCATAGGAAAGCTGTTCTAGCTCCTCCCTGTCTAGGTCTTTGGGACCTTTTCATGGGTTAGAGCAATACTGGTCTAGAGTAGTGGCCTTTCTCTTCATGGCAGTGCCTCTTGAGCCCAGAAAGGAGGGATGGCTAGTGGATACAGAATCCTTCTTAACTAGGGGAGTTTACAGTAAGCATGACTGCTAAATTTGGGGTGCGTGCGTGTGTGTGTGTGTGTGTGCGAGAGAGAGAGAGAGAGAGAGAGAGAGAGAGAGAGAGGAAGAGAGAGGAAGAGAAGAAAATGAAACTGAATATAATTTTGAGTAAGGGCTGCTTCAGTTATATAAAAGAGCAAAAGAGTCAGGACAGGCATGCTTTGCCAAGAGCTGTGATTGACTAAAGTAAAAGTAACAAAAAAAGAAAAAGAAAGAAAAGAAAGAAAGAAAAAAAGAAAGCGAGCTGTGGAGATGGTGCAAGGTTTTGAGGGCTGTTGCTCACCTTTTTTTTTTTTTTTTTTTTTTTTTGGAATTTAGCCCCAGCTGGCTATGTAGACCAACAGGTTGGCCTCAGTCTCACAGAGATCCTCCTGATTCTGCCTCCAAGTGCTGGGATCAAAGGTGTGCAGCAGTTGCTTATTCTTCCAGTGGAGGAGGAAATAGAAGAGGCTAGCAGGGCTCTGAATGACTACACGTGTGTATTAGAGTCTTTCATCTACAGTGACGTTTTTTTTTGAGACAGGGTGTCATGTATTCCAGCCTGATTCTGATTCCTCCATCTCTACTTTCCAGGTCCTGGGGTTACATGTGTGCACCACCACACCCAGCTTTGGGTAGAACCCAGAACCTCTTGCATGCTAGGCAAGCACTCTACCAGCTGAGCTATTGCCCAGCTTCCAGTGATTTCTTAAGGAGCATGCACTCCATTGTTAGGAAGTCAGTGACTTCCTTCTCTCTTTCTATTTTGTGTTATTTGAATATCATTTTAATATTAAGATTAACCAAGTATGTTCAAAGCAGTATTTTTAAATTAGATCCAGTTCCATAAGTCATTGCAATATATGGAATTTTATAGAAGCTACAGATTTCTCATAATGAAATTTCACTGTGAATATCAGTAGTAGGTAATAACACAAATTACAGTTACTTAGGTTGACTACTCAAAGTACTCCCTCTCTTAACTTTGTAGGGAAAATATTTTTTCCTATGCTTCTATAAAGACTTAAGTACTCAAAGTATCTAGGCTTTTTGAGTCTCATTATTCCTACTGTATTGAAAGAAAATTGGAGGTAGTGAGATAAAAGAAAATGTCTGAAATGAAAAAGACAGACTAAGATGGAATCACTGAGATGGGGAGTTGAAGAGTTAAGACAAAAGCAGAGGGGAAAATTGCTGTTTTTATTTGACAGATGAAACAAGAGAAAGTTGTAGCTGCCTTTCTTGGCCTTTGATTTTGCTTCTTTCCATTTTGTCTTTGTTTTTTTTTTTTTTCATTCAGTAAAAGGTGGGTGCTCTAGGTCTTCCTTTTCTTTAGGCTCTTTGGCTTTACTTGAAAACTGTCCACATGCAGCCAGACCCAGCTGTACACCTGCCCTTGACAACATAGACCGATACAGAGCAGGAGCAGACCTTGATAAGGAATCTCTTGGTCCAGCCATTGTGTCCTTCCAACAATGGCCCCTTGTAAGGCAGGTTAGCACATCAATACTGCATTGTGGGCCTGTTTGTATAATTGGTGCTGCGGCTCTTCCAGCACCCTCCCCCAGCCTTTCTTCTGGTGGCAAATAGGTCAAGGTGATGTGGGATAAATGTGACTCACTGAGGTACATGAGGGAGATATTAAAGATGAGCTTCTAGAATGACAGTGGCCTCTGACCTCAGAACTCCACAGTTACTGCAGTATGACATCTCTACTGACAGCTACCTTCCCAGGTGAGACTCACTCTCTTCCTACTGTTTTCTTTCTTTTTCCTTTTCTCTTTTTTCTTTCTTTCTCTCTTTTTCTTCGTTTTTTCTTTTTACTGATTTGTAACCAAACTTTTCAGCTGCCTGCCTAGCTCAGAGTGATAATAGGTACTCAATAAACACATGTGTTAGTGAACATTTTCCATGTTATCAAATATATTTCAGCATCATTTTTATGGTTGTATAATATTCCATTCTGTGGATATACTATATTTAAGCACTCCCCCATAATTTAGTATTTACACTATTTATTTAACAAAGTTGTTTGATCATGCACACTCTTCTGGCTTCATACTTTTCTTCTCCTGATCTTTACTCTGATGGTACATCCATAATCTGAAACACTGATATCCAAAATGCTCTGAAATACAAAACTATTTGAGCAGGAATATAATGCCATTGAATTTCAGATTTATAGATTAGAACTTTTAGCCAGTAAAGTCTACAGATATTTCAGAAATCCTCCTAAAACACTAAAAGCTAAAGTACTTCTGTCCCCATTCATTTCCAGCAGGCATT